>NC_064624.1:51903057-52504943 GCF_023898315.1 Schistocerca nitens | reverse complement strand
GTTAGTGTAATGTATAGATGAAAGATGTTGCAATGATCACAGTGTATTTTTTCGTCAATATATATTGAGGTAAAAAATATACATATATTTCACATTTCTTTAATGACAATGCCTCTTGGTCACAGGTTCAGTCAACAAAGCATCTGGCTCATGTTCATGTATTAGACTTGTAATTCCGGCTTCTATGTGCAATTATAGTATTTCTGGTTTTTCAATTCGTTCATTGAAAATGGTGTTTAAAATATCTCGTCGTATTGAGGAAGAACCGTGCCAGATACATGTACGTTGAGTCACACTACCGCACACAGAACAGCTACACTTGTGCTTTATTGTTTCGTAGCTTTTATAGTTGCAGGGGACTTAATTAATTAATTGTGTTAATGGAAATTTCTTGTCATTCTTTATTTTTATTTTATGCAGTCAGATTGCGTCCTAATGTTACTCAGGGCCAACCGGTTACTAGATTTCTTAACCGGACACACAGCTACTAAAGTTATTGCATTATTGCATTTATTTCTTTTTGATGAAGCCCCCATGCAACAGGTAAACAAGGTATCAAAGTGATCAGCATGAGGTCTAGTTTGGCATGAAAATACTTAACTGCTTGAAAGTAATCAGGGTAATTAACGACCCTTAATTAATAAGCTGAGGAAAAATTAAAATAATTCAAGATAAGCTGCTGCCAAGCTATGTAAATGAAGAGTCAAAAATTTCATCTGTTGAAGACCTAGCTATTTTGCACATAAAAAGATAAATTGGTTCTGTATTTAAATGTCAAAAAGGCTTCCTTCAAATAAATTACGTGAGGAAGGCAAACGAGGAGTCAGTGAGATCACGCTTTCCGAATAAAACTTAAAATTAAAAAAAAATGAAAGAAATCAGTCAAATATTTTATGAAATGATTTGTGTAAAAGAAATAAGTAGATCGGAGAAACGTTCTATGTGCCTTTGATTGATGCTCGAAATCACGAACAGAAAATGAAGTGCACCAAACGTTTCTCTAATATTTTTTATTTCATACTTTTAGATAAATCATTACACGAAACGTTTGACTTTCTTTTCTAAAATTTTGTAAGCTTTACTTTTACTGACTATTTAGAGTAATTGAAAAGCTCGGCCTTAACACTGACTGCTGATGAATTTGCAACACTAAGCTACTGCGCACGATACTTATTAAAAGCCCGTACTATGGTAAGTTGACGGGCTTCACCTTATAAGAAAGGATTTTGGTATATATGTTGACCGCGTGTACCTGAATGGAGGCAAAATCAGACTTTCACCCACTCAGTAACAACAATGATACGTCAAGCAAGTCTGAAGTGCAACTACACGTTAGGACGGACAAGAAACAACACAGCAGATGCTACCAAATTGTTAATAATACGGTCGCGAGCTTAATTAGGCATTAACTGAGTTTCTTCCCAGTACAAGTTGATGTACGTTCATACAAAACAACACGTAATAACACTGAATAATATGGTAAATTTTGGAACCAGAAAAATCTATTGAACTAATAATTTCACTTTCTGTACTAATATGGACAAACCAAAAATACACAACAATACACTATAATGTTTACTACAAACTTCGTACTGTCTATTGATCTGATTAAAATCGGGCATAGGTTACCCTAGAAATAGCACTTTCGAAACACACATACAATGTCAATTTTGTAAAAGGTAAAACACTAATAAATTTTGGTTTTATATCGACTTTAACTTTGCTGGTCAAATCAGTTCAGTACACTTCAGAATTTAAATGAATAGAAAAGAAAAGGGGGGGGGGGGGGGGACCGTGAAACTGTTATGTTCACTGTACTGAAATTTTTGATTATCGAAATCGTTAAGCACTCAAGATTTCCAATATATGAGTTACTACTCTTTTTGTCTTATTTCTTGCTCATTTAACTACCATTATTTTTGTCTCAAATTAATTAAACTTCATTACTAAACCAATTTCAACATTATCTTCCAACTTTGTCAGACCTATATTATCTACCTATATATTCATTAACAACAAAGTTCTTTAAACATCATTCTAACATAGATAGGTCTGCTGGTAATTATTATTAACATAAACTTTAAATCTTCATTTCGGGACACTCGGGTTGCACAACATGTGGAAAGGAGCCTGTCTAGGTTAGTGATGAGGATAAATAAATGATAGGACAGTTCTGGTAAAAGTTAAGTTGTTATTGAACAGTAAGGAACAAAAGCAACACTGGTCCACACGAATACAGTACTAAAAGATTCAACCTTTTCGTATCGATGCGGTGGTTGGCGGGCGGCGAGGTGGCGAGGCGCAGAGCAGACATACAATCACAGCTATGGCTCTTGATGTATCGGCACTTTACTTCTTCATAGCGTCGCAATATTTTTCCATTTAGTGCCTATGTAATTTTGCCATGCTATATAGTCGTCGGAAATGGCACATCCGAGGCTCAATGAAACTACGTCTTCCAGGAGAGCCTCCTCGATCCAGAACGTGTTACTTAGACCGATGTGCATTTTCCCGCGCTCGCCTACCATCCACCTTTTACCGCTCCCCTACAGACAGGGTACTCACCAGAGGTTTTGCATTCTACATATCCTAATACATTGCCTACAGATGGACCAGCCGCACAATTACAACTTTAACATCTTACAACAGTTTCAACATTTCTTACATTTCAATTTTGTTATAATATTGCTTGAAATTTGGCATAAACATTAATATTCACATCGAAAGTTGTTTATAGTTTCTTTAACACAATCGCAAGAAAAGAAAAAGAAATGAAATCAGAACATCGATTACACTAATTTATCGAAAGTCAGAAGAAAAAATTATTATATGTTGTTGTTACACATGCCCCTGTTTCCAGTAAATTTCACTAAGTGCAAATTTGATGGGAACACTTAACTTTTATATTTATACAGTGGTTCTGAATCTTTGTGTGATTGTCCCATCAAAAAAATTTATACCACAAACTTCCTTTCACTCACATTATATAGGTCTACACTTTTTAACATATCAAGAACATTTACTTATCATTTACTTAAGTGCCTTTGGCACAGTCCAACCTCCTATCACAACATTATTTAAATAGCAAATTACTCATTTTTACTAAATTTCTCCAAGAAATAATTTCAAAATCTGGAACACAAACATTTAACTACGAAAGCAAATGCAAATATCTATATACACTATAAGACAATTTGTTGCTGCTTGCATTGAATAGCAGTCATTTCCTTACTTACTAATAAACACACAATAATATTCAGACAATTTACTACACATATTTGCTGCCTATTATTCGGATTTGGGCAGTCCATTTCGCATCATTTTACCACATCACCTGTACCACACTTACAATTCTCCATTGACTATTTAGCTGCCCTCAGTGGTGTTTGGCAGTCCTTTATATTATGACTCATATACTGTCCACTTTGATTTTTGACAGTCCCATCTTTTATTTGACTTGCAGCATTTACCCTTTCTTTTCAGCCCTTTTCTCCATACATCTTTACATTTACAGTACATTTGGTAATCTGAAACTCACATAAGTACATGAGCACACTGATATTGGTACACATATAGTTACAAAGATTTGTTACATTTGGAATAAATTAGTTTCAGCATAAGATACAGCACATTTACTGCAGATTGCTTTCTGAGTGTACTTAGGTCAGTCACTCCTAGGAACATACAGTTTCAGGCCCACAACATTTCTTACACCTAAAGGTCTCTTGGATTTTGGGTAGATCAGGTAGTAAGCATTATCGTGTGGAATGTTCTGTATTACATACGGTCCATTATAAATATATTTAAATTTGGAAATTTTATGGTTTAGTTCACTAGACTTTTCGCGGGTTTTTAAAAGAACATAATCACCAATTTTAAATTTTGAAACTTTCAGATTTTTTTCATGTCGTTTAGATCTAGATTCAGCTTTTTGCTTTGCCCTTTTTCTGACTAATTCTTTCTTTTGACTCAACCCCAAACTTGTACAAGGTGGAAACTCTAGTTTTTCTTCAATTAAACTTTTACTCCTGCTGCCTAACAATATTTCTTCCGGTGGGAATCCAGTAGATTCATGATGTACTGTGTTCATGACGTTCTCAAAGTGCAATATAAATCTGCCTCAGACTCTAAATCATGCCCCTTCCTGTTTTTTCCACAACGCACCTTGGTCGACTGTGACATTGTCCCAAGATACGTTCCTGACCTGTGAACCAATTATATCAGGCGGCTTTCTCGGTTTCTGGAGTTCAAAGTCTTTGCTTACTTGAACTCGTTGCAAAATAAACACTGAGTCGTCCGGTGGCTCCTTTCTTGTGTGTTCAGTCTCAACATCTGGATTTTGTTTTGAAACTACGTCATCATTAGGTACAATATCGCAATTAGCTGTACCCCCATTATTTTCACTAGTACCGAAATATTCGTCATCTGAACACTCGTCAGAATCCGACCATTCTGGCTCGCTTTCAGGTTCTAACATAAAAGCTTTTCTGGGACAGGCACTAAGTTCTTCCTCTGCATTTTCGTCAGGCTTAGATTTTAACTCAGTATCCTCTTTTGACAAAACGTCCTCATTATCAGCCTTACTCATGTCCCCTATTACTTCATATTTAGTATAATCCTCGTGGACTTCAATTACTGCCCCTTCCCCACGGTGCCTTTCGGTAGCAGCTTGTACTGTTGGCGTATTGTTAACAGAAGTTACTTCCTCTTCAATGCTAAGGATTTCATCCTCCAATTCCTTCCTATCTTTAACCTTCGTCCTGTCGGCAGCACGCGTACTTTGCGCGGCGCTATTTACTCTCTCCTCTTCAAATTTGGGCCACGTCACCTTATCGACGTCCCTACTATCTCCTTTTTCACTAATTAACTTCCTTTCTTCAAACTCCTTCTTAAAATCCTCCCACTCACATTGCTTGAGGCCCTTGTACAGATCGTCGATCTGCACACGCCAATTACTTACTTCTGCTAATTCATCCTCGCCTTTTACTTTATTGCTAACACTGCTAACCGCACCTCTCTGTGTATCCACAGTTTCATTTATTATTTCCTTCGCCACGGAATTACCACTCGTAATGTATTCACCAGCTCTTACGGCAATGTTCGTATCTAATGCTGCCTCATCGCTAGCGGCTTTTCTCTGAACAGCTGTTCTGCTAGGCTGGGCCGTTGCCCTCTGATGCTCCACTCGCCTGTTAACATGTATCGCTCTGCGCAGCGACGATGACTCATCGGCGCTCGCACCTGACGCTTGTTCCGCAACGACACGTTGCGTCGTTCCACGCCTGTCTCTAACCTGTCTCATAACTTTACTGTCAGTCCGGTCACATTTCTTAAATCGGGGCCGGTATGTACTGTCCGCTTCCGTTTGGTCCGCAACGTTCGCGGAAATCAGTTTCCCGCGTCGTTATTATTTTGCGCGGTGTACCCTCTACCGCGACCTAGACAACTCCCTCTTCCTCTGCCTCTTCCTCTCTGTATCACGTTGACGCGAAACCCTTCGCCGTCATTTCTCTCGTCATAATTGCGAATATTTCTGTTACCAAAATTCTGATAATTGGCACGACTTTCGCGCCAATGGTCTTCGTCTTCGACCCTCTCGAGAAACGCTTGGAAGCTACGATGATTGCTTCCCACATATCTCTTTGAATCTTCTGGAAGCTTTTTTGTGGTGTCACCGCCAGACACCACACTTGCTAGGTGGTAGCTTAAATCGGCCGCGGTCCATTAGTACATGTTGGACCCGCGTGTCGCCACTGTCAGGATCGCAAACCGAGCGCCACCACAAGGCAGGTCTCGAGAGACTTCGGCTTCCTTCTCAGTGTGGCGTAGCTCGCTTGTTACGCCACAACATTTTTATATAGCTCCCATATGATTTCTAAATCGGATCTTCTCCCTCTTAAATGCGTCAACTTTCGGTACCAATATTCGCAGAAATCTTTCAAAGAATTCCTGCCCCTTTTATCATGAAGCTTGGCCATGATAAACTCGCGCCACAAATGATCCTGTTTTTGTTCGGACCAATATTCTTCCGTAAACTTTTGTTTAAATTCTTCGAACGTCATTTGTTCGGTATTCAAGTTAATTCCCCAGCGCTTAGCGTCACCTGCTAAGGCGCTAATTACTACGTTTCTCTTTTCCTGACCAGACAAGTGTTCAGGAAACATCCTCTCGCAATTTTTGATGAAATCTAACGGATGCCATCCGTTATGTTTCTTGGCGGGATCAAAGCGTTCCTCACCTTCCAACAGCTTCGTAAGTGGTGTGCCATTACAGACAACACCAGGCCTATCTTTGATTTTACTCTCGAGATCGAAAATTTTGCCTTGAATTTTCGATGTATTTTGTTCACACTTTTGTACACATCCGGTCACTTTTTCGCCTAAATCTCTTTCAGTGTCTGAAACTGCCTTTTTCAACTGTGAGATTCCGTGTTGACATTCGTTTACGATCTCAGTTTTAAGACCGAAAACTTTTTCGTCTACTTTTGTTTCAACCAGAGGGCTCTACTTTCTCTTGGATGTTGAGAGTTTCAACATCAAACCCACTGTTAATGTTGTCAATTTCCCCCTGCATAGTATCCATATTTTTATTAATTGTGTCAATTTCAAACTTCATAGTATTTACCACTTTTTGTTCTACCTGTTCAATTTGTTTACTAATTTTAATTCCTTGCTCTTCGACCTGTGCTTTAAGCTGACCAACCTGTGTTTTGAGCTGCTCGTCAACGTGTGTTTTAAGCTGACTAACGTGATTACTGACTTGTTTTTGAAGTTGATCATTCTCTGTTTTGAGCTGATTACTTTGTGTTTTAAGCTGCTCGTCAACGTCTGTTTTAAGCTGATCATTCTGTCCTGCAATATGTTTGGTTAATTGTTCAAATAAATCGTTCATGCTTAAAATTTTCACGCTGTTTTGTTCTACGAAATCGGTGTGTTACGATCCTACATTAAAATTTTCTTTCGGTTCTTTCTTTATCTGTGGTGAATCAAACATGTCATTGGATTCGTTCACGTACCCACTATCATCTACAAAGTCATCCTCTACTTCCTGTTTTATTCCTTGCTGTGTTCTAGGCAATCTCGACATTTCAATCTGTTCGTTAACATGTTCGTGATATTGTATGTACGCCAATTGTCTTCCGCTAACGCCATCTGTTATCTGGCCGCTTAAACTCCTGCTATTGCCATGCGCATCTTCTATTACGCTCGGCACATCTACCGTGTCTACTTTCCTGTCCATACTGAATGCAAATTACACCTAACTACCGTACTTGACGTTGCTATTTACGTTACTGAATAATATTGCAATTCGTGCCACTAAACATCCACTGTTCGGTATTCACATTAATTTGTGACCGACAACAACTGGATGTCCTGTCACCGGGAGCCACTTGTAACGTGCGCGCGTAGGGCTCACGATACTCATTAAAGCCTGTACTATGGTAAGTTGACGGGCTTCACCTTATAAGAAAGGATTTTTGTATACATATTGACCGCGTGTACCTGAATGGAGGCAAATCAGACTCACACCCACTCTGCAGTAACAATGATACGTCAAGCAAACCCGCAATGCAACTACACGTCAGGACGGACAAGAAACAACACAGAAGATCCTACCAATTTGTTAATTATACGGTCGCCAGCCTAATTAGGCATTAACTGAGTTTCTTCCCAGTACAAGTTGATGTACGTTCATACAAAACAACACGTAATAACACTGAATAATATGGTAAATTTTGGAACCAGAAAAATCTATTGAACTAATAATTTCACTTTCTGTACTAATATGGACAAACCAAAAATACACAACAATACACTATAATGTTTACTACAAACTTCGTACTGTCTATTGATCTGATTAAAATCGGGCATAGGTTACCCTAGAAATAGCACTTTCGAAACACATATACAATGTCAATTTTGGAAAAGGTAAAACACTAATAAATTTTGGTTTTATATCGACTTTAACTTTGCTGGTCAAATCAGTTCAGTACACTTCAGAATTTAAATGAATAGAAAAGAAAAGGGGGGGGGGGGACCCTGAAACTGTTATGTTCACTGTACTGAAATTTTTGATTATCGAAATCGTTAAGCACTCAAGATTTCCAATATATGAGTTACTACTCTTTTTGTCTTATTTCTTGCTCATTTAACTACCATTATTTTTGTCTCAAATTAATTAAACTTCATTACTAAACCAATTTCAACATTATCTTCCAACTTTGTCAGACCTATATTATCTACCTATATATTCATTAACAACAAAGTTCTTTAAACATCATTCTAACATAGATAGGTCTGCTGGTAATTATTATTAACATAAACTTTAAATCTTCATTTCGGGACACTCGGGTTGCACAACATGTGGAAAGGAGCCTGTCTAGGTTAGTGATGAGGATAAATAAATGATAGGATAGTTCTGGTAAAAGTTAAGTTGTTATTGAACAGTAAGGAACAAAAGCAACACTGGTCCACACGAATACAGTACTAAAAGATTCAACCAGTTCGTATCGATGCGGCGGTTGGCGGGCGGCGAGGTGGCGAGGCGCAGAGCACACATACAATCACAGCTATGGCTCTTGATGTATCGGCACTTTACTTCTTCATAGCGTCGCAATATTTTTCCATTTAGTGCCTATGGAATTTTGCCATGCTGTATAGTCGTCGGAAACGGCACATCCGAGGCTCAATGAAACTACGTCTTCCAGGAGAGCCTCCTCGATCCAGAACGTGTTACTTACAAGGTAACATCCCCATCGCACCCCCCTCAGATTTAGTTATAAGTTGGGACAGTGGATAGGCCTCGAAAAACTGAACACAGATCAATCGAGAAAACAGGAAGAAGTTGTGTGGAACTATGAAAAAAATTAGCAAAATATACAAACTGAGTAGTCCATGCCCAAGATAGGCAACATCAAGGGAAGTGTAAGCTCAGCAGCACCGTGCTCCCGTGGTTAGCGTTAGCGGCTGCGGAAGGAGAGGTCCTTGGTTCAAGTCTTCCCTCGACTGATTAATTTTTTTATTTTCAGACAATTATCAAAGTTCAGGCACTCACACATAATCAACTTCGCTCTCCAAAATTCCAGGACATGTTCAGATTTGCTTGGACATATGCAGGATTTGACGGTCTACAGGCGGAAAAATTTGAAAAAGTTAAAAACATATGTTTTGACAGAGCACAGGGAAAACTGTGCCACTGTGAAACTGTTGCATTCATTTGTTGCAGTTTATGTGACAAACTCTTATGTTTTCATCACTTTTTTGGGAGTCATTATCACATCCACAAGAAAACCTAAATAGGGCAAGGTAGAAGAATCTTTTTACCCATTCGCCAAGTGTACAAGTTAGGTGGGTCGACAACATATTCCTGCCATGTGACGCACATGCCGTCACCAGTGTCGTATAGAATATATCAGACGTGTTTTCCTGTGGAGGAATCGGTTGACCTATGACCTTGCGATCAAATATTTTCGGTTCCCATTGGAGAGGCACGTCCTTTCGTCTACTAATCGCATGGTTTTGCGGTGCGGTCGCAAAACACAGACACTAAACTTATTACAGTGAACAGAGACGTCAATTAACGAACGGACAGATCATAACTATGCGAAAATAAAGAAAGTAAACTTTTCACTCGAGGGAAGACTTGAACCAAGGACCTCTCGTTCCGCAGCTGCTCACACTAACCACGGGACCACGGCGCTCCTGAACTCGCACTACCCTTGATGTTGCCTGTCTTGCGCATAGACTACTCAGTTTGTATATTTTGCTTATTTTTTTCGTAGTTCCACACAACTTCTTTCTGTTTTCTCGATTGATCTGTGTTCAGTTTTTCAAGGCCTATCCACTGTGCCAACTTATAACTAAATCTGAGGGGGGTACGATGGGGAGGTTCCCTTGTAAGAAAGAAGAAATATTCCTTTTGTCTCGTGGTAAGAACTAGTCAATTGCATAACGAATTCCTGCTCATCTGGAAGCTGTAACTTACATAAATTTGTGTTTATGTATATTTGGCTATACGCCATAGTGGATTTTTTATATTGTTTCTAGTCCGCAAAAACTGTTGTGTGTGTGTGTGTTTTTTTTCCAATTCAATACCTTTTCAGGCTGTTACTCGACGTGATTATGTGTTTTATACAGGAAGTTGGTTATTAGTGTGTTTTCTTGCCATACAAAAGTTTGCCATTTCATTACGGGTGGAAATTGTTGCCTTGAAAGGAGAATGTTGTAAAAGTTCGCAAGTCCTACGTTGCGAGCGTTTGTGCTTGGTAAGTTAACTGGCAGAAATTTGTAAAATTTGTTTTTTTATATATTTTGGAAATGTTAACGTTATTAACTGTGAGCGTCCCCCGCCCCCCCCCCCCCGGGGACATGACTCATGCGTTTTGGTTTATCTATTTTGAGAACTTTTGTGAACAGGATTGTCTTTGTATGTTGCAGACAAGTTAGATTCTGCGCCATTTAGTGAGCCTGAGTGAGGCTGTTGTGGGCGGACGTAACTACGGCTGTTGTAACCAAATGGGAAATCTGTCTGCCCAAAAGTGAAGTCATATTCAGATTGTATTCATTTATTAATGGAGTGAAATTCACCTATAATTTAGCTGAGCTTGAAATATTATACAGCGTCGCGTTGTATACGTTAAATTGCTCGCTTGTACTTGCCTTTGACTGGCATGAAATTTTTTATAATAATTTAATAATTTAAAAGTCCTTTCCTATCTTAAATTGAGACTTATTCGTTCAATTATTCTTTTTTTTTTTTTTTTTTTTTAATATCGTAAAGTCTTGCACCAAATTTGAATAAAGGGTGTTATTGAAAATTGTGTGTAATTTCACCAGTTATTCCTTGGCACCTACTTCCACTTTACATTTTGTGTATTAATTGTGATTAATAACCTTCAGTGAACCAGTAGTAATTTTACGGTTCAGAGTCAAGACTGGAAACAGACCTCACCCTTCATTCAGTTGTAAAATAATTTCGCGTGGTTAGCATCACTAACTGTGCTGCTTTTCACGACCGAAGGTGTACCAGATGTATAGGTATCAGAAGCTGCATTCTTAAAGACAAACTTCAAAAATTAACTTGATGCATTTCGGAGTATGAGGTGGTTATAATTAATCTTTCGCTACTTGATGTCCTCTCCATAAAAAAAAGGAGTTGTCATAGGACAATGAAGCCTTGTGGGAACATTTGCGGGGCTATACAGGAGAGAAATAATGAATAAATAATTGAAAGAAACGCATTGTAATTTCAGACATGAGAGGCTAACATATGCTGATTGCATACCATGTTTACGTTCCGCGTCGCAAGGGTTGCTCGCACTGGAGGTACCATTTCATAATTGTTCGCAGCACATTTGGAACATGTAATGTTCGGCTTTCGTGGCACAGTTCGTGCAGTGCTTGAATATAGCATACTGTCTTCAATAGCACTGTTCCCGTTGTTTTGATGTAATAGGTTCACGAGTAAAGCCCTGCTCAGCTTGTCCAGGCCCATGTTGACTGACTGTCTGCACCTGTGGTGATCACTGCTGCTTGGGTTTCAACGCTGCGTCGCCTAGAGAGCCTGTATAGGGAGAGAGTGGCCAACCGGACGATACGGCGGCCATTTTTCTGCCAAACTGCGGGCGGGACTTTTGAATGGCCAGTAGTGGAGTACACACTCGGCGAATCAAAAGCACAAGGCAATATGGCAAAATCATTCGTTAAATGCCTTTCTTTACAACTATAATACGAGGTGTGGCTAGAAAAAAACCGGACTAGTACTGGTGAAACAATAAAACGAATGCAATAAGGCTGAAAGTCGCGTGGCCTGTCACGTGACTCTCGCTCCGCCTACTGCTCGAGTTTCATCTGCCTCCTGCACTCAGTCTGCCCGTGGCGTCTGTTTTAAGTAGTTGACGTTTTGTCTGTGCGTCGGAAAATGTTGAGTGTACAGAAAGAACAGCGTGTTAACATCAAATTTTGTTTCAAACTAGGAAAATCTGCAAGTGAAACGTTTGTAATGTTACAACAAGTGTACGGCGATGATTGTTTATCGCGAACACAAGTGTTTGAGTGGTTTAAACAATTTAAAGGTGGCCGCGAAGACACCAGTGATGACACTCGCACTGGCAGACCATTGTCAGCAAAAACTGATGCAAACATTGAAAAAATCGGTAAACTTGATCGACAAGATCGCCGTTTAACAATCAGAGCAGTGTCTGAGTTAACAGGAGTTGACAAGGAAAGTGTTAGGCAGATTCTTCATGAAAGTTTCAACATGAACAAAGTGTGTTCAAAAATGGTTCCAAAGTGTATCACAATTGAACAGAAGGAACGCCGAAGAATGATTTGTTCTGACATCCTGGAAAACATTGAAAGTGATCCCACCTTCTTACAAAATGTTATTACTTGCGATGAATCGTGGTTTTTTACTTACGATCCCGAAACTAAACGCCAATCGATGCATTGGAAAACTCCTGGTTCTCCACGACAAAAAAAAGCACGAATGTCAAAATCGAAATTCAAGGCAATGATGATTGTTTTTTTTTTTTTTTTGACATCAAAGGGATTGTGCACATTGATTGGGTACCAGAGGGACAAACAGTGAATCAGCATTACTACATTAGCGTCCTGGCTACCCTACGTGAGCGAGTACGGAGAAAACGGAACGATTTGTGGAGAAAAAAGTCATGGATCCTTCACCAAGACAATGCCCCAGCTCACAGTGCGTTGTCAGTGAAGACGTTTTTGGCAAAACACAACATTCCCATCTTAGATCATCCACCCTACTCACCTGATTTGGCCCCCTGTGACTTTTTTCTTTTCCCTAAAGTCACGTCAGCTTTGAAAGGAACTAGATTTGAGACTGCTGAAGCAGTAAAAGAAAAAGCGACGGAAGTAATGTATGGACTTACCGAAAATGATCTGCAGCATTGCTATGAACAGTGGAAAATTCGTATGGAGCGGTGTAGAGACCGAGAAGGAGAGTACATTGAAGGAGATAACATGAAATTGTAAATAATTGTAAATAAATGTTTTTTCCAGCATCAGTCCGGTTTTTTTCTAGTCGCACCTCGTATAGTAGCCTACTACGTACAGTACATGAACATTTGATAGAGTGGCTGTAAAAATTATTCGTCACTTGCATTTACCTCCTTTAAAGTTCGTTTACTAGACATATTGCAATCAAAGTAACGTAAATAAAAAAAATATAGTGTATACCATTTGTTTTGTATCGGAAGCGCATAACGCTAAAGATTTAACGTACCTGCATTACCTCAGATGAAAGAAAGTCGTAAGCAGTTGTTTACTTGTGATATGCAAAAAGTGTGAGACGTATTAGCACTTTTGTCACGATGGTTCAAATGGCTCTGAGCACTATGGGACTTAACTTCTGAGGTCATCAGTCCCCTAGAACTTAGAACTACTTAAACCTAACTAGCCTAAGGACATCACACACATCCATGCCCGAGGCAGGATTCGAACCTGCGACCGTAGCGGTCGCGCGGTTCCAGACTGTAGCGCCTAGAACCGCTCGGCCACTCCGGCCGGCGCATCTTGTCACGTCTTCAAACTTTTTGCATATCACAAGTAAACAACTGCTTACGACTTTCTTTCATATATAGATGATGTGACTTACCAAATGAAAGTGCTGGCAGGTCGACAGACACACAAACATACACACAAAATTCAAGCTTTCGCAACAAACTGTTGCCTCATCAGGAAAGAGGGAAGGAGAGGGAAAGACGAAAGGATGTGGGTTTTAAGGGAGAGGATAAGGAGTCATTCCAATCCCGGGAGCGGAAAGACTTACCTTAGGGGGAAAAAAGGACGGGTATACACTCGCACACACACACACACACACATATCCATCCACACATATACAGACACAAGCAGACATATTTAAAGACAAAGAGTTTGGGCAGAGATGTCAGTCGAGGCAGAAGTGTAGAGGCAAAGATGTTGTTGAATGACAGGTGAGGTGTGAGTGGCGGCAACTTGAAATTAGCGGAGATTGAGGCCTGGTGGATAACGGGAAGAGAGGATATATTGAAGAGCAAGTTCCCATCTCCGGAGTTCGGATAGGTTGGTGTTAGTGGGAAGTATCCAGATAACCCGGACGGTGTAACACTGTGCCAAGATGTGCTGGCCGTGCACCAAGGCATGTTTAGCCACAGGGTGATCCTCATTACCAACAAACACTGTCTGCCTGTGTCCATTCATGCGAATGGACAGTTTGTTGCTGGTCATTCCCACATAGAATGCGTCACAGTGTAGGCAGGTCAGTTGGTAGATCATGTGGGTGCTTTCTCACGTGGCTCTGCCTTTGATTGTGTACACCTTCCGGGTTACAGGACTGGAGTAGGTGGTGGTGGGAGGGTGCATGGGACAGGTTTTACACCGGGGGCGGTTACAAGGGTAGGAGCCAGAGGGTAGGGAAGGTGGTTTGGGGATTTCATAGGGATGAACTAAGAGGTTACGAAGGTTAGGTGGACGGCGGAAAGACACTCTTGGTGGAGTGGGGAGGATTTCATGAAGGATGGATCTCATTTCAGGGCAGGATTTGAGGAAGTCGTATCCCTGCTGGAGAGCCACATTCAGAATCTGATCCAGTCCCGGAAAGTATCCTGTCACAAGTGGGGCACTTTTGTGGTTCTTCTGTGGGAGGTTCTGGGTTTGAGAGGATGAGGAAGTGGCTCTGGTTATTTGTTTCTCTACCAGGTCGGGAGGGTAGTACCTCCATTACGACAGCTGCCACCCATTCCACATCAAACGGTCCCTTCCCTACAGCCTAAGTCTTCGTGGCAAACGAATCTGCTCCAGTCCGGAATGCCTGAAGCATTACACCAACAACCTGAGCTTTCGCATCCCGCAACTACCCTAAATGTAATTAAATAATATACTATTTTACCTATACAGTTAGACATATATTTAAAAAAAATTATAATTAATTTAACAATATCAACTCAAAAATTCAATATCTCTGTGCTAGTGTAAAAGGCATTACAGTTGCGTAAATGAATATATGATCCTTTCCAAACATAGGACAACATCGTCGAATGTTACGATATATTATAGCATCTGTGATATATGTTTGTAAGCTCTTTGTATGTATCAAAACATGTGGTGCGTGGTAGAAATCTTCTCAGTGACAAATCTAAAGTGTTCATTGAGAACAATTTACGTGTGCAACAATAAGAATGCAGTGGGAATGCATTCACATCTGTTGGATGAATGTCATGAAAACAAACACTCCAAACCGACGTTTCACATAAGTCACATGCAACGAAAATCTGTAACGCAACCATCTGTGTGTGGCGTGTTCATAACTATGTATTTTTTATATTTTAGGACAATTAATCTGTAAAAAACACACCACATGTCATAAAGAAAGCGTGTAAGCAGTCTGAGGATGAATCACAACGATTCGAAAGCGGTAATGGTACCCTTTGAATAAAGGAACTGAAAGTAAATTTGTGGCTGGTTGCTGTCCTAACAACATCAACATTTGTCTTCAAACAACAGCCATGGTCTCCATCATGTCATCATATGACAAAATTGCATGTAAATTTTTCACATGAATCGTATCTTGCAAGGTGCTGCGAACTTGTTTTAAAACTATGAACTACAAGATCCCCACGCGCGGACCACCGGTGTATACGCAGAAAAATGCGCCTATTTACCGAAGAAAATAAAATAATGAAGGGGGGTCCACCCGTGTGGACCGAGGTAACGAAGGGGATAATAGGAAATTTTGTCACTCATTTCCGTGCCTGTTATTTGGTCCACCGTGACTCTTATTGACTGGTGGTTTTCGTGATCCAGAAAATGAGGAAAATTCTCTTTGGGTGTACTGTGCTGCTCCCGTTCTCTTCACGTACTTTTCTTCATAGACGACATATTTATTATTTTTCTCATTGTGAAGAACGCTTGAGCCTAACAGATCCGTGCCAAGCATTACTTAAACTGTATCTCTTCGATATCATCTCCAGCTGATAAGCTTATCAGCGGGGTACGGGACGTGTTGTTGACGTAGAATAATCTGGTGACACGAGACTGTAGCAGGACATTTGGTGGGTCTGCGGACCCCCTCGGTCGATAAAGAAATCTAGTCCGCAGGCGATGCTGCTAGCATTGTGTTCAGAGTAGCAAGTGTACAGGGAGTTTATGCTCAGCCGTGTGACGGTTCATAGACATGGCTCGGGCAGCTCTTCCTGCAAACATCTGCGTGCTCATACATCTTTTGCGCATAAATGGTAATGGACACAAGTGAACCCAGTGCCTAATTGCAGCTTCTCAGAGGGAGCGCATTCAACCCTCATTTCGCTTCGTCCGCTTGGTGGTCCCCAACTGCAGTATTAAGTTTATCACTAATCTCATTTCTGCTGCTCCTCATTGCTTTCTCCTATCTTTGCTTTACACTCATTTCATACGCTGTGCTCAGGAGATTATTCGTTCTGTTCAGTACGTTCCGCAGTTCTTCCTATCAGAACATAGTAATGACATCTGAAAATGTTATCGCTGACACTCTTTCACCCTGAATTTTATAAGCACTCGCAAACCTATCTATCATGTCCATCATTATTTCGTTGTTACAGATTGAATAGAAAGAGGGAAATCTTACATCCCTGTCTCACGTCATTTTTATCCGAGCACTTCCGTTTTCATCTTCTTTTTTTTTTTCCTTCCTGGTTCTTATACATACTTTCCTCAGAACATCGAAAATCTGGCACCATTTAACCCTGTCGAACGCTTTTTCTGGGTCGTCAAATCCTATAAACGCGCCTAAAAAATCCTCAGTTCCGATTTCTGTTACCCTGAATATTATTCTCTTCAGAAATTGGGATGCATGAGCAATTAAGTTGATTGTACGATAGTTCTCACACTTATCTCTTTCCTATCTTCAGAGTTGGGTGGACCATACTTTTGGGAAAAGATAATGGTTTGTCTCCAGTCTCATAGATTCTGCACACAAACTTCAACAGCCAATTGGCTCCCACTTGCCCTAACAATTTTAGAAATTCCAATGGCAAGTTAACCATCAGTTCTGCAGTATTGTTAGCAAGTTCCCAAAGCTCTGCTAAACTTTCAGTGTCGGACTTAAAAAACACGGTTCTCATGAAACACAACTAGCTCTTTACTCGCAAGAAAATGACTAGGTTCAAATGGCCCTGAGCACTATGCAACTTAACTTCTGAGGTCATCAGTCGCCTACAACTTAGAACTGATTAAACCTAACGAACCTAAGGACATCACACACATCCATGCCCGAGACAGGATTCGAACCTGCGACCGTAGCGGTCGCTCGGTTCCAGACTGTAGCGCCTAGAACCGCACGGCCACTCCCTTGTCCTGTTGACAAGGGATTTCAGATTGATTCCTTATTTCTAGATTTCCAAAAGGCTTTTGACACTGTACCACACAAGCGGTTTGTAGTGAAATTGCTTGCTAATGGAATATCGTCTCAGTTATGTGACTGGATTCGTGATTTCCTGTCAGATAAGTCACTCTTCGTAGTAGTAGTTTTTGTTGTGGTCTTCAGTCCTGAGACTGGTTTGATGCAGCTCTCCATGCTACTCTATGCTGTGCAAGCTTCTTCATCTCCCAGTACCTACTACAACCTACATTTTTCTGAATCTGCTTAGTGTATCCATCCCTTGGTATCCCTCTACGATTTTTACCCTCCATGCTGCCCTCCAATACTAAATTGGTGATCCCTTGATGCCTCAGAATATGCCTTACCAACTGATTCCTTCTTCTTGTCAAGTTGTGCCACAAACTCCTCTTCTCCCCAAAATTCAATACCTCCTCATTAGTTATGTGATCTACCCATCTAATCTTCAGCATTCTTCTGTAGCACCACATTTCGAAAGCTTCTAGGCTCTTCTTGTCCAAACACTTTATCGTCCATGTTTCACTTCCATACATGGCTACACTCCATACAAATACTTTCAGAAACGACTTCCTGACACTTAAATCTATATTCGATGTTATCAAATTTCGCTTCTTCAGAAACGCTTTCCTTGCCATTGCCACTCTACATTTTATATCCTCTCTACTTCGACCATCATCAGTTATTTTGCTCCCCGGCCAGCGGGGGTAGCCTAACGGTTCTAGGTGCTACAGTCTGGAATCAAGCGACCGCTACGGTCGCAGGTTCGAATCCTGCCGCGGGCATGGATGTGTGTGATGTCCTTAGGTTAGTTAGGTTTAAGTAGTTCTAAGTTCTAGGGGACTGATGACCTCAGAAGTTAAGTCCCATAGTGCTCAGAGCCATTTGAACCATTTTTTGCTCCCCAAATAGCAAAACTCCTTTACTACTTTAAGTTTCTCATTTCCTAATCTAATTCCCTCGGCATCACCAGAGTTAATTCGACTACATTCCATTATCCTCGTTTTGCCTTTGTTGATGTTCATCTTACATCTCTTCGTAGTAACTGACAGAAAATCATCGAGTAAAACAGAAGTGATTTCTGGTGTTCCCGTAGGTAGAGTGTTATAGGCGCCCTGGTGTTCCTTATCTTATATAAATGGTTTAGGAGACAACCTGAACAACCATGTTAGGTAGTTTGCAGATGATGCTGTCGTTTATCGTCTAGTAAAATCACCAGAAGTTCAAAACAAATTCCAAATTACGAACAATTTAAATTGGAAAGAACACATAGAAAATGAAGTCGGGAAGGCCAACGGAAGACTTCGTTTTATTATCAGAACACTTAGAAAATGTAACAGATCTACTAAGGAGACTGCCTAAACCACGCTTATTCGTCGTCGTTTGGAGGACTGCTGCGCGGTCTGGGATCCCTACCAGATACGATTAATGGAGTGCATCGTAAAAGTTCACAGAAGAGCAGCACGTTTTGCATTAGGCCTATCACGAAATGGGGGAGAGAATGTTACTGACACGATGCAGGACTTGGGGTGGACATAATCAAAATAAAGGCGTTTTTCGTTGGGGCGGAATCTCCTCAAGGAATTTCAATCACCAACTTTCTCGTTCGAATGCGAAAATATTTTCTTGACGCCGACCTACATAGAGGGAAACGATGGTCATAATAAAATGACGGAAATTAGAGCTCGCACGAAAGTATATAGGTGTTTGTTTTTACGCGTGCTGTTTGAAGGTGGTGCGATGAACTCTGTGGCAAGCACGTAAGTGTGATTTGCGGATTACCCATGTAGATGAGTCTAATACTGCGTCCCCTATGTCTTCCACGTCGACTTCCAACTCCTCTACGTCACGTCTTCTGGTAAGTCTACCCCTTCGTAGCTTCCTTCAGTGTATTCCTTCCACCTGCCCCAGATGAAAGCCCAGTCAAAAATGGCTCTGAGCACTGCGGGACTTAACATCTGAGGTCATCAGTCCCACAGACTTAGAACTGCTTAAACCTAAACTAACCTAAGGACATCACACACATCCATGCCGGAGGCAGGATTCGAACCTGCGACCGTAGCAGCCGCGCGCCGTTCCGGACTGAAGCGCCTAGAACCGCTCGGCCACCGCGGCCGGCAAAGCCTAGTCAAGACGAACTTGCTAGCGCGCTAAGTGTCCTCTGGCTGTTCGCGGTCCGACAACATGGTGGCAGTCGTTTACTAAATCTTTTACTTTCCGGATGTTGAAAAAATGAAAAAAGCGAGAAATTTATCGGAAAACCCACTGCTTGGTCCACATATATGGCCGTTGCCTATTCATTTTTAACAATTTTCACTAAGAAATTCTGGCGCCCAAATTAGAAGTAGTGGAAAAACATATGAGGACACAATACTTCTATCTTGGCGAATATAAATATCTTAGTGAACCTGACAATGCCTCGCAGTTATTAATATGTTTGGGAGTTGGATACACTCGTAAATCATAAACTCCATGGTCCCTCTGTCTCTGTACATCTCCTCCGTGGGCCGCCTCTAATTAGTGGTAACACTAATTACACTGGTTAACACTTTCGCAGCGGCATCGGTGCAGGCGCGCAACTCTCCAGTGCGGACCGGCAACGTGAGAATGCGGGCCGGTAACGCTCTGAAACGGCAGGTACCGCTCGGAGCCGACGCTCCTAAGCACACCTCACGTCAAGACCTTGTAAGACATGTAGGATCATGTTCTATACTAACATAATGATGACAGATCAGGGGCGGATCTAAGGGGGCAGGGCAATGGGGGCAATTGCCCCCTCCCCCCCCCACCCACCCCCCGCCCGGTGCGTGACCGATCTTTTTTTTTTCCGACTGCTTTAGGGGCTGATTACGTCGGCCTGTCTAGTACGTTTTACTTGAAGTCGAATATGCAAACAATGGCACGCAGTTTGATGTAACAATTCAAAAAGAGACCTTGAAACCTCTTCCATTTAGCGAATTAACTACAGAAGAAACAACTATACTTACGAATAAAATGATAATATTCGCTAAGGCATTTTTACTGCTTTCTCCGCAGTGCGTATGTAAGATTTTGTTTCTAGTGGCAATTTGCAAAGAGATGGTGTTGATAATTTAGCGATGAACACCGAAGGAATACTTGAAAATATTCTCATTAGTTGCAAATAGTGAGAGCCTTGCGACGGTCCCTTTTATTCTGAAATTGCATGTTTTCGATTTGGATGAACGCTTCTCCCCCATTTTGGCTTTCTCCTCACTTTTGATGCGGAATGTGAACAAACAATAATTAGCCAAATGTAATAATGTACACGAAAATAACGCCTATGGATTCATTCACAATCCATTCTCTCATACGGTAAGAATATAAATGTTACAGTCAGCAGATTCAAACAGATACTGAAATCTAGAAAACTCAGATTCATTTCTCTTTCTCCAAAGTGCAGAGGGCAACTCTGCCACAGACTGAGGAAGATCCGTTTTCCTCATCAATATACACTCCTGGAAATGGAAAAAAGAACACATTGACACCGGTGTGTCAGACCCACCTAACTTGCTCCGGACACTGCGAGAGGGCTGTACAAGCAATGATCACACGCACGGCACAGCGGACACACCAGGAACCGCGGTGTTGGCCGTCGAATGGCGCTAGCTGCGCAGCATTTGTGCACCGCCGCCGTCAGTGTCAGCCAGTTTGCCGTGGCATACGGAGCTCCATCGCAGTCTTTAACACTGGTAGCATGCCGCGACAGCGTGGACGTGAACCGTATGTGCAGTTGACGGACTTTGAGCGAGGGCGTATAGTGGGCATGCGGGAGGCCGGGTGGACGTACCGCCGAATTGCTCAACACGTGGGGCGTGAGGTCTCCACAGTACATCGATGTTGTCGCCAGTGGTCGGCGGAAGGTGCACGTGCCCGTCGACCTGGGACCGTACCGCAGCGACGCACGGATGCACGCCAAGACCGTAGGATCCTACGCAGTGCCGTAGGGGACCGCACCGCCACTTCCCAGCAAATTAGGGACACTGTTGCTCCTGGGGTATCGGCGAGGACCATTCGCAACCGTCTCCATGAAGCTGGGCTACGGTCCCGCACACCGTTAGGCCGTCTTCCGCTCACACCCCAACATCGTGCAGCCCGCCTCCAGCGGTGTCGCGACAGGCGTGAATGGAGGGACGAATGGAGACGTGTCGTCTTCAGGGATGAGAGTCGCTTCTGCCTTGGTGCCAATGATGGTCGTATGCGTGTTTGGCGCCGTGCAGGTGAGCGCCACAATCAGGACTGCATACGACCGAGGCACACAGGGCCAACACCCGGCATCATGGTGTGGGGAGCGATCTCCTACACTGGCCGTACACCACTGGTGATCGTCGAGGGGACACTGAATAGTGCACGGTACATCCAAACCGTCATCGAACCCATCGTTCTACCATTCCTAGACCGGCAAGGGAACTTGCTGTTCCAACAGGACAATGCACGTCCGCATGTATCCCGTGCCACCCAACGTGCTCTAGAAGGTGTAAGTCAACTACCCTGGTCAGCAAGATCTCCGGATCTGTCCCTTATTGAGCATGTTTGGGACTGGATGAAGCGTCGTCTCACGCGGTCTGCACGTCCAGCACGAACGCTGGTCCAACTGAGGCGCCAGGTGGAAATGGCATGGCAAGCCGTTCCACAGGACTACATCCAGCATCTCTACGATCGTCTCCATGGGAGAATAGCAGCCTGCATTGCTGCGAAAGGTGGATATACACTGTACTAGTGCCGACATTGTGCATGCTCTGTTGCCTGTGTCTATGTGCCTGTGGTTCTGTCAGTGTGATCATGTGATGTATCTGACCCCAGGAATGTGTCAATAAAGTTTCCCCTTCCTGGGACAATGAATTCACGGTGTTCTTATTTCAATTTCCAGGAGTGTAGTTTATTCTGAGGTACTAAGCGTATGCTTCTATCGCAATTTGAAAAAAGCATGAATTTCATAACAGTGTTAGAACTTAGAGTTGTGGCTTTGCTCTAAACTGTTTGCTTATTTCGGAAGTCAAATCTTGAAGAAACAAACTGGTGTTTGCAAATAGCCAAGGAAACTGCCGGAGTAGAAGGAAGAATCTGCTTATTTAAGAACATCGATGAATGAAAACCTCCTCCTTGGTCTTGCACTTATGCATATTCATTACCAGATTCCTGTAGACGTAGAAAAAGTAATTACAAGATTTTGAAAAAGTGGGCGTAGAAGGAGATTAGAATTTAATATTTAAGAGCAGTATTGTGAATATACATATTTAATATTAAATTTCATTTTATTTATACTTTTGCATTTTTATTTTATTTCTTATTTTTTTACACGAAGAAAGAACCAGAGACATGGAAATGGAAAACGAGCCCCTGACGGACTGCCAGGAGCACCAGACCGAAGATGGAACACCCAGAAGTGGGACTGGTGGGCGCGGACCGCAGAGGGAACATCCAGAGCCGCAGTGGACGAAAAACGGAGCGGCAACGCTCCAACAGGTCGTGGTGAGCGGGCGCGGACCGCAGGGGGAACGCTTGGTACCCCAGACCGTAGATGAAACCCCCAGGAGCGGGGTTGGTGGGCGCGGGCCGTAGAGGGAACACCTAGAACCGCAGCGGACGGAAAACGGAGCAGCAACGCTCCAGCAGGTCGCAGGGAATGGGCGCGGACCACAGAGGAAGCGCCTGCAGCCGTTGGTGGAGGGGGAAGGCCATAGGCATAAATACTGGACCAGGTCCACTCGAGGAGCAGTCTCAGGTCGCACCTGATGAAGGTTACGAGCTACGTGACCGAAATATCGTGCAAGTACGACGCTGATATCCGGCAGAACACCCGACAACCCAAGATGTCAATTTCTTATTGTTAGTATTTACATTCATAAGAAAAAAACAGCTTATTATGAGCATAAAATGACGTAATTAACAATATAAGACGATTTCCTGAACGCAGTCAAATATCCTATTACAACTTTCCGCAGTCGTATCGTCATTGCTGCGTATAAACACATGCGCGAATTCGATGGCAACATTCTGTCAAATGAAAGCAATTGGTGAACTAATTTCGAAGATTTAAGAATGGAAACAAATGAACATTAGCATTTTTATTGATTATTTTACATTAGCAAACAAACAAAGAGTTTTTCAAGTGTACGTCTCGTCTTTGAAGAATATGTTTTAGGTGATGCAGTAATTTATTTCATTAAACACACTCAACACACATATATATATACAGGGTGAGTCACCTAACATTACCGCTGGATATATTTCGTAAACCACATCAAATACTGACGAATCGATTCCACAGACCGAACGTGAGGAGAGGGGCTAGTGTAATTGGTTAATACAAACCATACAAAAATGCACGGAAGTATGTTTTTTAACACAAACCTACGTTTTTTTAACTGGAACCCCGTTAGTTTTTGTTAGCACATCTGAACATATAAACAAATACGTAATCAGTGCCGTTTGTTGCAGTGTAAAATGTTAATTACATCCGGAGATATTGTAACCTAAAGTTGACGCTTGAGTACCACTACTCCGCTGTTCGATCGTGTGTATCGGAGAGCACCGAATTACGTAGGGATCCAAAGGGAACGGTGATGGACCTAAGGTACAGAAGTGACTGGAACAGCACATTACGTCCACATGCTAACACCTTTTTATTGGTCTTTTTCACTGACGCACATGTACATTACCATGAGGGGTGAGGCACACGTACACACGTGGTGTCCGTTTTCAATTACGGAGTGGAATAGAGTGTGTCCCGACATGTCAGGCCAATAGATGTTCAATGTGGTGGCCATCAGTTGCTGCACTCAATTGCAATCTCTGGCGTAATAAATGTCGTGCACGCCGCAGTACATCTGGTGTAATGTCGCCGCAGGCTGCCACAATACGTTGTTTCATATCCTCTGGGGTTGTAGGCACATCACGGTACACATTCTCCTTTAACGTACCCCACAGAAAGAAGTCCAGAGGTGTAAGATCAGGAGAACGGGCTGGTCAATTTATGCGTCCTCCACGTCCTATGAAACGCCCGTCGAACATCCTGACAAGGGTCAGCCTAGTGTTAATTGCGGAATGTGCACGTGCACCATCATGCTGATACCACATTCGTCTACGCGTTTCCAGTGGGACATTTTCGAGCAACGTTGGCAGATCATTCTGTAGAAACGCAATGTATGTTGCAGCTGCTTGGGCCCCTGCAATGAAGTGAGGACCAATGACGTGGTCGCCAATGATTCCGCACCATACATTTACAGTCCACGGTCGCTGTCGCTCTACCTGTCTGAGCCAGCGAGGATTGTCCACGGACCAGTAATGAATGTTCCGTAGATTCACTGCCCCGTGGTTTGTGAAACCCGCCTCATCGGTAAACAGGTAGAACTGCAACGCATTCTCTGTTAATGCCCATTGACAGAATTGCACTCGATGATTAAAGTCATCACCATGTAATTGTTGATGTAGCGACACATGAAACGGGTGAAAGCGGTGACGATGCAGTATGCGCATGACACTACTTTGACTCAGTCCACCGGCTCTCACAATGTCCCGTGTACTCACGTGTGGGTTCATGGCAACAGCAGCTAACACACCAACTGCACCCGCTTCTCCTGTGACGGGCCTGTTACGGACCCGTTTGCGTGCTACGACCATACCTGTTGCATACAGTTGGCGGTAGATGTTTTGCAATGTGCGGTACGTTGGATGCTCTCTGTCCGGGTACCGTTCTGCATACACCCTGCAGGCTTCAGCTGCATTTCGTCGACACTCGCCATAGATGAGTATCATCTCCGCCTTTTCAGAGTTCGAATACACCATGGTCACAGTTCCTGCAACACGACACTATCACAGACGTCTGGTAACACGGTGTACTACAGTTGGTCTGCGTGCGGAGACGAATGCAGAATAACAATAGCAGCAAGCGCTACATGCGGACACTGCGACAGCTAGACCAAACCACAACAGTGCACTACAGCCACACTCGTAAACACGGTCGTCATCGTAAACATGTCCCTGCAGATGCTGCTCGCCGACCGTGGCCCGTGTTTGTCACAACACGCAACTGAACGTCGGAGGTTTCAAGCGTCAACTTTAGGTTACAATATCTCCGGATGTAATTAGCATTTTACAATGCAACAAACGGCACTGATTACGTATTTGTTTATATGTTCAGATGTGCTAGCAAAACTAACGTGGTTCCATTTAAAAAAACGTAGGTTTGTGTTAAAAAACATACTTCCGTGCATTTTTGTATGGTTTGTATTAAACAATTACACTAGCCCCTCTCCTCACGTTCGGTCTGTGGAATCGGTTCGTCCGTATTTGATGTGGTTTACGAAATATATCCAGCGGTAACGTTAGGTGACTCACCCTGTGTGTGTGTGTGTGTGTGTGTGTGTGTGTGTGTGTGTATAGAGTATTAATGATTTTATTTTGAATAAATTTTTTGGAAGGCAGGTACCAAAAAATTTGCCTCCCCCCCCCCCTGACCGAGATCCTGGATCCGCCCCTGCCTGAGATGCATTACTTCAAATAAGCTTCGACGTTATTGTGGTCATGTGTTAAAGTCTGTTTGCTGTCGACACCTATAGGGGTCATAGGCGTCATTCAAATGTTCGTGATTTGTTAATAATGTAACAAAAAATACAATTCAAACAAGCAACAAATCCACTGCATTCAGGAAAAATTTGGATTCCAAAACGCAAATTCTTAAAAAGGAAGAAAAGGAAAAAGGAAACTGGATTCATTTGAAATTATATTTATTTCAAATGCACATTTTTGAGACTGACTCTGATAGAGGTCGTCAATTTAGTAACATGTTTGCTCCTGGTATGATAGAATTAGCAGTCAACATTTTATCATAGACGCCCGAATGCGTAGAAATTAGTAAGCGAAACACACCCTATGCGGAGGATTCTCTCGTGTCCCCCATCACTTCAATTGCGGTGCTATTAAAACAAATTTATCACAACAAAGTCTTTCGCAAAAAATTGAGGTGAACGCTTTACAACGCAATAAGAAATAAGACGACTTAACACAAAAGAAAACCTCGTTTTCTGAGTACTCGTGAAAAAAAGTTCTAACCTTTCACGTCAGAAAAAGAAACCATGCAATGTCAAACGAAATAAAAGAAGTTGTCTTTGATAATCGGAATTTCCCCGATATTACCGCGTTTTTGCTACTTATGGAAATTATACAGCACTTCAAGCAGTATCCAGGTTTCTATGAGCAGGTTGTACACTCGTATGGTGTATCTGCGTGCTTGCCGTGTTCCGTGCACTTCTTACACCACTTCCTCATAACTTGCTTCTTCCCTGCAGTAGCTTCCCGCTTTTGCACAACGTGTGTTTGTTTGTGATGTTTCTTGCTCACACTTCGCGGAACGTCCACTGGTGGAAGGAAGCCCTTTATAATGTTCATTCTGTAATCGTACAACGTCATTTTATTTCCGAGTACTTGTACAGATATAGAGGATTGAAAACTAGCAAGTCAATGACATGAAAGAATAGTTTTTTTCGGCAAGCGGATAGCCTTTCGTTCACATAAATAATACGATAACATCTGATCTTGTTTGTCAGTCCCAGACCATTGACCTAATATTAGGCAAAAGTTTCGTGACTTTTTGCTGGCGCGCATTCGTCACTTGCTCCGTAACATTTAGACGTTCTGTGCAATTGTAGGAAACCTCTCGTCGATCCTTTCATTTTCCAATCATTAGAATACCGCGCCATTGTCTCTCCTGTCCCAAGTTTTGTCGATACAACGTCTTCGGGGGTATATTTCCTACTAAACTGTCCGCAGCTCGTGGTCGTGCGGTAGCGTTCTCGCTTCCCGCGCCCGGGTTCGATTCCCGGCGGGGTCAGGGATTTTCTCTGCCTCGTGATGACTGGGTGTTGTGTGATGTCCTTAGGTTAGTTAGGTTTAAGTAGTTCTAAGTTCTAGGGGACTGATGACCATCGCTGTTAAGTCCCATTGTGCTCAGAGCCATTTGAACCTACTTAATTTCAGAGTACCTCTGAAAAGTGTTTTTAGGTTCAACAGAGTTTGTAGCTAAATGGAATCTTGTTATAATATTTGTCCAAGTTAATGTGAAGACCAGCCTGCATCTTTTCTGCCATCAAATGCAAAACGACCTTTTCAACGTGACCTTTCCCCCCATGTCTCCACTACTTCCCGTGTACACGGCGCACTTATTTATGGAATCGTCTGGATTGTTGAGCATGTACAACTTAATGTCATATTTATTACGTTTGCTTTTTATGTATTGTCTAAATGACAATCTTCCCCTCCAAAGAATCATTGATTCATCTATTGATAAATCTCTTCCCGTGTAATACGCTTGAGACATTCTCGTGTTAAAATAATCCAATATAGGTAGTATCTTATGTAAACGATAGTCTGGTTTCGGGTTTCCTGGAATTGGGTTATTTGCAAAATGCAGAGATCATAATATGATAAATAGACCACGGATTTTTAGGTCGTAAAAAGATGTGTTTTAGGCACCTAAAATAGGCTCCTTCAGTAGTTCATTTAGGCTATATAAAACGTAAAATAGGCTCTAATAAAATTGATTCAGAGAAAATAAAAATAAATTAAAATACACAGTGTTGACAGTATGAACATCTTATTAGTCATTAAAACAAGGAGAATGAATATTTACTCACAAGGGAACCTCCCCATCGCACCCCCCTCAGATTTAGTTATAAGTTGGCACAGTGGATAGGCCTTGAAAAACTGAACACATATCGATCGAGAAAACAGGAAGAAGTTGTGTGGAACTATGAAAAAATAAGCAACATATACAAACTGAGTAGTCCATGCGGAAGATATGTGCTACCAAGGAGAGTGTGAGCTCAGGAGCGCAGTGGTCCCGTGGTTAGCGCGACCAGCTGCCGAACGAGAAGTCCTTGGTTCAAGTCTTCCCTCGAGTGAGAAGTTTAACTTTTTATTTTCAGTTTATGTGACAAACTCTTATGTTTTCATCACTTTTTTGGGAGTGATTATCACATCCACAAGAAAACCTAAATCGGGCAAGGTAGAAGAATCTTTTTAACCATTCGCCAAGTGTACTAGTTAGGTGGGTCGACAACATATTCCTGTCATGTGACGCACATGCTGTCACCAGTGTCGTGTAGAGTATATCAGACGTGTTTTCCTGTGGAGGAATCGGTTGACCTAATGACCTTGCGATCAAATGTTTTCGGTTCCCATTGGAGAGGCACGTCCTTTCGTCAATTAATCGCACGGTTTTGCGGTGCGGTCGCAAAACACAGACACTAATCTTATTACAGTGAACAGAGACGTCAATGAACGAACGGACAGAACTTTGCGAATATAAAGAAAATAAAGTTTTCAGTAGAGGGAAGATTTGAACTAAAGACCTCACGTTCCGCAGCCGCTCACGCTAACCACGGGACCACGGCGCACCTGGATTCACCGTCTCCTTAATATTGGCTATCTTACGCATGGACTACTCAGTTTGTATATTTTATTTTTTCATAGTTCCACACAACTTCTTCCTGTTTTGTCGATTGATCTGTGTTCAGTTTTTTAAGGCCTATCCACTGTGCCAAATTATAACTAAATCTGAGAGGGGTGCGATGGGGAGGTTCCCTTGTCAGTTACAGAGCACAGCAATCTACAACATTAATGTTGAACATAACTCCAAATATTTTTGAGTTCCTGCAAGATAAAGACCTCCGTACAAAAGATATGGCAATGGTTTAATTAATACATTCGTAGTTTCACATATTCTGACCACAGTTGGCTTCACAATAAATAACCAAAATCTTTTCTAGGTTTTCTGGTGAAAGACTGTGGTGCTTGTCAGTACTGATTTGTTTTCGCTCGGAAAGCTGAACGATGACCTGTTTTTTTTTCTTTTTTTTTTACTGCGGTGCATGGGAGCGGTAGGGGAAGTACCGTACTCATTGCTGGACGTATGGCACCTGATAGCCGCCACTTCTGAACAAGTGAATGGAATCTACCGGTGCTTCAGATGAAAACATCTTACTACTAGCACATTATTTTTCGAACCTTTCACGAAACAGAGTAGTTTGATAGGACAGCCTGTAGACAGCAGCGAGAAAAGGCGCGAAGGGCAGTAATTCAGCTATAGGGGGCGTCTACCATTAACATTGTGATTTTTTAATCCGTGCTCAGCTTAAGGCCTATGAAACCGTTTCTTTGCGGAAATACACAGCTGGCCAGAATCCTACGAACGAAATATTTTCAAATATAACATTTAGTACTCCCTCGTTCGATTCTAATGGGTAACTCAAATCCTTGACCAGCTCCCATTCGCTCACCAAAGTTGAGCACTCGCGCTCGGCGCGTACTTGGATGGATGACCATTCAACCGTGTCGACTGCTGTTGCTAGTAAGGCACGCAAAGGAATTGTAAACAGTCTCTAACGACCTTCGCCTTCGACGAGACGTAAAGTCCTAAGTTTACTTCCTTTTTCTAATCTTCGAAAACACAAGAACTCTATGTCAGATTAACGAAATAGGTACTTTTTAGGATTTTGATGCTGAAATACGCAAAATTAGGCGTCAACGTCGAAATACGCAATTTTAGGTCCTATAGAACTAACGGTATTCAGTTTAGTTAGTCATGAAACGCATAAGTACCAACTTATATGCAAATTGGAGCTTATGAAAAAAAAAATAGGTTTTAACCTAAAGATCCGTGATCTATTTTTTACATATGAGTAATAGAACACCTATAAAGAGTATTTGGTAATAAGAGGGATAGCGATATAAAAAAATAAAAATAAAGACCTAAGTGTTAGGGAAATACGAAGCATGAGCGCATATCAACTAGCCACCTTGCTGAACGCTGGGCAGAAAATATTTTTTTTCCATCTGTCGTATGGTGTGGAAAAACTTGGAGCCACTTATATGATGAAATAGGCACTTTTTAGACTATTAAACCCGAAATAGGCATAAATAGGCACTAACGCCGAAATAGGCTTTCTTAGGTCCTATAGAATTAACGCTATTAAGTGTAAATAGTCATGCAACTCATAAGTAGAAATTTTTATGCAGATAGGAACTCAGGAACAAATAGGTTTTTACCTAAAATCCGCGGTCTAGTCGTAAATCACTGGGCCAGAATCCACTTATTTCTTTTGTGAAGCCGAAATTTTTTATTGAAAGGCTGTGAGCTGTTCTTTCCTGTTTTCCGTTCATCGCCACCATGGCAAAGTGGTATAACTGATCCACTGGTAAAATATATTCCTTATTATTGCATTTAGATAACAAGACTTCATTAACTTATACCTCTTCCTGCTATTACAAATTTCAGTCCTTGTATGGCTCCTATATTAAAATTCCCATATACTACTTTCATGAGGCGGTATGCATACAAGGCATATGGTGTGTTGTATCTTTTGCATGAACACTCGAAGTGAGTTGCGATACGTGCCTATTTACATTTGTTGCCACATCTGACCAACTCTAAGAATGTATGCATGAAATTGTGTAAATGACGCGTCAACTTTATACCAAGGATAAAATGGAGGTTTTATCTGGAGATGGAGCTGACCGACATAGTTGCATATCAGTCTGACGTGATTTGCGGTATTGTGGTAAGGAATAATTTTATATAATATGTCGAAATCTTGTTCATATTATATTTGACAGAAAATGTGTTTTGAGACATAAAAATCCATCTGCTCATGGAGACCGTAGTAAAAATGTTAGTTTTGAGATGAGCTGTTTTACATAAGTTGTAGGGCAACGGATTTGGGAAATGGTGCGAAGACTCGTATGTACAGGAGAAACAAAATGTTAACAGAATTATTTTTGCATTGATTGACGTTAGTTCAAATGATCATCACCCAATAACTATAAAAGCGTAGTGACAGAATGTGCAGGAAAGCCTGATCGCGGACAACCAAATATCGATATCCTTAGCTGAAATAATTCCGTATACTACTCCATATTTCTTCCCCTTTCAGAAAAAATATACTACTACAACGAGCAGAAATAAATTTGGTGTTAAGTGTGATGAGAATTAAGACACCAGCCAGTGGAACAATGATAGGATTCTTCGGAGTAGTTGCTAGACACTGTTCAGAGTGTGTATCATGTAGCGAAGTTTTATTGGTGGTAATTTTCACCACGTATATCCATTAAAATTTACTGATCCTTCAAATTAGGCACATATTCTGTGGAAAAGAATAGCAAACCCAATGATTAGTTATTGAACATACGTTCTGCATCTCTTAATGCACATAATACTAATACGAAGGCTGCCCAGAAAGTAACAGTAATTCAGTTAGACACACTATTCATTACAGCTATTACTTTAATTTACATTCTTATTTTCAGTACTTTTCTAACTTGGGTTACACTTCACCTATACCTGTGTAAAGTTCCACGTGTGACATTGTAAAATTTGTGTTTGTCTTTTGTTTCAAGTAGGTAATCTGCCTCCTACCTCAAAACACTACTCCAAATACCTTTCTGGTTGTAATTTGATTGTGTGAAGTGTATATGTTGATAGAAGGATAGAATGACCTTTCTTTTTTCATGCATTACCGATAATTTTGAACTGGATTACTGTGTCTTCTCATTACTTTTATTCTTATCAAAATGTACCTTTGTTGCATTCAAAAACCAAGTAGTCTACAATGAACCATCTCCTATTCAACAGTAAAATAACGAAAGTTTCGAATAGGCATATGTTACATTGCCACTACATCGCAGCTTGTATGATAGACTATAGCTACTGCAAAGTAGTCAGATGATGTCCCTTTTTTTGACCATTGAGACTGATGACATTGTTTTTATTTATTTTCGTAAATTGGGAAGTTCTATCTGCAAACTTATTTTTAAAATATTATGAGCAATATTGGATTTTCTTCTTTCAGCGTGGAATGGCAGGAGAACAGCCTTGGTGGCTCGAGTGCCAGTAGTTTCTCTGGCGTTCGACTTCCCAGTACACAGGTTTGTCTTTGGGCTTGGGCCGGCCCGAGATAACGGAGGGCCGACCGCGAGTTAAAGGGTCACAACGCTTTGAGGATGATACGCTGTGGTGCACGAGTCGTCAGTTGGTTGGCCGACAGAAGCGAAGATGGCGCACCTGAGGTCGGGTCGGGCGGCGGTTGACACGTGGTGTGCTGGAGTCAGCAGGAGTTAGCCGGCGCGCCAGATTCTCCGGCAACCTCGTGAGCTGCGGATGTGCCCGCTTCCTCGGAGGGACACGCCGTAATGGTCTTGCGAAGTGAGGGCCTGGCATCTTCGCAAAATCGCCCCAGCATCGAGACACCCATTTAAGTTTGCTAATTACTAAGAGTGCTTAATTTTCATTGTATTTGCTCTGGATGTAGTAAGGTGTTGCAAGGTGTGTGATGTTTGTTCAGTTTCACTGGAGTGTGTGCTCTGCTTCCGCACAATTTTGATGTATTTACTGGTGTGTGTCCAAGCTTTAGTGTGTCGGTTCTCATGAGCCAGTTTATTTCCCACTCTGGGTTTGTTTTGTGTACTGGTTCACTCAATGGAATCACTTGTTAGTAAAACCAGTTGTTATTTAACCTTGATCTTACAATGTTATTTACCGCTTAATCTTAAAGGTTAAGGTTAAGAAAAGTTCTTCGGCCCCTGTTGGTTGCTGTTTGTATTTCAGTGAGCTGAGGGAGCGGCAACCGAAGTGCAGAGTTTGCCTTTAGATTGCAAGTTTGGCTAACGGGCAGTGGACTTCGCCCGAGCTCTTGTCTTCCGCTTTGGTAGCGTTTGCTCGATTCAGACTTTGGTGCACTAATCGGGATGGCGTGGCAAAAGGGGCCACGCTTTGAAATTAAATATTACTTCTCTCAGTCGGTTCCACAATTTGTGGTTAAACTTCAACCTCGCAAACTCTGGCCTTGTTACTGTAATTACACATTTATTATTGGTGTAACGTTTTATGTCCAAAATAGGATCCATCTTACATGTTCAAGTATTTGCGTTAAAATTGAGCCTGCATGTCTATTTTTTATGTAAGCTTAAAATTTGAAATTGAAAGGATTTGAATAACAGTTTTGTTAAAGTTATGGTCATATTTTGCCTGAGTGGCGATACTTAGTGTTTGCCCGAAAATTTATTAACCTGCTTATAAATTTATATAATGAGTTTTTACATGTTGCCTGTGTGGCAGCTTCCAGTGTTTGGGCTAGTCATTTATTAATATATTTATGATTCTATGTAATGAATTCTTTTTAACTAATCTTGCCTGAGTGGCGCCTGTTAACCCTTGACATAGTTTTGGTGATTGTTAATAGACCCACTGGAATTGTGATGTTCACTTAATAAACCCACTGGAATTGTGATGTTCACTTTATTGGGTCAGCCCTTCCACCGCCTTTTAGATCAGGCAAGCAGGTATTCATTAGAACCGTTCCAAGAACATCTTGTAAAGTGACAGTGAATGTACATGTTACCTGATATACGGTAATGGATGTTTAACCGCTGCATTACAGCTGTGTGGCAAACAAGATCTGACAATGTGCATTAGTTCTCTTTAGTTAAACATGAACTAATTATAGTCCTACATGATAAGCACATAAGGTGGTTTGAATACTAGTACTAAAGTTACATTGTAATTAAACAAGGAAATTATTGCCCCATGTGGACTACAGACACAGAAGTAAAGTCTGACAGAGATCAGAGTTGAAAATTCAAATAAGAGTCAATTCAGTAGTAATCTGTGTATGGTGCAACTGATGCTGGTTCTACCTAGTATCATGTAGGCGAGTCTTAAATACAGGGTGAGTCAAAAAGGACTTGATAACTTTGGAATGAAGTAGAAATTTATTGTGTTAACTTACAGAATTGGTAGATGTCATTTTGCAGCAACCATACTGACATTTTACATGAAGGTGTAAAATGTCATTCTGATTTGATGTGACTACAATTTGTGATGCGGCTAGCATCCCTATGCTAATCGATTTCTTCCCACATTCATTGAAGTACATTGGGCATAATTTGTGCAGTGGCAGCATAGATTCAATTTTTCAGGTCGTCTAAACTGTTTGGTAGAGGAAGAAGTTACACATGCTGTTCCACACCAGAGAAAGAAATTCAGTGGTGTCAAGTCTGGAGAGTGAGGTGGCCATGTTATTGGCCCTTCATAGCCAATCCACCGACCCAGGAAGAGATTATCGAGGAAATCTCTAACCTCCGTGAGGAAATGAAGTGCTGCACAGTCTTGCTGGTAGCAAACCGTCCCATCGTGGTCACATTAATCAGTCTTGATGCAGAGTTGGTTTCATGAAACCAAGTAGAAAGACACATCTACCGTATCTGTATGTTGTCGCAACACATTTCTGTATCATTTCAAAGTTGTATTGTCCATTTTCACTCACACTGTACTTTCCACTGTTGACATAATAGTGTTGTTGGCCTTACCAGCAATGAAGTTCTGCCAAGTTTACTGCAGATATATGTTTGAGACATTTTTCTTCAGGGAGAGGTTGTCTCTTGACACTCAAATTAGTTTACTCATATCTACCTTTGATTCAGTTTTATATATCTAAAAACAAAGATGATGTAACTTACCTAACAAAAGCGTTGGTATGTTGATAGACACACAAAATTCAAGCTTTCGCAACCCACGCTTGCTTCATCAGGAAAGAGGGAAGGACGAAAGGATGTGGGTTTTAAGGGAGAGGGTAAGGAGTCATTCCAATCCCGGGATTGGAAAGACTTACCTTTGGGGGGGGGGGAAGGACAGGTATACACTCGCGCGCAAACACACACATATCCATCCGCACATATACAGACACAAGCAGATGTGTAAAGGCAATGAGTTTGTGCACAGATGTCAGTCGAGGCAGAAGTACAGAGGCAGAGATGTTGTCGAATGACAGGTGAGGCATGAGCGGCGGCAACTTGAAATTAGAGGAGGTCGAGGCCTGGTGAGTAACGGGAAGAGAGGATATATTGAAGGGCAAGTTCCCATCTCCGGGGTTCTGATAGGTCGGTGTTAGTGGGAAGTATCCAGATAACCCGGACGGTGTAACACTGTGCCAAGATGTGGTGGCCGTGCACCAAGGCATGTTTAGCCACAGGGTGATCCTCATTACCAACAAACACTGTCTGCCTGTGTCCATTCATGCGAATGGACAGTTTGATTCAGTTTTGCTGGAGTGGTACTAGAGTGGTTATAAATACTGTTTAAAGGTAAGTACAAATGAGTGGCTGTAGGTGTATTTAATGCATTCCTTATTTAAATTAACAAGTAGACACAGTTAAATTATTTCATTTTTATTGCACAAAGCTTTGTCGATCAATTAGCTCAGTGAGAGTATGTCCATAGGCTGCTGTTTGCAGCACTGCCCGGGTAGGTCCAGTGCGGTGTTCCTCCTCTAGTCATCCCTCGTCTCCCTGACGGCCCCTGCCACGAGAAGCGCTGTTGCCACCCCTGTATGTCCATACCACACCGCATAATGCAACGGCGTCCACCCGACCACACGACTGGCGTCGGTGTCGGCAAAGGACGGCACCTGCTGCTGCTCCGCAGCTGTGTATCCATTCGCTTCGGCTCAGTGCAGAAGTCCCTGGCGTCCACTCCCCACCGGACACCTCTCAGCTTCGCCGCCTCCGTCGGCTGCTGCACGGTGCAGGTCGGTCATCTCGTCCGCACCCCTCGCCCACAGACCTGCTCCAGCTGTCAGCAGTGTCCACAGCTCCTGCACTGCCCCTTCTTCAGCTGCCTAGACAAGTCTCCTGCCTCTCTCTCACCAGAAAGTCTCCTGCGCAAAACAGAACATTTCTCAGGCTTTACGACACACATACGTATCTTACCGAGAAAACTACAATACGTGAAACAATTTTGACTGCACACCTATTCAGGAAGAAGCCCACTATATCCCCCTTTCCACAATAAAGTGGGCCACAGACATAATATGGTAGCGCCTTATCAAAGTCTTCATCGACTTTCCAATAAAAATTCCTTTTTTGCAGTTTCTGAAGAAACTCAGTTGTCAAGTTTTCTCATACTTGTTTTCAAAGTGAAGATCCTTTGACCTCAGGATGTTACTGCTAACCAATTGTTTATTGCCACTGAATTATATGGTTCATCTATTGCTAGTTCTCTGTATCCAGGAAACCCTCCCAAACCTACAAAAGGTAACATAAAACAAATCCCATTTCTCAGTATTTAAATACGAGTACATTATCCTGACAAAATGCAAAAATGTTCCATTCAATTACTGGCAGATTTTGTAACAATGTGTCACCAGGCTCACATTTGGGAAGACAATGCTTCAAATATGCATCCAGCCATCCAATTTAAGGCTTGCTGTTATTTTCGCGAATACCTCCAGGCTAGAGCAGGAATGGTTCCCTTGAAGGGGCAGTCGACTTTCTTCCCCATCCTTGAAAAATTCGTAGCTGGTGCTTCACCTCTAATTACATTGATGCCGACGGGATATTAAATGCTAATCTTCATTCTTTCTTTTTCCTTCCTCTCCCCATACATACTATTTCAGTGTGTGAATGCAGGAACACACGCACATAGTCAAACTGAACCCTACAACAGTGTGCACCTCTCTTCAAATCCTCACTTAAACACTCCCCCTCCCCTCTCTCTCTCCCCCCCCCCCACCCGCCCACACACACACACACACACACACACACACACACACACACACACACACACACACACCTAACCCCTGTTGTGGCTGCCACACATATAATGTACCGAAAAATCCTAAAATCTGAGACAAGAATTCATGTTTCATGCACTATATTGTGATCAGAAATCTTCCACAAAACAAACATTGACTTTCTGAACACACACTACTTCACAGTGCTGATTTATGTACCGAAAAATGAATAGTACCACTTGTGTTTTCAACCTCACAACCATCACCCTACCTGTTTTCTCATATTACATTGCATGTGCCATTTCTCTATAAGCTAAATACAAATAAATACAAAGCACTTTTCCTATTCTGACAGAGCTATTACAACAGATAAATCTAACTTCATCATCTAGAAACTCCAGTTTCTATACGTGTTTGATGCACATGGAATGCTAATACTATTCCAACAAATAGTAATTACATGCAGGAAATCGAAAAATTTACATACACAAACGTTTTATACAATCAAAAAGCTCATCATTCTGATAATTTGTATAAATCATTTCCTAATCTTTCCCATCCAATGGTGATATAGCATATGTGAATTTTGAATTATTCTACAGGTGAGGTCATGGTGGAGCTGGTGCACCTCTACATGTCTGTGGTGTCCATTGGTTCACACAGACCTGTCGTCTGACACGGAATAGTAACAATGATGATACTTCATTTTAAAACACAGATAGCACTCACTGAGCAGAAACTCAAGTTACATCATGATAGGGTTGTGTGTGTATCGAACACTCGTGTGTGGAACCTGATACTTAGCTATAGAGCAACAATGCCACTTCATGTGCACACATTTGAGTGTGTGTGTGTATCTATATAGGCTAGTGTGTAACATCTCACTGACAATGAGGTCATTAGAGATAGAGCAGGAGCCTGGATTAGGGAAGAATGGAGAACGAAAGCAGTCTCCCACTTTTGAAGGAACAATCCTGGCATTTGCTTAAGTGACTTAGGGAAATCACAAAAAACCTAAATCAGGATGGTGGGTTTGAACCACCAACCCAAATTTGAGTCCACTGTGATAGTCACTGCACTTTCCACCTCCATTCTACAGAGAGTTATTTAGTGGTAATATTCATACCAATGAATAGGAAAAATAGTTATACTAGTATATGGTAATTGCAGTTGTTTGTAGTGCTATACATATTTAACAATGTCACTTACAGGGTTAAGTAACAGTTGTTTGGCTCCACACCAGTCCCTTTGGAGGAACCCGCGTCTGCTTCCCAACTTATTTTCAGCATGGTGACGTACATGAAAATCTACATTTTGTGTGCTGGGACATTCATAATAGTGCTTCTGTAACTCAGTGGTTTTCGCTAGTACAAGGCAATCAAATAAGTCGAGTTACACGCTTTGTAAAGGCCTGGAGAGATGGGAAGATTTCAGCTGGATATCATCATGGTCAGCCATGTGACTGAAAATCAGATAGCAAATTTTACGTCATATCCGGAAACAGATGTTGACTCGGATCGCAATTTAGTGATGATGGGTACAATAAAGCTTAAGAGAATTGCCATGAAGAATCAGTGTGTAAGTAAGAGGAATACTGAAGGAAAGGAAGGAAGAATGATTTGGGTTTTACATCTCATTCACATCAATGTGATTAGAGAAGGAGCATAAGCTTAGAATGTTTCTAGAGCGAGAAAAATGAATCTGCCATAATGTTTTAAAAGCACTGTCCAGCATTTGCCTGGAGCTATTTACATAAATTCACAGAAAACCGAAATGTGTATGTTCAGTTGCGAATTTGAATTGTCATTCTACAAAATGTGAATTTAGCGTTCTAACCACTGTGCCACATTGCTCAGTTAAATATACTGAAGTGCCGAGGAATGACAATGTGTGTTGAAGTTCACTGAGACTGTGGGTAATGTGATAATGAATACCATACTAGAAAGTTCAGTTGAACAGGAGTAAACTCTTTTAAAATGGCAATCAGAAAAATCAGAAAAATATAGGTGCAAGGAAAGTAACAGCAAAAATCACTGTTAATCAAAAAATAGTTGAACTTATTGACGAAAGAAAGAAGGAAGGAAAAATATGCAAGAATAGAAAGGAACATGGCAGTAAAAAAAAAATCACGAAGGAATGAAATGAATAGAAAGAATACAAAAATCAAGTAAAATGGTTGCAGGGTACATTAGAAGAAATCTAAAAAGAGATGGTCATCTGACTGGTTCAGTACATAGACAATTCAAAACAATCTTTGGTGAAATTAAATTAAGGATTTCTACATTACAAATGGAGAAGGAATTTACCGTGATACACACGTGAGTGGGAAGAGTGTATTGAAGGCCTCTATATGGGAGAGAAACTGTTTGATGGAGGAAGAAATGAAATAGATTTGGAAAACATAAGGGATTCACTACTAGACTTAGAGTATTAGAAAACTTTGGAAACCCTGTGTACCAACAAGGCAGAATGGCTAGATAGCATTCCTTTGGAGTTTTTAAAATTTTTGGGATACTTGGCAACCCAATGACTATTCAAGTTGGTGTGTTGATTGTACAGGGCCAGAAATGTAAGAAATGTACCAGAAACTTCAGAAGAGAGCAACAGCTCGCGTATCCAAGCTGGTGACAAGAGTAATACACCCAAGAACGGAAAAAAGAAATTGTGGATCTGTTGGAGGATGATAAGTGTGGATTCAGGAAAGCTGATTCTGATGTTGCTACTGGTAATCAAGACTTCAGAAGACTCAAGACTTGGTAATAGAAGTTGTCTACTTGGAAAAGTTTTCGGCAAGATAAACCAGTGAAAGATATTTGAAAATATCAGATCAAGAGAAACAAGATACAGGCAAAGACATGTAATGTACAATATGTACAAGAATCAATAGGGGACAAATATGGGAATGCTGTCATTCTCTCCAATTTTTAACTGCATATGGAAGAGTTGATGGTGAAAGTAAATGAAAGTTTCAGGAATAGGATTAAAGTTGAGGCTGAAGATTGATAGGATTTACTGATTACATTGCTATCCACAACTAAAATCACATAGAATTTCCAGGGCTACTGAATGGCATTAACAGCCAAATGAGCACCGAATTTTGATTTATAGACAAAAGATTGATGGAGATAATGACGAGTAGCGAAAATAATATCGGCGATATGCTAAATATTAGAATTAGGGACTAAAAAGTAGACTAAGCAAAAGAATTCTGCTACCTTAAAAGCAAAATTACCAAGTAATAAGGTGATTGTAAGAAATAAACTAGCACAGGCAAGGAAGGTTACTGATATAAACACTGACTTTAAATTGAGGATGAAATAACTCTGAACGCATGTTTGGAGTACAGGGTTTCATCAAATGAATTATGGATTGTCAAAGGTGGAAATGAAGAGAATCAAAGCATTTGAGAAGTAGTGCAATAGAAGGATGGTGAAAATTAAATTGGATGGTAAACCAAGAAATAAGGATGTTGTCCAGGTGATCGCTAAGGAAAGGAACATACGGAAATAACTGAGAAGAAGGTATTGGATAAAAGGGCACATGTTAAAACATAAGGAACTGCGAAGGCTTTCCCGGCGTAATAATTTATAAAATTCTTCTCGGGTATGCAGCCGGATCATGACGTCTTCAAGACACAATATTTCTGCGGTCCAACTGGCCGCCATCATCAGGTGAGAGCGCTGGTGCACAATCTCGCCGGAACTGACTTCCCAGCGCAAGCGGCAGCCCATATATAGGCCGCAGTAGGCCCACAACGCGTGCGCGAAAAGGTGCCGTAGCTGCCCTCTAGTGCAGTAAACATGCCGCGCCGCCGGTGGTGGAATGAGGCGAAATCGAGATATCGCTGTCAAAAATAAAAGAAAATTAAAAAATTCTATTCCGACGAATGAGACGCAGACCGTTGTTTTTTAATGTCGGATAACACCGGGTCCCAAGTCTTACTTAAAAGGTAGCCCTTGTCTCTATTAATAAGATTGTCAGATAAACGAATCTCTATTGATTCTTTTAAAATACAGTCCCAATATCGAGATGCAGGGGCAACCATTTGTGTCGCATCATATTGCATTCTGTGTCCCTGGGTGAGACAGTGCTCCGCCACTGCGGATTTCTCGGGTTGAAGCAGCCGTGTGTGCCGATGATGCTCAACACATCGGTCCTGAATGGTCCGGATCGTCTGACCAATGTAAGCCTTCCCACAGTGGCAAGGGATCTTGTATACACCGGGCTTCCTCAAACCCAAGTCATCCTTAACAGAGCCAAGAAACGCTCTAAGCTTGGCCGGTGGACGAAAAATACTTTTGATGTGATATCTTTTTAGAATTCTTCCTATCTTCGAGGAAATGCTCCCAGCAAAAGGCAGAAAAGCCACCGATTTGCAGGTATCTTCTGGTGGTTCAGGCGATGGTCCAAACTGGAAAGCACGACGGATCTGTTTATCTGTATAGCCATTCTGCTTGAACACAACCTTAAGGTGGTCCAATTCTTGTGTCAAGCTTTCTCCATCTGAAATGGCATAAGCTCTTCTCGCCAACGTTCGCAGGACCCCTGTACGCTGGAACGATGGATGACAGCTAGAAGCATGCAGGTAACGGTCCGTGTGCGTAGGCTTTCGATAAACACTGTGTCCCAGTGTCCCATCATCCTTTCTGTACACCAGAACATCCAGAAACGGAAGCTTTCCATCACTTTCCACCTCCATGGTAAACTTGATGCTAGGATGCAGGGAATTAAAATGATCTAGGAGGCGGTCAAGAGCCTCTCTCCCATGAGGCCACACCATAAACGTGTCGTCAACGTACCTCCAAAAACAGGTTGGTTTTAAGGACGCCGTCTTCAGCACCATGTCCTCCAAATCTTCCATAAAAAGGTTGGCGACTATTGGGGACAGTGGGCTCCCCATAGCCACTCCGTCAGTCTGTTCAAAATATTTGTCATTGAATAAAAAGTACGTTGACGTCAGCACGTGGCGACAAAGCCTGGTTGTGTCCTCATCCAGTTTCTCCCCAATTAATTGCAAGGATTCTTCCAGAGGAACCCGGGTAAAAAGCGACACGACATCAAAGCTCACAAGCAAATCGCAGGGACTAAGAGACAAGGACTTCAATCTCTGAATAAACACCATAGAATTGGGAATGTGATGTTCGCATTTACCGACGTGAGGGCTAAGAACAGATGCTAAATACTTGGCTAGATTGTAGGTAGGAGCACCCAAGTTACTCACGATCGGACGAAGCGGGACCCCTTTCTTATGAATCTTGGGTAGGCCGTATAGTCTCGGTGGCACGGCAGCACCAGGACGAAGTTTTTTGAGAACGTCGTCAGGTAAAGAACTCTTCTTCAACAGTGAAAGCGTCTTCCGTTTTATCCGTTCAGTTGGGTCGTCCTGCAATGTTCTGTATGCTGAGTCCTCAAGTAAGAGATCCATCTTTCCCAGATAGTCATTACGTGACAGAAGAACCGTTGCGTTGCCTTTGTCGGCTGGTAGAACTATCAGATCCTCGTCTTCTCTAATGGATCGCACGGCTGCCCTTTCGAGAGAGGAGATGTTACTCCGTGGAGGCGGCGCCCGCCGCAATGTATGTGAAACCTCTTGCCTAATCTCTTCAGCTTGGCCCTCCGAAAGGTTGGACACTGCTTGTTCGACTGCACAGATGAATTCGGTGATAGGCACATTCCTCGGTGTAGGGGCAAAATTCAGGCCTTTCTCCAACACTGACAGTGTAGCGTCGTCCAGTTCTTTACTCGTGAGGTTAATCACTGTCCGTCGACGGGTGTCGTCATCAGATATCATAGGTTGAGAACAAAGCCGTTGAAACTTAGAAGACTGTTTCCTGACGGAGCTCCTATGCGTCCAATCTGATAGTGCCCAAGAAGAACTATCCACCCATTCCCAGGATGCATCCGACAGCAGCGACGATAACTCCAAGTGCACGAAAAGTAAATCCAAGCTGAAGAGATTAGGCAAGAGGTTTCACATACATTGCGGCGGGCGCCGCCTCCACGGAGTAACATCTCCTCTCTCGAAAGGGCAGCCGTCCGATCCATTAGAGAAGACGAGGATCTGATAGTTCTACCAGCCGACAAAGGCAACGCAACGGTTCTTCTGTCACGTAATGACTATCTGGGAAAGATGGATCTCTTACTTGAGGACTCAGCATACAGAACATTGCAGGACGACCCAACTGAACGGATAAAACGGAAGACGCTTTCACTGTTGAAGAAGAGTTCTTTACCTGACGACGTTCTCAAAAAACTTCGTCCTGGTGCTGCCGTGCCACCGAGACTATACGGCCTACCCAAGATTCATAAGAAAGGGGTCCCGCTTCGTCCGATCGTGAGTAACTTGGGTGCTCCTACCTACAATCTAGCCAAGTATTTAGCATCTGTTCTTGGCCCTCACGTCGGTAAATGCGAACATCACATTCCCAATTCTGTGGTGTTTATTCAGAGATTGAAGTCCTTGTCTCTTAGTCCCTGCGATTTGCTTGTGAGCTTTGATGTCGTGTCGCTTTTTACCCGGGTTCCTCTGGAAGAATCCTTGCAATTAATTGGGGAGAAACTGGATGAGGACACAACCAGGCTTTGTCGCCACGTGCTGACGTCAACGTACTTTTTATTCAATGACAAATATTTTGAACAGACTGACGGAGTGGCTATGGGGAGCCCACTGTCCCAATAGTCGCCAACCTTTTTATGGAAGATTTGGAGGACATGGCGCTGAAGACGGCGTCCTTAAAACCAACCTGTTTTTGGAGGTACGTTGACGACACGTTTATGGTGTGGCCTCATGGGAGAGAGGCTCTTGACCGCCTCCTAGATCATTTTAATTCCCTGCATCCTAGCATCAAGTTTACCATGGAGGTGGAAAGTGATGGAAAGCTTCCGTTTCTGGATGTTCTGGTGTACAGAAAGGATGATGGGACACTGGGACACAGTGTTTATCGAAAGCCTACGCACACGGACCGTTACCTGCATGCTTCTAGCTGTCATCCATCGTTCCAGCGTACAGGGGTCCTGCGAACGTTGGCGAGAAGAGCTTATGCCATTTCAGATGGAGAAAGCTTGACACAAGAATTGGACCACCTTAAGGTTGTGTTCAAGCAGAATGGCTATACAGATAAACAGATCCGTCGTGCTTTCCAGTTTGGACCATCGCCTGAACCACCAGAAGATACCTGCAAATCGGTGGCTTTTCTGCCTTTTGCTGGGAGCATTTCCTCGAAGATAGGAAGAATTCTAAAAAGATATCACATCAAAAGTATTTTTCGTCCACCGGCCAAGCTTAGAGCGTTTCTTGGCTCTGTTAAGGATGACTTGGGTTTGAGGAAGCCCGGTGTATACAAGATCCCTTGCCACTGTGGGAAGGCTTACATTGGTCAGACGATCCGGACCATTCAGGACCGATGTGTTGAGCATCATCGGCACACACGGCTGCTTCAACCCGAGAAATCCGCAGTGGCGGAGCACTGTCTCACCCAGGGACACAGAATGCAATATGATGCGACACAAATGGTTGCCCCTGCATCTCGATATTGGGACTGTATTTTAAAAGAATCAATAGAGATTCGTTTATCTGACAATCTTATTAATAGAGACAAGGGCTACCTTTTAAGTAAGACTTGGGACCCGGTGTTATCCGACATTAAAAAACAACGGTCTGCGTCTCATTCGTCGGAATAGAATTTTTTAATTTTCTTTTATTTTTGACAGCGATATCTCGATTTCGCCTCATTCCACCACCGGCGGCGCGGCATGTTTACTGCACTAGAGGGCAGCTACGGCACCTTTTCGCGCACGCGTTGTGGGCCTACTGCGGCCTATATATGGGCTGCCGCTTGCGCTGGGAAGTCAGTTCCGGCGAGATTGTGCACCAGCGCTCTCACCTGATGATGGCGGCCAGTTGGACCGCAGAAATATTGTGTCTTTAAGACGTCATGATCCGGCTGCATACCCGAGAAGAATTTTATAAGGAACTGACTTCTGTGGTACTAGAGGGAACTATAGATGGTAACAGCTAGACAAGGATCAAAAGGAGGTGGGCATAGAAGAGGAAGTTGTTGAGTGCCTTATCAATCCAGTCACATCTGCACCCTCCCCTCCCAGCAGCCTACAAGAACTAAAAGAAAAGTCAGTCAGGGAACTCAGCAACTGAATGTGTTGTTGAAACTACCACATATGTCATCTATTGAGGGTAAGGACTTAGCTTTGCTTGGGTGTGGTTACCAGTGATATCAGCAGCTCCACCTTATGGTCGTGGACATGAGGTGCTCCACATCCTGGGAATGTGTGGGAGAACAGGTTTTCTACACCAACAGAGTATTTTTTGTTAGTAGCAGAACTTTAATGCTAAACTCCTGGATTATTTCTCCTCTCTCATTACTCTCACACTATCACGCAACTCTGTCCTTATCCGTCCCCCCCCCCCCCCCCCCCACTACAGCATTCTACTCGTTTTACATACATATGCTCACCCTCCCAGTCTTAATTTTTTGCACGTGACATTGACTTTCATATTTCATTTATTGTTGCCACTGACTTAACTTTATACAACATGAATCTTTATGTGAACATGAAGATGTGAGTGGGAAGATTTGTGATAAATGAGTGTAACAATAAGCTGATGGACAAGTAATACCCAACACTTTGTGAACCATGAGGTAATGAAGAAGAGGATAGTCAGTAATATGAAAAAGATCTGATGCGTCTGATTAAGAGCATTTTCAGGACATGCAAATACACCTGTTACTGTTACGGTTAACATCAAAAGCTTAAAACACAAGTACCTGTGTCGTTTGATAGAGTATATAAAATGAGTATGTGGCAAGCATAATGCAGAAAAATACCTTAATGTGTAATGTGTCAAGATAATTTCTTTACAAGGAAATGTAGAGCTCTAGCAGTATCCTTTTTTCAGCCATGGTATCTACATTGAATAAGAGGAAATCTGACAATGGTTTACAGTACAGGTCGTAAGTAAATTACAAATGGACTAAGAGGTGTAGACAATATTACAGTAAAGGAAGGTTTTCAGTATGTTAGAAGCATATAAGGTGTTACGTAAATATTTAAGTCTACTTAAAAATGAATGACAATTTGTAAGTGTTATTTGCTACTAGACTGGCATGAGATATCATGCAACTGTACGTTGGTGTGTAACAAATGAAAGCTGGATGTGAACATCTCTGTTATTGAAGTTATCATAGATGGAATATCAACAGCAAGAGATAAAATAGTGAAGGGTAGTGACTGTACCATAGAAGGAAATATTGTGTGGCATTCACTGGACAGTTTTTAGTAAAACCATAGAGAACCCTACATAAGACAGGCAGACATATTTGATGCTTGTTCATCAAGGATGAAAGTAAAGTATCGCAGAAGGCAGTGTAGCCAAGCACTGCATGTATTATGGCCGAAAATGGTACAGAAGGAAAATAGACAAGATGACTTAGCATTGTGGAGGACCATTCTGAGCTGCCATGAGGACTGGTTGTCATCCTATGGTTGCAGGGTGTATGAGGAGCCGGCAACCACACACTGGAGCACAGATGTCTATGTCACCTCGTTTTCTCGACATCTTCCATGTAAATTCTGACAGAAAACCTTCCCTGTACTTCTTGGAGACAAGCAAAGAATGTGTGTGTTAAATTTTCTAGTATATTGCATAACTGTACTAAGAAAGTAAAAGACAACTAGGCAACACACAAAGCTATAGTACTGATATAGCAACTGTGGTTACTCTGTCTGCTTTGATACACCTGAAGTTTCCACAAATCAATATTTACTGCATGGCAACATCAGAATTGGGAAATTGTAAATATTTTGTTGCCCTCCATGCACCATGCTGCAACATGGCACATTGTTCCATATGTCAGTTGTGAGTGACACACTATCTTCATCTCATCTTCCCTTTATGCTGTATGAAGCCCTTTATACATGGTACAGAGACACTAAGCAACTTCAAACACTATAGGCTTACAGCAACCTGCAGTGTGCATACAACAGGACCAGATCACTAGCCACCCTTGGCTGCAAACTACAGACATCACTCTGTCCAATGATGTGGGCAACGATGTCTATGTGTCCTCTGTGCAGACATTTGATATAAAAATCTATGTAAGAACTTCTTGTACACATTCAATTTGAAACAAATTGTCACTGCAAATAAGGATGCATTGACTAAAAACAACAGTTGATAGCAGTTCTGTTTATATATATGATTAAGGTCTAATAGGAAGGTACTCAAAGCAATTGTAAGTTACAAGGATTGATCCAGAAGTGAGATTCCCTTTATTTTTGTAAGTAGACAACATTGTTTATTCTCACAGAAATTTACAATGTTGGAAAGAAGAATATAATCGCCATCATTTCATATGCATTTTTGTAGGTGATGCTCTAATTCCCGTGTGCCCATGTCACAGAACTCTGCTGCCAACCCACTGAAAAAGCGTGTCACCTCTTCTTTGACTTCATCGTTGCTCCAAGAGAACTGTCCCCTAAGTGTTCCTTTGACTTGGGGAATGAATGACAATCACTTGGCACAATGGGTGGGGCACGAAATCCAACCGAAGTTTTTCAGAAGTTCCTGGGTTTGGTGGGAGACGTGAGGTCGGGCATTATCGTGAAGCGGCGTTACACTTCTGTGAGTTGGCCTTTGGTGGTTCTGGATAGCTCACCTCATTTTCCGGTGTTTCACAATAACTGAGTTGATTGTTGTTCCAAGTTCCATGAAATTGATCACCAGTATCTTATTAATAAACAAACTCCACCCGAACAGGCCAGAAAGGCGAACGGTACCTACCTGCCACCCTGTCATCCTCAGCTCCAAGGTGTCACTGGATCAGAGCTGCAGCTTCTCAACCAAGTAACTCCTCAGCTTGCCTCACAATGGCTGAGTGCGCCCTACACCAGTATCCCCTTACGATCCCAAAACGCAGTGGTCATGACTTTGCAAGCAGGAGTAGTTAGTTCAAACTTCTTTGCAACTGGTGATCCTGAGTGACGCCATTTTTCTTTCGTTTCGGGAGTGAAATTGAAGACTCGCATTTCGTCTCCTGAAGCATTGGAGTCCAACAATTCATCCCCTGTCTTCATGAAACATTTGAAAACACTGGCGAGAACAGTGAAGGCGTTTTCTCTTGTGTTCTGCTTTCAGTATACACAGTACCCATCAAGCGAAATACCTGTGATACCCCAATTTTTCCTTTAAAGCTCTTTCAACTGTACCATAAGAGCTCCCAGGAATCCGAGAAACACGTTCAGAGACGGCGCTGCTCGTATTTTGAAGCACCTCAGATTGGAGCATCTCTATAACCACCTCCAAAACTGAAGGGGTTCTACTCTGTTCTTGATGGTGGACCGAGTGGCACTGAACTCTCTTCACCATTTTCGGACATGTCAATGAACACACACTTGTCGCGATACACCAGGGTCAACTGACGAATATCCATGCGTGGAGCATCTTTTGCGTGCAAAAACCAAATTACATAACGAATCTCAGTGGGATAAACAATGGCACCTCCATCGTAGACTACTGCCGAGCCAATACTGGGCAGCGCAGCAAAGCGCGTTTCGGTGGAATTTAGAGTGGGGGAAACAGTCATTTGCAGTGTGGTGTTGACAGACTTCGCCTAGCACCCTCACATGTGGCTGGAGCTCTTTTGGAACTTTACTTTTGGATCAACCCTCATACCTGCATAAGGCTTCTGCAGCTATTAATGAATATAAATTTGACAGCACAAGCTTCATTAAGGAGACCCAGAGGGAAGCACGACTGAATGTACCGAGTGTTGTACACTATAGAGCATATTCGTACTTAGAGCTGGGAAATGAGCAGCTTGTCCCGTGCTTACCTGGTTTCTGCTGATGGCTCAGTAAGCTTTCAGCTCTTCAACACACACTGCGTCAGACCAGCCCTGTAAGGCCATCACTCGGTGGGTGCCCACGTCCACGGCTGCGCTCTCCTGAACTGGTTCCGCTGAAGATGATTCTGAAACATGGCATCACTGAGTAGCCCGCTGCCCTTTCTCAGAATCTGCGAACATTACGGGCACTTCACTAATGCTGTTCACTGCACCACCTTGGTATATTCTCTGTATCAAATTGATGTCACCAGCGAAGAGCAGCAAATTCACAACAACAAAATTTTAAAGAATTTCCTTTATGTTCCATCTACACAACAAGCCCTAAAATGGGTGAAAACATCAGTTCCTCAATTTCATTCGTCTGTGCAATGTTCCTTGATCGGTATGTCATTTAAAATTGAGACCTAGCACAATAAAACAAAAACTAGTGGGCGAGAAGCAACTATTGTTCCACTTTGGTAAACAGTTTTCTGTTCTGATTTTGAAAACAACAAGTTAACAACTAGTCCTCTAGGTTGACTTACAGGAGTTGACTCACACAGTCGGCTGACAGTCTGTTAGTAAAGTCCGAGCTGCCTCACTGGGAAACGTTTGCTGGGGGGGAAGATGCCACAGTCAGACCGCAAGTTCTCACCCATGACATTCCAACAGGGCAACATCCACCAATGTTTAAGACGGAATGTCGAGCCACTAACAGAGAAAGTGCCAGCGATTCAACCAATATACACACTATTGTTTTCCATCTGATCTCGTACAATTACAGCAACTGAGATTATGATTACAGGATAGCTTTCACGATATAATTTGTTCATTGCAAGCTCTAATTCTGTATCAAGAAATTCCGAATTACAGTTCCTATAACGGAAAGGGAATATCTTCATTTATTGTACTTATTTTGTTTCAAACGAAAGTCACTGCCCTCGCCAAACGTTTGATTCAGTCGTAACAGCACCACACACTGTACTTTGCTATTAAGCAAAAATGAACTTCCAACATTTTACCTGTTGTTGAATCAATAATGACTGCTGTGAACTAGTACACACATGCGCACACAAGGCTGTAAAGATTACACGCAAGGACCTCCAAAACATAAATGTATCATTTTCAGAACCAAAAAAATGTGGTACTCCCAGAATCATCTTGCAGCATTAACCCATGCATTGCGGGTGCAGTTGCTGAGATCCATCAAACAGCTTCCTTTTTTAACCCTGGCCTTTGCACTACTTAACTTTTACACACTAATACTGAACGTATTTTCAGTTTTGTTTTCTTTGAGAATGCACAGATGAGTCCAGTTAATGGCTGCATTATTGCATTGTATCATAGCTAGAGTTCTCTGTTGGATACATTTTTCTTATATAAGATGGAGAAGTTATAAAACAATTGGTAATGTGCAGGACTGCAGCACACTTTATGGTCACAGATACCTGCCATCCACCATGCCCAAAAATATGTCACGAATCTAAAAAGAAACTATCAAAGATTAACTCATAATTACAATATCTGTTCAGCAAAAAGTGTTATCTCCTTCACGCTGTTGTTGTGCTGTGAGGTGCTGATATCATCAACAAGAAATTATATAAGCATTTCTTCAACTGTTCGTTTTTTACGCTATCACTTTGTAGATAGGCAGTTTATACTGCAATAAAAAAATGCTTAAGAAACAAATACTTCTGCGTTTCTGTGTTTTATCACTCATACTGGAACACGAGCGGGTCGTCCTTGCAAGTGGTGTGAGTTCTCTACGTCATTACCTCAGAACTTCCACTCATCTGTGAGGCCTGATTGGTAATAGTATTCCTGTAATGCATGGACCAGTTCTTTGACTAGTTCTCTCTGTGTGTGCAATTTAACATTTAAACCCAGTGCAGCACAGATTTCCAGGTGAATCGTCTATGTACATGTTCCACACAAACAACTCTTCTTATTATACGTGAATATCAGCTGTTACATTAATTGATAATTTTGAAATCAGAATTGCTTAACTAGGCCACAGTTGTAGTATTGACAAGTGGGAAGATGTTCCTCTTCACGTTTCCTGTCTGTTGTTCACTGAACAAGGAACATCAAGAGATGATTTCTCTAGTTGTGAAACACTGTTAGAATTGATTCATTGTAATTACCAACATAGAGCCCAATATAACACAGAAACGCGAACGAAAACTGGAAAATCATATCCTGAACAGCTACTTGTAATATTGTGCCCTGCCTGAGAATTAATAATATACCATTTACCTTTCCTATCAAAATATCAAGAGTTAAAGATATAATTTAACCACTGAGTCAATGAACTGCGCTGCAAGTCGGCGAATATGTACTCCCAGGATAATGAGAGCGGCGTAACATCATCTGTATTTTGTTCCGTATAAGAATGCACGCTCGTCTTCTCTCTCTCCTCCTCTAGTCGCGCGCCTTTCCGACAGCACCTTACGCTATCAGACTCCTATTTTCTTCCATTTTGGTCAAATGAACTGAAATTGTATTCCTGTCAGGAATTTGTTTAATTGTGCCATTATTATCGCCAATTGCAATTACTGATATGACTTTACTGTGAATACTTTTTTCTTTCGCTACAGAGTCGGGTTAAGATTATTGTAATTTCTACGTATTTCGCCGAATACCGCAAAAATTCCTTGTTATGTCCAAAATTATAAAGTTAATGCACGAGATGTTAGATGTCTGTATAAAAAGCTTCTTTCGTTAAATAGTAATTGTTTAATTTGGCATTTCTGCTTTCATTTCGTAGTAATGATCATCAATCCCCAATTTGTAACTGTTACACATTTCGCTTTACTACATTTTTTTCTTATGTTGCCAAAGCGATACCCATGATATTGAAAGTATTCTGAATTTTCTCACGAGGCGAGGGGAGAGTAATTTCCCTGAGATTATAGAAACCCAAATTAAACGTTTTTCAGCATGCCACTAGTCTTCAAACAAAAAAGGTAAAAAACGATCAGTATTAACTAAGGAGTGAAGTGATTCTATTTACAAAGTTCATAATATCGAGTGCATTTTCGGACAAAAAAATTTTCATTGTAGACTAATAATGTGTGTGTGTGTGTGTGTGTGTGTGTGTGTGTGAAATATTTATCAATTATAAATATTATGTACTACAGTCAGTCACAGTAGTATATAATATGCCTGTGCATGTTCTCAGTGGCATTTGTGGTTAGATGCTACAGTGATTCATAACCCTAATACTGGAAGCAAAAATTAGTTTTTACCTAGGTACAGGAACAGAGCTTTATGCTCAAGACCTTATCAAGTAGTCAATATATAGCAGGCAGGAAATTGCGACTCTTCCGATAAACGAAACCCGATACAGTACTTCTACAACTCGTTCCCAGTGTAGGGGGTTTAAAGGAGAAAAACTCAAAGTGTGGAAAGCGGGGGAGGGGGGGGCATGAGATACACCACATTCTGTCCAGGTCATACCAAGTTGTCAGCAGCGAGTCTTCTAACGACCGAAGAACCAAACCAATCTAAACCATACAAAAGCTAGAAACGTCAACATGTGACGTTCGTCTGCATTATTTCCTCGTTGTCTTCGTACTGCGTTGTGACACTGGCTGAATAATGGGGGGTGGAAGCTCAACACAGACTACTTTAAATGATGTAGCCGACAGGTACATACTTGCGTTTAACAGTTCTTTACTTTCGCTGTTCACAGCCCCCACTATACACAGTTATATGGCCAGTGCACTATTGTTTTTAACGTTTGATAACTCTCATTAATAGGTCGCAAGCAAACAACTACTGCTGCAATAGTTTACTGTTTAACATCTGTTGTTGTTGTCGTCTTCAGTCCTGAGACTGGTTTGATGTAGCTCTCCATGCTACCCTATCCTGTGCAAGCTTCTTCATCTCCCAGTACTTACTGCAACCTATATCCTTCTCAATCTGCTTAGTGTATTCATCTCTTGGTCTCCCTCTACGATTTTTACCCTCCACGCTACCCTCCAACGCTAAATTTGTCATCCCTTGATGCCTCAGAACCTGTCCTACCAACCGGTCCCTTCTACTCACGCTGTCCCACAAACTCCTCTTCTCCCCAATTCTGTTCAATACCTCATTAGTTATGTGATCGACCCATCTAATCTTCAGCATTCTTCTGTAGCACCACACTTCGGAAGCTTCTATTCTCTTCTCTTCCAAACTATTTATCGTCCATGTTTCACTTCCATACATGGCTACACTCCATACAAATACTTTCAGAAACGACTTCCTGACAAATCTATACTTGATGTTAACAAATTTCTCTTCTTCAGAAACGCTTTCCTTGCCATTGCCAGTCTACATTTTATATCCTCTGTACTTTGACCATCATCAGTTATTTTCCTCCCCAAATCGCAAAATTCCTAACATCTACGAGCAGTAAAAACTTAACCACACAGTTATTGCCGTATAATGCGGTACGTATTGAACAGACACTGTTATTGTTTTAGCACACAGCCTATTACACTTATTTCACAGTTAAGTGGATGCATTGTTGTTATTCTAACTAATACAGGTCTTGGGACCAAAATCGGGCCCTTTTATATCATTACAATAATAGGCACTGAAACTACGCATTGTTTGATGCTCAATTTACAGAAATTACAATTAAAACTTAACTCCTTCAATTAACTGAATACATTGAAAAATTGCGTCTTTGTTAAGTTTCTTCTACTACAAGGGTTAAGCCATATTATTTGTTTAAATCATGAAATTAACAAAGATAGTTACAAAAAATAATCCTGTTGGCGAAACTGGAAATTACTTTGGAATTAAGAGCTGTCTTTGCTAACATGTTTTCGAATGGAGCCAATAGACCCTTTAAGAATACATTTAGTTGCCCCCCAAATGTTTAAAATTAGTACACAATATATTGGTTTATAAGTCAACAATAGAATTTAAGTTACGAAACAATTACCGATTTCACCCTCTAACAAAAGATGCTAACTAGAAATAGTCAAAATAAATTAGAAAATCAATTACATACATAAATCTAAGCACAAACTTAGACCAGGTGTTATATCCTTTAAAACTGAGGGACAACCTTACTCTTTAATGGAAATGGTAATTAACCAGACTTGAAAAAATGAATTTTAAGGAGGCAGATGGCTAAACAAGAGGGGAAGTAAAAATATCCCAGCTTGCTTCGTCACATTCAGTACGCATATCTACTTCTACATCTATATACATACTCCACAATCCACCATACAGTGCATGGTGGAGGGTACCTCGTACCACAAGTAGCATCCTCTCTCCCTGTTACACTCCTAAACAGAACGAGGGAAAAATGACTGCCTATATGCCTCAGTACGAGCCTAAATTTCTCTTATCTTTGTGGTCTTTCCGCGAAATGTAAGCTGGCGGCAGTAAAATTGTACTGCAGTCAGCCTCAAATACTGGTTCTCTACATTTCCTCAGTAGCGATTCACGAAAAGAACGACTCCTTTCCTCTAGAGACTTCCACCCGAGTTCCTGAAGCATTTCCGTAACACTCACGTGATGGTCAAACCTACCAGTAACAAATCTAGCAGCCCACCTCTGAATTGCTTCTATGTCCTCCCTCAATCCGACCTGATAGGGATCCCAAACACTCTAATAGTACTCAAGAATAGGTCGTATTAGTGTTTTATCAGCGGTCTCCTTTACAGATGAACCACATCTTCCCATAATTGCACAAATGAACCGAAGACGACTATCCGCCTTCCCCACAACTGCCATTACATGCCTGTCCCACTTCATATCGCTCCGCAGTGTTACACCCAAATATTTAATCGACGTGACTGTGTCAAGCGCTACACTACTAATGGAGTATTCAAACATTACAGGATTCCATTTCCTATTCATCTGCATTAATTTAAATTTATCTATATTTAGAGTTAGCTGTCATTCTTTACACCAATCACAAATCCTGTCCAAGCCATTTTGTATCATCCTACAGTCACTCAACGAAGACACCTTCCCGTACACCACAGCATCATCAGGAAACAGCCGCACACTGCTATCCGCCCTATCCAAAAGGTCTTTTGTAGATAGAAAAGAACAGCGGACCTACGACACTTCCCTGGGGCACTCCAGATAATATGATGTCTGTTCAGAACATTCCAGAACTTTGTCCTGAAAATTTTTGTACGCTCACCTTTTACTTATTGTGCACGGTCTCCTTCTAACTACTCTCCTCCACAGCTGATACATCGCTGCCAACGCCGTTTCATTTCTGGAAGCAGTCTTGGTACGTCTCTTGCTCAATCGCGCGAATCCCCTTCCACCGAATTTTCTTTTATCACGTCTATAGTTGCAAATGTTTGTCCTTTCGAAGAATTTTCAACTTTGGAAATTAAAAAACATGTCCTCAGGGGCAGGTATGAGGAGCACGGAATATGAGGCAGCACAGTGATTTTGTTTTTTGTGCAACAGTCACGCACGAACAGGGATGAATGTGCAGGTGTGTTGTGATGAAAGAGCCAAGAATTGTCTCGCCACATTTCAGGCCGTTTCCTTCCCACATTTTCTCGCAGGCGTCGCGACACATCCCGATGGTATCATCGATTGACAGTTTGTCGCTGTGGCACGAATTCATGATGAATTGATATTTCAAAGTCAAAGGAAACTGTAAGTGTGGCTTTGACATTTGACCTGAACCGGCAAAATTTTTTTTGGTCTTTGAGAATGTTTTCCGACCCATCGCGAAGCTCTAACCTTGGTCTCAACATCATAACCATAAACCCACAGCTCATCACGAGTTGTGATTCTCTCAAGGAACATCTCGTTCTCATTTGCGCAAACCAAAAGCTTTCCAGAAATTGTGAGACGAAGGTCTTTCTGTTCTTGACTTCAATAAACGTGGGACGAACATAGGAACACGATGCATTCCAAGATGCCTCGTCAGGATTTCACGACATGATCCAACTGAAATGTTACGTCCTTCTGCAATCTCTCAGTCTTCGATTGGCACGCACAATTTCGTTGACGTTCCTGAATGCGGGTCACCTTTAACTTATTTTCTTTACTATTAAAAACAGTCTTGATCACGATTTATATTTATTCACGTGACCGGTTTCGACCACTGCTGTGGTCGTCTTCAGACCTACAAGTAGCATACAAAGCTTTAATTAGAGGGCTACATACATTAAAGAAAATATATAAAGTTATAAAGCTATAAAACAATGAATTACCATTGAGTAGGAACCACTAGGCTGGAGAATCACTACTGGAGAAACCAGTGCATGTCCTATGATATGTAATGGAGGGTCCGCCCACTTCTGACGGCATGATGCCATTACTAACCGATGAGTTATAAGTCGAATAACAATGTAAAATTTCTGAGTTAAAAGAACATTGTCAAGAAATATCGACTGATACATAAACTACGTGCGCGTCCAAACTCGCGTCACCACCTGTCACTATCCAGCTCTGAGACATCTCCCACTTAACCGCCTCCAAGACAGGATCGTCATACGGCGCTACGCCTCAGTACCCGCACAACTGAACCACGCAGAACATTCGCATTCATCTTCAAACAACACTATATAAAATATGATCTAAATTAAGAGAGTTTATCAGTAAGATGTAGCATCGTAATAGACTGTACCACGGATGGCACAAGCCCAGATACCAGAAGAGTCTGCCTCAGCTGTGTTGGGTCGGTGCGTGGAATTCAGCACGGAGGGGTGCCCCGTGTCGGTGGCGATGTTCAGACACGACACACTGCTCACTTCCAGGCTGTCGTGTCGGAACATCGCCGCCGCCACAGGGCTCTTCGGTGCGCCATCAGTCACGTGTCTCCTCGTTCCATCGTCCCAGGCGTCCAGAGGTGTGCCCAATTCCACAGCAGCAGTTAACCTCTTCCATTGTGGATGATTCTGAAACACAATGACAAGTGGGCAGCGCTTTGCCCTTAAAGGGGATAGCACGTCAAACGGGCCGACTTGGAGCAGGAGAGGCACCACAGGGCATTTTTATTTCCACTGTCTATACTTTTACAAGTAAATCCATGAAACTGTCAGCATGACGAGGAAGGACTCAGGATTCACACTCGTAGCAGTGGAAGTTCAAAAACATAACAAGATTTTTTTTACAAGTGAAATATTTTTTCACTTACCATTGGCTGCATTTGTTGCTATAGGTACACTTTTCTTCTTAAGTAAGAGAGGCTGCTCAATGAATTTTGCACAGCATACAAACCATACTTACGGGTGTCTGAAACTCTAGAATCTATTTAATTTATGACAAAATGAATGAGCTGTTATATTTTAAACTACGTTTAGAAAAAAAAATTTAGTTAATTATCTCAATTTTTACCACAGTTTTTAACAGATTTGGAAACTTCTGAAGTTTCATACACCTGTAAGTATGGTTTGTATGCTGTGCAAAATTCATCAAAGAATCTCTCTCACTTGTGAAGAAAAATGTACCTATAGCAACAAATGCAGCCAACAGTAAGTGAAAAAATGATGAAATTTCATATCTAAAAAACTTATTTTATTATGTTTTTGCACTTCCACTGCTATGAGTGTGAATCCTGAACCCTTCCTGGTCATGCTGACAAAGTTTTATGAATTTACTGGCAAAAGTATAGACAGTAGAAAATAAAATGTCCTGTGGTGCCTCTCCTGCTCCATGTCGGTCCGTTTCACGTCTTACCCCCCCTTAATAGTTGTGCACTGAGGAGTCAAAGAAACTGGTACACCTGCCTAATACCGTGTAGGACCTCCACAAGCCTTTTGAAGTGCAGCATCATGACGTGGCTTGAACTCGACTACTGTCTGAAGTAGTTCTGGAGGAAAATGACTCCAAGAGTCCTGCAGCGCTGTCCATAAATCTGTAAGAGTACGAAGGGTGGAGGTCTCTTCTGAACAGCGCGTTGCAGCACATCCCAGGTATGCTCAATAATGTTCATATCTGTGGAGTCCGGTGGACAGCTAAAGTGTTTAAGCTCAGCAGTGTGTTCCTGGAGCCAGTCTAGCAGTGCAGGACATGTGGGGTGTCGCATTGTCCTGCTGGAATTGGCCATCAGAAGGCGCAATGGACATGAAAGGATGCAGGTGATCAGACAGGACCCTTTCAGAGTCGTATTTAAATGCACCAGGGGTCCCATATCACCCAAACTGCACACGCCCCACACCATTATTGAGCCTTCACCAGATTGAACAGATCCCTGCTGACACGTAAGGTCCATGGATTCGTGAGGTCAACTCGATACCCGTACACGTCCATCCACTCGATACAATTTGAAGGGAGACTATTCTGAGCCCCCACGTTTCCAGTCGATAACAGCCCAATGTCGGTGTTGATGGCCCCAGGAGAGGCGTAAAGCTTCGCGTCGTGCAGTCATCAAGGGTACACGAGTTTGCCTTAGGCTCTGAAAGCCCGTATCAATGTTTCACTGAATGGTCTGCACGCTGACACTTGTTAATGGCCTTGCATTGAACCTGCAGCAATTTGCAGAAGCGTTGCACTCCTGTCACTTTGAACGATTCTCTTCAGTCGTCGTTGGTCCCATTCACGCAGGATCTTTTTTCCGGCCACAGAGATGTCGGTTTTGATGTTTTACTGGATTCCTGATATTCACGGTGCACTGGTGAAATGGTCGTACGGGAAAATGCCCACCTCATCGCTGCCTCGGATATGCTGTCCCCTATCGCTCGTGGGCCGACTAACACCACGTTGAAACTAACAAATCCTGATAACCGATCTAACAAGTGCGGCAGACCTTTTCTGTCTTATACAGCCGTTGCCGACCACGTCATCGTATTCGTTCTGTTTGAATACACGCATGCCTATACCAGTTTCTTTGGCACTTCAGTGTATGATCTAAATTAAGAGAGACGTTATCAGTAAGATGTGCAGCTGCAACAGTCTGAAGCTGTACCACAGACGTCACAAGTCCATACGTCAGAAGAGTCTGCCTGAGCCGTGTGGGGGCGGTGCGGAGAGGTGCCCCGTGACAGCCGCAATGTTCCGGCACGATAGGCTGCCGACCTCCAGCCTGTCGTGCCGAAACATCGCAGCCGGCGTAGGGCTGTCGGGTAAACAGTATGGACCTGTGCGCCACCACCCACGTGTCTCTTTCCAGCGTCTCAGACGTACAGTAGGGTATCCAGTTCCAAGGCTGCACAACCCTATAACCTCAACTGGTTCCATGGCGGGCGATTCTGAAAAACAGCGACAGTTGGGCAGCCCTTTGCCCTTCCTCAATAGCTGTGTAAGCCACAGGCAGATGTGCGTCAAGCAACACTTGGCAAATGTTGTAGATCACAAGACAAATACAACACGACGATACCTTTGCTGTTCCAGATTGACGATACAAGTCAACAGCAGTATTTTAAAGAACTTTCTCTCACCACATTGACAAGTAATTCTGTTGATATTCTTAAAAATACGTAGAGTTTTATATATCGCTACTTGAATACATACTGTCGTCGAATCTCGATGTATGGAAAAATATATTGGCCACGACATCTTGGTAGATGATTGTTGCAGTGTGTGTGTTTATGGGTTGCATTTTTTTCATATGACTTGTCAAGCCAATGGCACCACGGCATCTGTTGCCGTAATTGTCACAAGTGTATCTGGCTGCTGAGGCAGGAGCAGTGGTAGCATTGCGAAGCTTTTTCTGCCTTAATCTGTCTAACAAGCCTTCATCATGCTTCGGCTGTATCGGAAAGATCTATCGAAAATATATACAGCCGAAAAAGATATCAACCTACGGTAATAAAATATCGGCTCCACACTGAAGAAATAGAGCCAGTTTTAGAGCCGTATATCTTAGTTTATTATTGGATATTCTGTATATCAGCAACCTGCTTGTTCCCCTTAGAGCAAGAACTCTACGGAAAACGATGCACGTTCACGCTTGGCGATAAACATTTTGCTAACAATGGTAACTGCTTGGAAATGACACACTAAAAGGTGTCCGTCCGGTCGTTCCGTCGGTCGGTTTCTTTACATATCCGATTTGTCCGGAATACTTCATGTCGACTTCTTTGGGATTTTTTATTTTATTTCTGCAAACGCCAGTGAACTAGCAGTCGCAGTGTCAAAACCGTGTGGTGAAGCTAAGCGTTGTAGTTTCTGTTGGTACCGCCGATTACGTCAGCATCTACCCTCAAACGTCTCCACCCATCACAAAGACCAACCGTGTCATTTAGGTTTTCGTTTATCAGTTCCAGCTGTTTTTGAAGAATGACGATGACAAGAAATAGCACACTTGTTGCGCTGAAAATTATTTATTTATTTAGTTTTAACAAACTAGTGTGTTATTTCTTCCTATCGGAAATCTTGTTATTCCAATCACACCACCACCCTCCAGTGCAATCGGACAGCTACTCTGTGCAATCTACACTTGCTTCACACACAGAGAAATTCTGGATGTGATGAAAGCTGAGAAAGTAATAGGACTCTTTCAACTGTGAAAGTAAAATTATGTTCTGCAACAATTTCAAAAGAACAGCTTCAAGTACGAGGATTGGAACTTTAATAGTGGCGACTATTTATTTATTGCTCGTACAAAATAGATACGTGTTTCAAAGTTTTACTGGCCTTCAAAGTAGTCACCACCAATGTGTATAGGCCGTTTCCAGAGAAGTGGAAGTCGTAGGATATTCTTAGCAGTGCCAGTTGTGTTGACAGTTCGAGCGACGCGGTCTATTGCCCGACGAATTTGTAGCACTTCTGAAGCGAATACCGTGAAGTGTTTCCTTCAGTTTAGAAATCGAGTCAAACTCATGAGGGCTTAAGTCAGCGGAGTGAAGAACATTGTATAGCACTTAAGAGCCCCATCAGTCAAACAAATCAGTAACAGCTTGCACTGTAGGTGCTCGACTATTGTCCTACAAAATGATGGTCAGGTCCTACAGAAAGTGTCACCACTTCTGTCTGTAACCTGGTCGTAGGTTGTGTTCCAAAAATGAACAGCATAGGGACAGAAGTGATGACACTTTATGCAGCACCTGGCCATTTTGCAGGACAATGCTGAGCACATACAGTGCAAGCTGTTACTGAATTGTCTGACTGATGGGGCTGCTAAGTGCTATACCGCCTACTGCACTCCGCTGACTTAAATCCTCGTGAGTTAAAGTCGATTTCTAAACTGAAGGGAACACTTCAGGGCATTCGCTTCAGAACTGCTACAAATTCGTCGGGCAATAGACCGCGCCACTCGAACTGCCAACACAACTGGCACTGCTAGGAGTATCCTATGACTTCCACGTCGCTGGCAATGTGCTATACACAATGCTGGTGACTGCTTTAAAGGTCACTAAAAACTTTGAAACACGCATCTATTTTGTACGAGCTGTGAATAAATACTTGCCACTATTAAAGTTCCAACCCTCGTATTTATCGAGATTTGTGAAAAACATAACATAAAAATTTCGGCATTCTATATTGCCCTTTCGATGAAGATACATCGGTGAGAAATTATCGCCTGTTTATATCGATATTCTTTTGAAGGGAATGTCGATATATCGATATTTTGTAAACAAATCATAATGACAAGCCCCAGAAGGGGCATCTTCAGTCTGATGTTACTTCACCAGGAAGTCATTCGAAATGGAAGCCTAGTGTACTTCTGCAAAAGATGGAAACTACTACAGCTTTACTTTACTAAACGACTGTGTGTGTGTGTGTGTGGGGGGGGGGGGGGCGGGGGAGGGGGGGGGGAGGGGTGTTCGGAATTGGAGGCTGTACAAAACGAAGTGAACTACCCTTCGTAAAGTTCACCTTTAGAACTTCTGAGCTATAGAGATTTAGGCCAGGGAGTGAGGTGTAAGTATGAAGGAAGGAGAGACCTGTGCATGTGCATTCGAACTTCCAGTAGCTACGGGAAGCGAGAACTAAAAGGAAGACCGTGCCAGAGTTCCTTTCCCAGAACAGTTCATTCAAATAAGAAGGAACGCAGGACAGGACACCAAACACCGCACGTCAGCTAGGCTGTCACCCAATTCACAGGGTGACAATAACCGAACTATATGAAAAAAGGCAATTAGTTACCAACTACGCCGTGCACACACTTTATTAAACATCTACGTCACAACAGATATTCGGATTTAGATTGCGACATGTTCGATATGCCTGCCATCATTGCCGATGATGTGACGCAAATGAATAGCTAAATTCTGCATGACTCGCTGAAGTATCGGAACATCGATGCTGTAAAGGACATCCTGATTTGATGTTTTCAATGCAGCAATGGTTTTAGGGTTATTACTGTACCCCATGTCTTTATTATAGCCGCACGAAAAGAAGTCGCATATGTTCGGATCCGGAGAACATGACGGCCAATCGAAACCCATGCTGTGGCCTCTGGGTACCCCAGAGCCAGAATGCTGTCCCCAAAGTGCTCCTCCAGGACATCAAACACTCTCCTGCTTCAATGGGAACAAGCTCCGTCCTGCACGAACCACATCTTGTCGAAATCAGGATCACTTTGGATAATGGGCATGAAACCATCTCCCAAAACCTTCACATAACATTTGGTAGTCACCGTGCTATGGAGGAATATCGCACCCATTACTCCGTGACTGGACGTTTGTGACCACACAGTCACATGCTGAGCGTGAAGAGACTTCTCGATCGCGAAATGTGCAGAAGTTATGACGATATTTCACATAGTTCATTAACTGTCGCCCTGTAATTACAACCAGCTATGACGTTTTTGGAGCATTCTTTGCCCAAGTTTCACTGCTTCTACATGTGCATACATACTCCGCAATCCACCACACGGTGCATGGGTACCTCGTACCACAACTAGCATCTTCTCTCCATGTTCCACTCCCAAACAGAACAAGGGAAAAATGACTGCCTATATGGCTCTGTACAAGCCCTAATCACTCTTATCTTTGTGGTCTTTCTGCGAAATACGAGTTGGCGGCAGTAAAATTGTACTGGAGTCAGCATCAAATGCTGGGTCTCTAAAATTCCTCAGTAGCGATTCACGAAAAGAACGCCTCCTTTCCTCTAGAGACTCCCACCCGAGTTCCTGAAGCATTTCCGTAACACTCGCGTGATGATCAAACCTACCAGTCGCAAATCTAGCAGCCCGCCCCTGATTGCTTCTATGTCCTCCCTCAATCCGACCTGATAGGGATCCCAAACGCTCAAGCAGTACTCAAGAATAGGTCGTATTAGTGTTTTATAAGCGGTCTCCTTTACAGATGAACCACATCTTCCCAAAATTCTACCAATGAACCGAAGACGACTATCCGCCTTCCCCACAACTACCATTAAATGCTTGTCCCACTTCATATCGCTCTGCAATGTTACGCCCAAATATTTAATCGACGTGACTGTGTCGAGCGCTACACTACTAACGGAGTATTCAAACATTACGGGATTCTTTTTCCTACTCATCTGCATTAATTTACATCTATCTATATTTAGAGTTAGCTGCCATTCGTTACACCAATCACAAATCCTGTCCAAGTCACCTTGTATCCTCCTACAGTCAACGATGACACCTTCCCGTACACCACAGCATCATCAGCAAACAGCCGCACATTGCTATCTACCCTATCCAAAAGATCATTCATGCAGATAAAAAATAGCGGACCTACCACACTTCCCTGGGGCACTCCAGATGATACCCTCATCTCCGATGAACACTCACCATCAAACATACTGGGTTCTGCGAGCTTAATCGTTTTGTGCGACATTACATAAATTTTTAAGCGAACTACATTAACAGTTAACAGTGAAATCTCTGTGGACAATATTTTGGCTCAAATGCGTGACCATGCACATCAGACTACAGCAGAATAGAATATATAATGAAAACTTTTGTGTCGAATTGTAGTATGTGGAATACATTGACGAAAAATAAATCAGAACACCGAGAAGGAGTTGTGCAACAAACTAAAGTTGGTAAGCGTGTTTGTACGTCCGAAACATGTGTATTAAAATTTTGCGCCAGCCGTATAAGAGTGGCTCTAGTAATGCCATTATGAGGATTGAAATCAAGTTCGCTTTAAAAACACCATGTAACAATCGTCAGCGTTTGTTATCTTTGAGACTGGACGTGGTGAGCTGATACTGTTGTTGTGGTCTTCAGTCCAGAGACTGGTTTGATGCAGCTCTCCAAGCTACTCTATCCTGTGCAAGCTTCTTCATCTCCCAGTACTTAATGCAACCTATATCCTTCTGAATCTGCTTAGTGGCTTCATCTCTTGGTCTCCCTCTACGATTTTTACCCTCCACGCTGCCCTCCAATACTACACTGGTGATCCCTTGATGTCTCAAACGTGTCCTACCAACCGATCCCTTCTTCTAGTCAAGTTGTGCCACAAACTTCTGTTCTCCCCAATCCTATTCAATACTTCCTCATTAGTTATGTGATCTACCCATCTAATCTTCAGCATTCTTCTGTAGCACCACATTTCGAAAGCTTCTATTCTCTTCTTGTCCAAATTAGTTATCGTCCATGTTTCACTTCCATGCAAATACTTTCAGAAACGACTTCCTGACACTGAAATCTATACTCGATGTTAACAAATTTATCTTCTTCAGAAACGCTTTCCTTGCCATTGCCAGTCTACATTTTATATCCTCTCTACTTTGACCATCATCAGTTATTTTGCTCCCCAAATAGCAAAACTCCTTTACTACTTTAAGTGTCTCATTTCCTAATCTAATTCCCTCAGCATCACCCGATTTAATTCGACAACATTCCATTATCCTCGTTTTTCTTTTGTTGATGTTCATCTTATATCCTCCTTTCAAGACACTGTCCATTCCGTTCAACTGCTCTTCCAAGTCCTTTGCTGTCTCTGGCAGAATTACAATGTCATCGTCGAACGTCAAAGTTTTTATTTCTTCTTCATGGATTTTAATACCTACTCCGAATTTTTCTTTTGTTTCCTTTACTGCTTTCTCAGTATACAGATTGAATAACATCGGGGAGAGGCTACAACCCTGTCTCACTCCCTTCCCAACCACTGCTTCCATGCCCCTCGACTCTTTTACTGCCATCTGGTTTCTGTACAAATTGTAAATAGCTTTTCGCTCCCTGTACTTTATCCCCGCCACCTTCAGAATTTGAAAGAGTATTCCAGTCAACATTGTCAAAAGCTTTCTCTAAGTCTACAAATGCTAGAAATGTAGGTTTGCCTTTCCTTAATCTATTTTCTAAGATTAAGTCGTAGGGTTAGTATTACCTCACGTATTCCGATATTTCTACGGAATCCAAACATCTTCCCCGAGGTCGGCTTCTACTAGTTTTTCCATTCTTCTGTAAAGAATTCGCGTTAAGTATTTTGGAGCCGTAACTTATTAAACAGATAGTTCGGTAATTTTCACATCTGTCAACGCCTGCTTTCTTTGGGATTGGAATTATTATATTCTTCTTGAAGTCTGAGGGTATTTCACCTGTCTCATACACCTTGCTCAGCAGATGGTAGAGTTGTCAGGACTGGCTCTCCGAAGGCTGTCAGTAGTTCTAACGGAATGTTGTCTACTCCCGGGGCCTTGTTTCGAGCTGATGGTAGTCAGGAAAGCCGTTAGGGCGACAAAGACGCCGTTATCAACACCTCTCTTGAGTGTTAACGAGCTGGTGTAATAGGGCTACGAGAAGCTGGCTGTTTCTTCTGCGATATTGCTGAAGGACTTGCCAGGAAGGTAGCCAGTGTACATGATTGCTGACAGCGGCTCCAGACGGACACGTGGCACTACTGAGAGCGAAAACCACAGTGTTCGGCGTATGGCTCTGGCCAACACCGACTCGAGGAAGGCCTCGGCGCTTGTTGGTGACGCCACGTCAGCTAGGTACGGCCAACGCCAGGTCTGTTGCAGGCATACTCATAACGGTGGTGTCTCCCTCTTTGACACAGGAAAATGTGAAACTATTGGCGGTAGTTGACCAACACACATCGTTCTGAGAGATTTCTGCAATCAATTAATTGTGCAATTCATTACACTTCTTAACAAATAGTGTACTCCTGAACTTGAATTTCCACCTGTTTTAAGGATTGACATACAAAAACAACTTCATGGTCCAGCAGCAGCAGAATTCGTGGTTCTTTACCTTATTTGTAAATCTGAGGAAGTTACGTTTGTACTGGGTTGCTTTTACAAGAAACTGAACATATTGGTGCTCTTCTTTAGGTATCTTCGTTGACTATGGGGTGAGGAGCACTGAATGTTGATGAAATATCTTGCGATCGTACACGTTGTGGGAGGGGGTGGGGTGGGGGCAGAAGAAGAGGCAAAAGAGAGATCCTTGTTTTATCAAATAAAATTTTTATATCTTATATTCTGCTTTCAGTTGCAAGAGGGGAATATTTATCTTTTCTAACGTTCATGTTTAAAAAAGTTTAAGCTCAGCAGTATTTTCGATGTATGAAGCTATTTTTTTTCCTGTTTAGAATTCCTTTCGTTGAAAACGACTGTAATCTAATGGCTGGCAACAGTTGGACATTTACACATGTAAACTGTTTCACATTTCCAGTGACGATGTCAAACAAAAATAAATAAACAAAAAAACGAAACGAGTTCATTGTAAGGGGGTTGGGGTAATTTTCGATAGCAAAATGAATCAAGTAAATATAGTTACTTGAATGTAAAATTTCCGACGCTTGCAATGGAGCAAAGCATCTTCTCATATTGATCTACATTTGTTTCGACAGGATTCAGTAATACAGAACTATCATCTTCATTTGCAGCTTTACAATAGCAAGAAAATCTTTCATCTAAATACAACTGCAGAATCCAAAACAATACCAAACATTTTGTCCAAAAATAAGAGATTTATAGTGATAAGCACGCCCGGGAGTTTCTGCTTGCAACAGACCTCGCGTTCGCCGTGCCTAACTGACGTGACGTCACCAACAAGCGCCGAGGCCTGCCTTTTGAGTCGGTGTTGCTCTGGCGCATCGTACTGCATCTGCAACAGCGATCTCAGCAGCAGCTGGCACCACAGTGACGCAACGAACTGTTACAAATCAGTCACTAAAAGGACATCTTCGTACCAGTTGTTCTGTAAAGTGCATCCACTCACCACAAACCACCGCCATTTGCGACTTCCTTGGTGTCAAGCGAGAGCTCATTGGGAGGCTAGGGTGGAAGTCTGTCGTGTTTTCTGATGAAAGCTATTTCTGTCTGTGCCAATGTTGGCCGTGTCTTGGCTAGGAGGAGGCCAGCTGAAGCTCTGCAGCCAACACCTGGACAAGCTGGACCTGCACGCGGAATTATACTCTGGAATGCCATTTCGTATGACAAAGTCCAGTCCCGTAGTTATCCCACACATCTTGACAGCAAAGTTGTACATCAACCTGCTGATTCGACATGCTGTGCTACCAATAATGGACTGCACCCAGGTGTTTTCCAACACGATAACCCTCGCCCACAATCCGCTGTTGTAACCCAACGTGCCCTAGAGAGTGAAGACATGCTGCCCTGGCCTGGTCGATTACCGAGCGAGTTGGTGCAGTGGTCAGCACACTTACGGTGACCAGACGTCCGGATTAATCCGGACATGTCCTCCTTTTCAGCTCTTTGTCCGGGGTCTGGGCGGATTTTTACAGTTTCCGACTTTTCCACAAAGTTGAGCGTAATACAGTTAATGAATTTGTTGAAGTTAATTACAATCAAGTCCTGTCTCATGTGAGACTAAGTGGCTGTCTCTTTTTCCAGCCATTGAAAGGATACTGGAAATGTATGCTGCTCTTAAAACTTACTTTCTCTCGGAAAGCAAACCACCACAGGTTTTGTTTCAATTTTTTGAGAACAGGTTGAGTGAAGCTTACTTATGGTATTTGCATTCATTGATGTTTTTGTTCAGTACAAGTATTCTGGAATTAGAAAAGGAGGAAAACTCTGTGGTTGATGTCACTGAAATTTTAGAGTCAGTATGTAAGATGCTTGAAGACCGATTAAGTGAAAAATTCATTTGCCTTAAGGTCAAGCAGATCCTGAAAATTGCAACAGGGGAAGGATTCGAGAAAGAAGTCAAACATTTTATGGAGGAAGCTATTTCACTTTATCAGTCATGCCATGAATATTTGAAACTGTGGCTGTGTATGTTTGAGAGCTTCTCCTGTTTTAGATGGATGTCACTCAAAAATGATTTTTGTTACAGTGATGTTGAGAAAAGCCTTGTATATTTGCAGGAGAAATGTAAAGCCTTTGAAATTGAAGATGCAAAATGTTTTGATCAGTTTTGCAATTTCAGGCAATTTCGAAAAAGGAATAATGTTGATCCAGAATTTAGGACTATTTTGTAGTAAAAAATGGATAGTGTTTTTGTGACAGTAAGTAAGCTGACTGTCACTCAGAGTTGAATACTTTTTCAGTATTTCAGGGCATAATGCTAAAAGAATATTTACTCTAATTACCACACAGTGGACTGATGAGAGGAATAGATAAAACCTGTTGATGGTTCAATATAATTTAAAAGAATTTTCATGTGCGTCATTTTACAATAATCTGTTAAGTAAGCCTAAATTTCTGCAAAAAATTGGTTCCTCTGAGAAGTATCAATAATTGTTAAGGAATTTATGTATGTTATGTCTATAAATATTAAACTCATTTATTAAAATTGAGTACTGCAGATGAGGATAGCAACCGTCAGCTTTGGACAAGTCACATGAAATCAACCAATCAGGGGTGGCGTTTAGGCAGCCTACGTGTAAATATAAAAACAGTTGATGCAACTCTGTCACTACAATCAGTTGATGCCACACTGTTACTACAATCAATGTTTTTAATTTAAAATAAAAAAATGTTGCTCTGGGAATCACCACCTGACCACCAGTAATAATTATAACTAGTAGTTTTACCGGTAATTCCCGGCAGTCACGTGACTTGTCCGAAGCTGACGGGTGGTATCCTCATTTGCAGTTGAGCGTTTGATGTGTCCTCTTTTTTTCTTCCTTTGTGCTCCTTTTTGAAGCTGTTTATCCTCCTTTTTAAACAATTGCATCTGCTCACCCTAAGCACACTGGACTCTCATTCGGAAGATCGATGGTTCAATCCCGTGTCCGACCATCCTGGTGTAGGTTTTCCGAGATTTCCTAAATCGTTCCACGCAAATGCCGTGATGGTTCCTTTGAAAGGGCACGGCCAACTTCCTTCCCCGTCCTTCCCTAATCCGATGAGACCGCTGACCTCGCTGTTTGCTCTCTTCCCCCACACTCAGCCTAACCCTGGTCAATAACCATATCTGTCTCCAATCGATCACATACGGGACATCATCGGACGATAACTCCAGTGTCATCCAGAAACAGCATTAACCGACCGACGAAGAGCAACAGGCATGGAACTCTATCCGACAAACTGACATATGGCACCTGTACGACACAATGCATGCACGTTTGTGTGCCTGACGATGCCAAAATCAATCTACTTCGACAGCACACTGAAGATGAAAAGTATAAAGTACACATTTCTTAAAGTATTCTAAACACAGTAAAGAACGGAAATTACTAGGTGACTAACACAACTTCAAACCGAAAAATGATACGGCAGTATACTTTGATAACGAGCTTCTCCTGCAATGAAAACTATGTCTCTTGGAAATATTTCGCTAAAACTGAGTAAAGATTCTCAAATGCGCATACGTGTTAACACTTGTGCTATGGAATCAATATGCAACTATTTTCCAGAAGAAGTTGGTCAAAACAAACCGACACCGTTTGGTGGTTTTTCTTTTTTGCAAAAGATGAAGCTTCAAGAAGAATTACAGTTTGAAACTGTGTTTCCTTATTTTTGTCATTTCAAACGCTGATCTATATTTATTTAGCGTATGGCTAATACAGACATATCATGCAATTAAATTAGTTTTACGAATGTACATATTGAGACACAAGAAACTTAAGTTTGTCTTTTATAACTGAATATCCAGTCCTTCAATCCAGCGCACTGCATCTGGAGTTGCTAGCAGGAAGTCCTCTTTGGCGCCGTGATAGGCTTGAATCCTGCATTCACTGACAATGTGGCGAACAGTCTGGTATGGAGCCCCGCAGTCACAAGCTGGATCAGGCAGCTTCTTCCATTTAAAGAGAGCATCCCTACATCGCCCATGGCTGGTACGGATTCTGTTGAGAGTAGTTTAGGTCTTGCGTGGTAAGTCGAATCCACTTGGAAGTTTAGCACCTGACCTATAAATTTTCCCTGACGAAGACAACTCAAAATCTATTCATTTATTACCCACAATATATAAGCCCAAAGCAATCTGATTGCTATACAATGACATCATGGCCTCACAAAATTAACACAAAAGAATGGCTCTGAATTGCAAGAAATCCTAACAATAACCCACACTTTTTCATAAGTGACCTACCTCACAGAAAATCTTCGTAACTCGAGCTATAGCAACTGCAGCAAGCAGCAACTACAGCCAGCTTAATAAAAGTATTCTAACTACTATAGATAAACTACTAGCAGGCATATGGTTAGCGAAAGAAAGATTTGTTGGCGAACAAAGGATGTATTTAGCAGATTTTGCCTTATTCACGTGACGTCTAGTTCCAAAAATTATGTAGTAGTCAATAACTCCACTACCCACACATTACCAACTACATCCATCCTCATTTTACAATGCATGTCCTACCAACACCGAGTCTCCGCTAAGAGATCATATCCAAGCCCGTCACTTTCTGGTCACTAACTGCTAGTCCCTCCAACCACGAAGTCTCTTACCGAGGGCGCAGAGACCTGTCAGCGATATAAATACAGTCTATAGTGCTGCCAACAGAAACATATGAACACACTACTTACAAGTTCAATGACATGTGGCAGAATTTACGTGGGTGAACTTTCGTGGAATACACTCTACACGTTCATATGAATAAGCTGGAAAATCACGCCCAAATGTTTATGCTTGTAAGTCTGATCCACAGTTGGGTTCCACCTGCCGTAGTCTATGTCTCTATGACATTGTCATGCCAGCTCTGGTTCTAGTTATATGCAGCTAGAGCGAGCCGGAACAAAAATTACTGCAGAACAAAAATTACTGCAGTCAATCGAATAAAAAGAGGCTTGGGAATTTCTAGGCACTACGGGAATAAAAAGTAAAATTGTCTGTTCTATTTCGAATGCAACTGAGAAAACCAGAAGAAAGCGGGCACTTAAAAAATGAGACGCCATTCATGTAACAATGCACGTAAAAATAATGGTTATGATAAAATTGATGTACTTCTTAACGCTGTCACGATCAGCTGTAAGTTTCATCAGTAAGTTTAACAATGGGATAAATTTGCCAGATATCTCCACTTGACTTAGATCCGACGTCATTTTAACGACTGCAGTTCTTCAGTAATTCAGCAGCTAATGGTACAAAATTCTTCAGGGAAATAAACGATGTAGGATTCGAAGGCAGTCTGCCTACGTAACCATTCACGAGGGATGCGGGCGAAGGTAACTTCTTTTGCTGATAGCGCTTTTTATAAAAATTGAGACCCACAAAATGTTAATGATACCTGGAAACACCATCGCTGGTGAAAGTAATCCCTCTGCTAAAGACAGACGGTGTTACTAAAACTTAAACTAAGAAATTTTGATTCTTGGTAAGTTTGTGGATGATCTATGAAAAAAGGAATATTTTTGATGAAATAATGTTTTCCTACTAATACAATATGTGTCAGCACAATTAACGGATGTGAAGTATTTCCTGCAGAGAATAAATTTTTGTAAAAATAAATAAAAAACTTCAAACTGGATTAGAAATCCTCCATTATCCCACCAATGACCCTTAAAAGTTATTGAAACTTACTGAAAACCTATCTTACTGGTTGCTGCACAGTTTGTGGATATACCTGCAGCATAAATATTGTTCCTAAATTTTGTGTTCAATTAATGTATGTTGCTGTTCCTTTTCAATTTGTCACCTAAACCTGTACAGCACTATGTATTTGTATTGCGGTGCCTTGCCTTACCTCCGAAAGGAAACACAGTTAAAGTAAAATATGACAGTTTTTTGAACTTGTAATAATATATCTTGTTTGGCTGCATAGAAAATATTTTCAAATGTTGATCAAAATAATTAGTTGATTCATAAGGATATCATGGGGACAATGTTGAACTTGCAGTAAAATTGCCCATTATGATTAAAGTAAGAGGAAAAGCCATTCTCCTCGTATAAACATCAGCTATTCATGTGATGTAAACTGAACATTCCTCAAGTCATGGAACTGTAGGGGTAACCTGTATTAGGAGCTACTGTTTACTTCAGTATGAGTAAGCACAATACAATGTCTCACCAATGAGAGTTAGTATAATTTGTAAGACACTGACAGTTACCAAGGAAGGTTCGAATATTTTTTTACGTTAAAGGACTACTCCGTTCCGATGATAAAAGTCAGTCATGTTTCACTTGAGCATATTAAGTTCTCAGAGTTGCCACTATCCTCCATTAACAATAGATCATCTCATTTTCTGTCTGTTATTGTAGAAATGCCATTATATTCTGCTGGAAACTGAATGTAAATGTGAATGTTCATTGACGTATGTATAACAAAGGCGGACAGAGTCTTGAAACTGGGAAACATAATTAAGAAAATCAAGCGTGTTGTAGATGGCTCCACATAAGCTCAGTTATATTCCCAACCTATGCTGGAGATTCTTGAGAGCCACCCAACGAAGAGCTGTTGGGCTTATCTGGGAGATTACGCGGTTCGTCAAGCAAGGAGAGATAAGGTGGGTGCAGTGTTTGTGCGTTACGAACACTGTTTGCTTGCGTCTATTAGAGATTATGGCTCGAGTACAGGTCAAATACTGATCACGTAACCGCCGAATGGCGTTTCCGGTGTTCTGCAAGTCCACAATTCACAAGGCGACGTGTTTTGTGAAATTCTAAACAAGTGGGGTTACATTCCTACTGAAGTTACCAACTTAGGATGCTGGGAAGATCATGAGTCGGACCTCGGCACTCGTTCCACTTCAAGACAATGAACCGATTTTTTCAGGGGTACTAAACAAATCCAGAAAGTGGTAAAGTCCTTAAGAATATTCTAGTCTGACCAGAGACTATTTAAGGAGACCTGGACGTAATGTCTATTTTTTACTATTATTTTGAAATAATTGGTATATTGTGACCCTATGTGACAAAAAAATACTGTAGAATTCAAACTTAGAGTGAAAATTAATTTTTATGTGACACATTTACTTAAATGTAATTTTTATTTTAGGTACACTGTAGCTCCTCACTATTCGAAATAAAAGTCAAAAAAATTATTCTTTATTATTAACTTGTTAAAACAATAAAGCAGGAAATTTACATCTTTGCCTGCTAATTTAAAAAATGTTTCGTAGAAGTCAGTTTTTTCTCCTAATAACGGAACAACGTCTAACATGAGCCAGCTTAAAATGCTTAACACATTGGCGAATAAAGCTGGTTCAATGTTTAGGCAAGCACTGTATGATCACTCAAGCAAACTTTTGTTTGAAGCATTAATATTTTAGGAAGTAATGCTACGTAAGTATGCAGAAAGGTTAGTTACGGGAAATTGAAATTAAAAATTTGCCAGCAATTTCTTTCTCAATGATAATATGTCATATATAATCTTGTTGCTTCCGAGTATCGTTTTGATCTTTTTTTAGTTTTTTTTCCTTTGTTATTCTGGTGTCCATTGTCACGCTTTCAGCATCCGTTTCAGGGAGACGTCGTTTGCCCACTCGTATATTTTATGTTCGCACCAGTTTTCATGCCTGGTCTGCCCGTGGTTTTTAATCTGCTTGTTATTCCAACTTTAAAACATATTATTGCATCTATGACACAGCGTGAAAATCTGACATGCCGATTAAACACAGTTTGTGGCGAGTGGTCCCAAGTGCAATCTGAACTTTCACTTTGATTCTGCGGTTTGTCAAGCAAAAGTTATTCTTAGCGTTTAGAATCTGTATATATTGGCTTTAGTTCTTCCATAACTGTTTCTGGCATGGGGTGTGCGTACGTTTGCTTTTGTCCATTTGCTTGAGAGCTATTTTACTTGGGCCACGAAAGTATTTCCTTTTGGGCAGAGGCTTTATTTTTGAAACCATTTCGAACAACGCGTTAGTGTATTATTGTAAAATATACAACGGCTATTAAAACATCTTTTCGATTTTTCGCTGCAAAATTTTTGACATACGCCTAAAACACTCAGGACAACAAGTAACGTGCGCGAAAAACTTAAGTAAACCGAAGTGAACTATTAGAAAGCTCTCGCTTGGAACTGTCGGACAGCGACTGTCAACGAAAATCCGCCCCTAGTACAAAGAGCCGGCCGCTGTGGCCGAGCGGTTCTAGGCTCTTCAGTCCGGAACCGCGCAACTGCTACGGTCGCGGGTTCGAATCCTGCCTCGGGCATGGTGTGTGTGATGTCCTTAGGTTAGTTAGGTTTAAGTACTTCTAAGTCTACGGGACTGATCTCAGCTGTTAAGCCACATAGTGCTCAGCGCCATTCAATTTTTTTTTCTTCAAGTACAAAGAGCAGATAACGTGTATCCCAGCCTTTAATACCTCCATGCCCGTGACAGCTGGTTCCTCTCGGGCTGGCCGCATTACGGCGGTCAGCAGTTACCTCTTAATTGCGGAAGCGTGGCGCGTGCTGGCAAACCGCCGCTCCACACTGCTAACGGATTTCCACACACACCCCACGCACAGGCGTCTAAAGCTAGAGAAATGAGGGATGCTCAACTACCTGACCTACCGATAGATGGCTCTAGCGTCAAGCTACCGCTAGCTTTAGACGCCTGTGTGTATGCGCCACAGAAATAGGTGGCCATTTACAACAGGAACAGAACGTAACAGTATACCTTAATTTAGCTGCTAACGACTCTTCACTGGCAGTATCCGTCAAAACCACAGTTAACCGATCTCCTCTGGTGATGTAGTTAATTTTCATAGCTGTGAATGTTCATTCGTCGCGAATGATAATGGCGATCCTTTGCTTAAATCTATTCCGAGTGATTGTTATATTTTTAGTTCCCTTGCCCGTCAAAGTATTTCTTCTCCAATAGTTACACACCATATTTTGTGTATATGACGGTCTTGATCCATATTGTAATACTTTACTTATAATTACAATGCCGAAATATTCTTAATGACGTCGTAGCGTAACGACTACAGTTTTTTGCTAGTAATGTCAAGGTTCTGAGTTCAATACCCAGTCAGTACTCACTGAGGTTTCTTATCTGGTGGAAAGATGTGGAAGGAGGTTCCTTCTGCTTTGGGAAACAGAAAAGCTACTTGAATATAAAAGGAGCAAAACTGACGCGCAAATCGCTAACGTAAAGGTTTACGTCGAAAGGATTGCTTCAGGATAGGTGACATTTGTTAACAGCAGAAGCATCAGCCTTTATTTTTTCGGGTCAGTGAGCGAGATGCTCTATCCATTACAACTACACATCTTATTCTTTCCAAGATTCCAGACCAGTTTTACAGAATTTAGGTCGAAACTGTGTGGCGGAAATAGGAAGGGAACCTTTCCTTGCAAGATTTTCTCACTATAGTTGGGGTCAAGCCTGTTCTGCGCATCTACGTCACGCATTCTCCGACAACCAATATGCGTTCAGTACTGTTCTCAGATCTCTGCTATGAAAGTGGTTGCCATCGTGAGCATTAAACGCGACCGTAGCGAGTGATTCAGTAAACTTTTATTCCATTCCTTGCGAGTTGGCACGGCCGATGGTAGAGATAAGCAACAGATTCCGCACAGGCAAGTGAGAATCATAATTTGCAGCAAACACGCTTTTTTCTTGCACAGAGCACGTGTATGCGCTTACGGCAATCGTCGCTTGAAACCGGCAAACAGTGCAATCCCCGACCATATCTCGATCTGCGCGAACAGCCATCATTCACAGATCAGACTATAGATGTGTAGAATAAGCAGGAGTTGGAATATCTTTGTCGCTCCGTATTACAGGCGTCGCAAAGGATCATGGTAACGTGACCACAGAGTCATCTATCGTTTGATCCTGTAGTTGAGCGTGACCCGAGACCCAGATCACGTAAGAAACAGATTGACCGTCCATACGGCAGAACAGGCAACCGAAAAAATAGTTTTCCCGTCGGTCAACAGATGTCGCAGGCGACGCTACAATGCTAACTGACCTGTCCATGTCGCGGAATTGTCAACGCTGTATCTTCGGTGACGTGAATGACGCTCATTTGCGTTCGGCTAGAGCGCTGCGTGCGAAATGCATTCGTAACACTGCTGACTGTAGTAGCTCATGATCGGCTGTGGTTTTTCCCGAGTTTTCAATCTAAGACTGTAGATTAGCTCCTGTAATTCTACAAACCAGGTTTATTTCTCACAATCATATGCGAAATGAAATAAATGAAACGTAACACAAACATTTCTAGCGAGTCACTGTTTAAATGCAGACTGTATTGCAGTCACATAGGTTTTACACTCGCCTTCCATGCCGTCTATTTCCTCTTTGCTATACAGCTCTTCTGATACGGATTATGGTGGTAAAAAAGATCGTGTGCAGGTTAACACTAGAAAGTTTTCAAAATCCGCACTCCGTTATGATGCGAATTAATGCTGGACATATTTCAGTGACAGGCATTTCAAATTTAAATTCTTTTACTTTGCATGTAACTTATCGTAAATGATATAAGAGTGGCACAAAACGATGAATTTTGGATTGTTGTTGAAAGGGGGCTGCAAACGCGGTAATATACAAGTGGAAGCGTGTTTTTCGAGCTTATTTTGGCGGTGTCAACTTTGAAGAGCCACAGACGGCAAACCATAATTATGTTAAAAATTTACTTTGTACAGTTTAAAGATAACCCGCAAATATTCGCAACAGATGTACGCTTTTATCCGCAACGCAGTTACTACTAGGGATATCCGCACTCGAGCAGACCTGTTACTATAAGTAGTGTTGTTTTCGAGTGAAAGCTGTGAGAGGATTATTAGCGCACAGATAAAAAAAAATTAAAATAGGCAGCGTCTATAGTTTGCATACTATGCTCGTTCTCTTCTATTCTCTTCCCTTCATTCCAGTATAAACGCTTGTTCACAAGTATAAACGAATGGCAGTGAACATTGGCGAATTATCTATGAACACTTATTTGCAGCAGTGTAAACGAGGTTTTACACTCGTACACTTCGTTCGCTCTAGTATATAGCAGGATTTAGAGGGACCGATGGCCTAGCAGTTTGATGACGGCTATTTTTCATTTATTTCACTGTTGCGATTTCAGCTCTACAGCCATTTTCAAGTACCAAGGGAAAGGTAAGGTAATGCTTCTTAAATTGTTTACCAAATGTTACCACACTATGCTTTGCATTTTGTTATCCATATCTTATATTTGTTTCAGTTTTCACATTGCACACAAAAATGCCTCTACAGCCAAAATTACAATAGTGCAGTGAATAAACAGTTTTAAAAAGTCCAAATCGCACCAAAGATTTCATTTAAAAATTGTATGCTATGATTCTTGTACAGGAAGGGTTGCCACGTTATATCAGAATATAAGATCGACAAAATTTGGATAGGATCGAATGCTTAGGGCTCTTTATTAATTCTTACTCGTAACTAATTTATTGATTTATCTGAATTTAAAATCCACTCCCGTAACCTTTCTTTATCTTTGACGGGAAATATGAACATTTTTAGTTCAGGATCTGTCCGTCTACTCCTTCCACAGTTGATATACTCGCACGCCCTCGACATGACTACTCGGTCCACTACCACCGGCATGTCAGAAACAGTTGTACTTCACAGACGCCAAATGGTGGAAAGCTGCATGCGTTCGGACGATGTTGCCACATATTTCACAGAACGGAGTGCCATCTAGAGGTTGGTGCCACAAGTAAGGGTGTGACGCTGTTGCCGCCTGGTGGCTGTTACCTGAACAAGGGTTGCCTGCTAGACCAAGCGATTGGGCAATCTGTTTCTTACGTGATCTGGGCCCGAGACACTGGACTCGTGAAGGATCATGGTAGCTTGACGCTAGAGCCATCTATCGGTAGGTCGGGTAGTTGAGCATCCCTCATTTCGCTAGCTTTACACGTGTCCCACGCTTGCAGCGAGCGTGTATACTGCAGCGTCCATCGGTCCATCGCGCCAACCCCCCCCCCCCCCCAGTTGTCAGACCAGTTGTCTGTGGCCTGGGTGGAGGGGTGCGGGTTAGGGGAGGGTGAAGTGAGCGAGGAAGGCTTGGCGGGGGGGGGGGGGGGAGGAACCAGCCGCCGCCTCGCGAAGTTAACGGTCGAGCTACCCAACCACGCATCACAACGCTGCTCGGAACACATCCAGACCTACAGCATTGATTCTGAAGTATTTTGGATAAATATGAAGTATCTGCAAGTTTCTCAACGTCAATAACTACACTGCAGAGTTGAGGATTCATTTTAGATTACAACGTAGTGATGCGAACTTTCTGAAATAAGACATTCAAGCCTCACTTCAGACACAGTAATTGCAACCTTATAAGTTATTAACCAGTGTTCAAACTTCCCTGATGAAGTTGCCAGGCGAAAGAAATATAAGACGTTAGTGCACACCATAGGTTCATCTAGATGGGAAACGTTTTTGCATTTGCTCCAGAATAGCCAGGTACTGCTTTCACCTATTGACCTTAACACTAGCGACAGTGAATTGAAAACAGTCAAAGAATTACAATCGATTACCTTAGGATTTCCAACAGAACAACATAATACAATGAAACTGTTTTCTGGAAACAGTCTTAAATGATTGATTACGTGATTTTATGCTCCCAACGTGCTTTTTTCCCTCTTGAATTTCAATATTATTCTAAAAAACGGAAATTAAATTCAAATAATTCTAACGCCCGCTAGAAAGCTCCACTGGTGTGATGCATATGACGTCACTGACTAGCTCCCCGTTCCCAATGCCACAATGCTAATTCACCGTGATGTCTTGTTTTCGAATTTACGTTTCGGAAAATGAGTTGCAAATGGTGTGTAGTAACATACTGTACAATTATATCTATAAAAGCAGAGCAGTTCTCGAAGAGTCCGGGAAATGTGAAGCTCTGCCTCATTCCCGGATGACTGACAAAGGATCATTCTAGGCTGCCCTGACCAATTCTTCATCCTGTCTCCGTGTAGATACGTGTCGTCTTCCAAGTACCGGACCTCTCGCTACATCGCCATTATCTCTAAGCCCTTTAATCCATCTCCTTTGTGGAACCATCAACACCGTAAAGACGTCCTCCTGCCTTACATGCCCTAACTCCGTTTTCAAAGGGAGCAATTATTCGCTCGATAGCTCGCGAACATTCACATCAGCTATTTTGAACACCTATTCCGTGTTTTATCGCGCTATCAAAGACATGGTATGAAGCACTGTCGATAAACAATATGTAACTGCGGTGAAAAAACAAAGTGTTTTAATATTGTACTTTAGCGTTTTCTCCTCGCGTGCTACTGAGAGTGTTGAGATAATTGTTCCTGTACGGACGCATTTTGTCATTGCTCCACAACTCTAGACATTTTATTACATACTGAACATAGGCAGATGTAAAGAGGCGCATCGATGTACTGATTTACATTAATAACCTACCAAGCAACAAGTATTTATAAGCAAGTGTCTTAATAATTTATGTGCATATGTGAGTTCTTGAATATGTATTTCATTAATCTCTCTGTATTTTTTCATTTTAGTAATTTTAACAATGATGTAATCGGCTGCGACATGGGAGAGGTTTGTGAGCAATCTGATGAAAAATTACAAAGTCCTAGCATAAAAGAACCATAAATCAATCTTCACGGCAATTTTATTGCAAGAAGTGCGATATTTTGTTTCGGGAATCTGCAAGGCACACGATAATGCAGAAATACTTAGCAAACGCACGACCTCAGCCGCCAATGCCATTGTTCGCACGCCAGACAATGCGATAGGATACAACATTGTTTGATCTTAATACTTTGAAATATTATTAATTATCTGATTCGTATTCTCATACTCACATGCAGAACAACATTATTTATATTATTTATAGTATGCCAGTCAACCGATACGTTTCTCTTAGGTGAAAAGTATAGAAACACTAGGTGGCGATCCAAGTATTTACAAATAAATACATCCATTTTCAATATTTCTAGTATGATAATTTGTCTCCTTGTATAAAGATTAGACGATTATAAAATGGAATCTTTTGAAAAATGTGGACCCTAGAAAAGCCTAGAACTGCACAATTTGTAGCGAATTAAGGTTTAAACTATTACTCACCCAAGTCTAAACAAAAGAAAAAGGGCAATTGACTCCAGTTGGACCCGAAAGCTCGTCCTTTACGTCAGTCTATCTACCCCGCCATTTCAAACATGTGAAACGCTCATTGTTGTGATCCTACCGGCGTGGGGTTACTATAGTTCAACTACGTCGACGTGCTCTAATAATTATTTTCAAAAGAAATAATACGAGGAGTTAAATTGCAATGAGTCTCGACGTATACTGTCTGCAAACTATCATATTGCTTCTCTTTGACGATGTAAATACCAAGCTGTAGCTTCACAGTCCTCCACAGTTCTGAACGCCGGAACTTCTGAACGGAGCATGCGCAATGCTCTGTACTTCAAATAGTTCGGGCCGGGCAAACTTATTGCCTCACATTGCACTTAAGGGGCTCCGGAAAGGCTCAAAATCATGAGAAGTTCAAGTTTTCCTTTTTTTTCGTTTTCTGAATCTGCAGACTATTACCTTTTAATAGATATATAATTTATTCAATTCCGAAGACTACAACTATTTTTAAATTTTTTTTGAAATGTGTTCTACATGGGCGTGACCCACTGTGGCGCTGTTAAACTGCTGTCAAATGGTGTTATTATTAACGTCCGTGTTCATCAGGTACATTTTAATGATGTGAGATAAAGTATGTGTTGTGGCTAACCTGTGATGGTTCAATATATATCGCTGGTGTGATTGTCGATTGTTTCATGTTTATTTACTCTGTCGTTATCTCGAAAATATTCGTAATTAACTCTGTTTCTTGAGTCTCTGTTTTGTTGAAGTATAATAATGAGTAAAAGTAAAATTATTAGAAATCCTCTGAAGGCTTTTAAGAAAAGGAGAAATGTTGGAAAGCCAAAGGTATGTGTTATTACTGTAAACAATAAAGACGATGAAAATCCCCAACATAGCTTGTGTCCCAAAGAAGAAGACAGTTGGTGTAAATATAACAAAGGATTGCTAACTGGTGAAGTGTACACTCATAAGCATAGTCTGCCTCATGCAATAATGGAGGTGATAAAACCTATTTTCAGAGACTTAGTAGCACCTGAACTGTTGAAAAAGTGTATTCACGGAAAAACTAAAAACCCCAATGAAAGTGTAAATAGTGTTATATGGTCGAGAATCCCCAAGACTGTATTTGTTGGAATAGAAACACTTCACTTTGGCGTGTATGATGCTGTTGCGACTTTCAATGATGGCAACATTGTAAGGCGCAAGGTATTTAGAAATATGGGAATGAAGATAGGTTCTAACATGGTACGAGCGATGCTTGCTTTAGACAAGGAACGCCTTCGGGCTGCAGACAGGGCTGTAAAGAGTCTAGAAATACAAGCAAGAGTAAACAGGAGGAGGAACAAGAGGAAGCTGGAGAACATATTTGTTTCAAACTTTCAGTAAATGTTACACAGTACCTTCTGCATAATTTAACACAGCCTTTTTCCAAAAAACTGTATATTTTTGAATATATAAATAAAAAATTGCAAAAAATGTTGTGAATTTTCATTACAATTGAAAAAAAAATCATCTTTAATAACTGAACTAAAATTTTGTAAAATCCCTGTGTTAAGTTGTAGCCCATATTCCAATAAATAATCTGTAAAAAGTTCAACTTCCTACCTCAAATACTTTGTGAGGAAAGATGTAATTTATAAGCGTTATTTTAACATTGCAAGTATAGGGCGTTCCGGAGCCCCTTAAGTATGTAACGCGAAAGAACCTGAAAATCAGTGTTTTGCAAGTATCGATCGGCAACCGTCATGTTTTCGCTGACGTCACGGTGCCAAAAGGTTTACTGAATTATTGGTTGTGTCACATCTACGTAGATAGAGGTTCCTTTATGGGGTAATTTTATTTACTCAAAGTATGGTAACTACTTTATCAGCAGTGCTTTAAATTCTAGTTTGCTTGGGCGGTTGAAAAACGTTTGTTACGCGAGAATACAGTTCCGAGGCAAACTGTAATTTTCTTTCGTCTCTACTCTTCCACTTAGTAGAAAACTGATTAATTCGATGTAAGTGACGTCAACAGAAGAACGCAGGAATTCTCCTGTCTTTTGATATCACAAAAAGAATCAGAAAAGATCCTGTTCCTCTCAAATTAAACAGAGAAAAATTAAGACATTCGTCTGTAGCTGGTCTCTCTATAAAAAGTCATCCACGTAATTACATCCAGTAACAGTTAACAGATGTTAGGTAAAGTTAATAATAAATGTTATCTAAATAAAGTCTACATATTCCAGACAACAAGACGAAACACTGACTAAATATGCCACTGGATTTACAGTATTTTGTGTCATGCAGCTAGGAGCATATCGAGTTTATATACTGGGAAGAGATGACTCAGATTGAACCATTGAAGTTGGACCATTACGGAATATAGGGAGTAGCTCACAATCGGTTCACCTCTTACTTGAACAACAGACAGCGAAAGGTCATTATTCACATTGTTGAGAACGGCTGCGATGTGCGGTCTGAGTGGGGTACTGTCAAATTGGGGTGGGGGCAAGGAATCAGTGTAGGGGCCGCTCCTGTATCTTATTTATGCAAATGATATGCCCTCTTGTATTACGAGTAACTCTAAAATATTTCTGTTTGCTGATGGCCCTAGCTTGGTAGTAAAGGATGTGTGCAACATTGGCTCTGTTTCGAATAGTACAGTTTGTGACAAGAATGGCTTGTACAAAATTAACGCTAAATCACAGTTAGAGTCAGTTTTTACAATTTGTAACACAATTCAGCAAAACTCTACGTTTTAATTTCACAGAATGGGCATATGATTAGTGAAACTGAACAGTTCAAATTTCTAGGTCTTCGGATAAATAGGAAACGGTCGTGGAAAGCCATCGTTCATGATCTTGTTTAAAGACTTATGCGGTCATTTTTACTATTCCAACGGTATATTAAGTAAGTGATCGTTCGGCAGGGAAATTTGTCTACTTTGCTTATTTTCATTCGCTTATGTCGTATGGTGTAATATTTTGGAGTAACTCTCGACTAAAAGGATATTTTTGGCTCAGAAACTGCCAGTTCGAGCAATGAGTGGTGTTAAATTTTCGAACCTCTTTGTCGACCCCTGTTCGCTAGTCTGGGTATTTTGACATTGGCCTCTCAATATACATATTCTTTACTATCGTTTCTTGTTAACAATACCAACTTACTCCCAAGAATTAGCAGCTTTCACTAGGCAGAAACCCAATCTGCATTTGTATAGCACTTAACTCTTGTGCAGCAAGGTGTGCAGTATACTGCTGCATCCTTTTTCGGTAAGCTACTGAAAAAAATTCATAAACTTCGCAGTAATACACGCGCTTCCAAATCGAAACTGGAGAGTTTACTCATGTGTCACTCCTATCCTCTTGAGGAGTTACTTGATAAATTAAGCTCATTCTTATGCTGTATTGTTAATTCAGTTTACTTAAACTTATGGCTTGAATTCTTTGGTTCATATACATTTTATTTTATGTTATTACTTTTATATTGAAATTAAAAGTACTGACATGATCAACGAACATTTAGATCAGCTTGGCCCTACTGAACTGGGCGTGTAAATAAATAAAATTCGGCTTTGAAAGTAATTTCAATACGACAGCAACACTCATCATGGTATCAGCTGAGGTTTATCAGATGCAAGGCAACCAGCAACTACATTCTTAAAGCACTCTGGGAATTAAGTTCGATAATATATATATAAACCAATACTGGAAAGGTAATTCAGTCATCGAAAAGCAGTAATGCGAAGCTGAGACGTGGTTATTAATTTTTTTAACGAAACAGTTACCTGAAAATTTAGGAAGGTCTAGACAACGCTGCACACGAAACGTACTCGCAATTACGAATATGAACAACCACGAACTGTATAATGGAGTGACGACAATGAAAATTTGTGTCGGACCAGGAGGCGAAGCCGGATTTCCTGCCTATTGCGAGCAGTCGCGTTGCAATTAGGCTGTTTGAACTCGACTCTCAGTCACACCCAAACTTCCATATGTCGCCAACCATATGTCAACAATCTGTACTCTTTCATTGTGTATATTCCCGAGGAGCGGCACATGTTAATTGAAAGTAGTTTGCCAGGTGTCTGTGTATAAATACGGCACTGCAGTGCCTTTGTTGTTCAGGAATGCGATGCAATGTTTCTTCAGTCAGGCATGCCCGAAGGACATAGGCTCTGCAATATCGCATTAATACTGCGCGTCCTTCATTGCTTAAACTGGTACCTTGCAAGTTACCTAGAGAAAGCTACGCGAGAAAAACTTAAGAAGCCGTCACTGCTGAATTCCTGTCGTCTAAGGGGAGTTAGAACGGAAATTTTTTCATTCTCGGATTTTTATCTCATAAAATTTGCAATTTTCCGAATAGAATTATATCACTTATAAACTCACATGGGAAGTATTTTATTTTCTTTTAATACAATCTACACCGGTTGAAAATGTTAAAATTTTTACGTGCATTACTTCAAGATCTAATAAAATAGGTATTTTTTATGTAGAAGGCTGCGGATTGCCGAGTTATAAAGGTTAGCAGTGTTGGTCATGTCCATAAGAGGATGGGCATGAGGTTGAGGAAGTTGACACAATGTTTGAGAAACAAGAAACTTCCCGACGGTAAAACCGTAAGAGGCAGGGTAACATGCAAAATAATTGATGAACTACAGCAGTATTATGGGATGTCCATTAGAAATAATACTGAGGATTTGTTGAAAATGGAGCACGCAGTATGGGCTACTACTTAAGACTGTCAACTGATGTAAAACCTAATTCATGGTGCAGAAGCAGTCATGGATATCATAAAACCTATTTACAGAGTCCTGGCAAATCCTGAATTGCTGAAGAGGTGTCTGCATAGTCAGACTCAAAATCCCAATGAGGCGTTCAGTAATCTTACGTGGACTATTACCAAGAAATGTTTTTGTTGGAATAAAGACACTAAAGTGGGGGGGGTCTGATGCTGTTATTGCTTTAAATGATGGCAACATTGGTAGGGTGAAAGTGCTACAGCATAGCAATAGCAATTAATACTGGAGCAAACTGCATCTGAGAACTTTAACAGACTTTCGCATTGATAAAGCAGAGTATTGAGCACAGTTTGCCACTAAAGAGACCAGAAAGAAGAAGAAACTCGAAAAAAGATGAAGAGAATGATACACAGTACAGTATGGTACAGGGTGCTTCTGAGCGAATAAAAATAAAAAAAATTAAGCATATATTGAGTTAAAGTCTTGATACTTTAGAAGCCGTTCCTAAAAATTTACGCTTTCATTTTTCTTTAAATCTCAGAAACCACTTCGAGTCGAGTATTCAAATTTTCAGGGAGTAATAAACATTTCCTGAGTCTACTGAACTAAAAGAAAAACATGTTACGTACAATTAAAATTATTTACGATAGTGTACAATCTTATATCTTTGCTCGACGAAGGTCTCTATTTTCGTTATTCGTCATAGTTACTGTGATGCACGAAATTGAGTACATGGCTGCACGACATTTTTAAGAACTTGCAGAGGTAAAACCACATTGCATAGACTTTCCGTATAGTTGATTTAAAACCGTACATTACTGCGTATGAAATAATCAATATATCTAAATTGCATTTAAAGTTGAGACCGGAATATCTCTCTTCATTCTCGGGATACTGATTGTTGTATCCGCGAACGGGTCGCTCGCGGCGCGTCCGAACCTCTCCTGCACTAGTGGTCGTAAAAATCGTATCTCAAACTGTCCAAGATATCGAAATGACGATTTTTGTAAATAACAGCAATCAGAAAAGACTATTTTATCGTGTGATTAACGCTCGATACGTGTTTGTAGACGCGTGAGCAGAGCGAAAACAACACTTCCTATAAATTACACCGCGAGGTTTTGTCCGAATTTTCATATCAAAAAAAGAGACAAACGGGTAAACGGCGTATCAACGTGACCAGCGTGAGGTCTAGTTTTGCATGAAAATATTTAACTGCTTGAAAGTAATCAGGGTATTTAACGAAAACTTAATGAGTTCAGGAGAAATGGAAATATTTCACGAAAAGCTGCTGCCAAGCAAATAAATGAAGTGCCAAAAATTTCATCTGTTCAACGCCTAGCTATTTTGGACGCAAGATACACTGGTGCGGTATTTAAATGCCAAAAAGATTTCCTTGGAATCAAGTACCAAAGTTCGAGAACAGAAAAACGTTAGGAAGGCAAACGAGGAGTAATATGCTTTCTGAATAACACTTGTAAATAAAAAAGGAAAGAAATCGGTCAAATATTTTGTGAAATGATTTGTGTAAAAGAAACAAGTACAGTAGAAAAACGTTCTACGTGCCTTTGAATGATGCTCGAAATCGTGAATAGAAAATCAGGTGGACCCAACGTTTCCCTAATATTTTTCATTTCATACTTTTAGGCAAATCATTCCACACAACGTTTGACTTCCTTTTCAAAAATTTTGTACGCTTTACTTTTATAGACTATTTAGATGAATTGAAACACTTGGCCTTAACACTGACTGCTGATGAATTACGTTCGCAACAGCAAAAATCTGTAAAATTTCATGGTTCTTTGTAATTTATTAGGAATTTAATGAGATATACTGGGATAGGTGCACTTAAAGATGTTCTTCGGCAAGACCTAAAAATATAGTTAGCGATGCAGTGTAAACAGTATATGTAAAACTTAGTATACGGAACTGTAACTGAGTCAGTTAAAATATAAAAAGTACGTGGTACGCCGCTGCAACGATACCGCTATACCGCAGCTAGCTGTTAATTGCTGTCGCCATTTTGTGTGTGCGTATTTAGGGTACTTAGTGCTTCTTCCGCATTTATCGGCTGTTAAAACTTCTTTATCATGTAAAAACCATTCGTCTTTAATTTGTTGATGAGATAATCGAATGCTCCTCTGTTCATTCACGGTTATTCGAAGAATATGATTATCTTCGTACTTGATATTTATGAAACTATCCACGGAAATTCCTCCCGTTGTAAATTTTATGCACACCATCCCTTTTCGCTTTATTTTGTGAAGTAAACCTAATTTTGTAGGCTTATTCTCCAGGTGCGGTATTCTACAGCTTACGGGGCGCTCTTTTATAGAAACAGCTGGCCGGCTAAAGCAGCCATCTTGTAGCGCGATATGGCCGCTCGCACCCAGTACACCGGAGCTTTTCACCCTATGCTGCTGCTTGTGCACCAGTACTAAGTACTTCTAAATTTCACTTGGTAATGCGGCACGTTGCAAAATGTGCACAGAAGAGGGCTAGCCAGCTCATCGCTCCTACCTGCTGTGTGTTCACACGTCCTGCTGAGCAGAGATGAAAAGCAACGCTGTCTGCCGTTAACACTTCCCACCGCTGCCACGTCTCTCGAGCAACTGTTCTACGCCAGCCAACGCCGCAGTTGGAACGTCACGTGATTCCCCTCCCCCCCCCCTCCCCTGCCATACCGACCCGCTCTAGACCTGCGCGAGGCGTGACCTTCGTACCGTGCAGCTTGGCGGCTAACCGACCCGACACTTCTGCATATGCATGGGCTAAACTGCGAATTTCCAGTATCAGTGATATCTGTAAATGCTACTTTTCGGTAACTGCGCTTCTTAACTGTGATTTGTTGCAATTAAGCATGGCATTTAACGAATTCACAATTCGTATTCCCTCCGCACGCCACTAATGCTATTTCTGCAATTCTTGCTACTTCTATAGGTTTGTTTATAATTAAATAAATCTTCTGCTACCAGTCACGATTTTTCTTTATTTTATTATTCGCACGACGCGTTTCGAGAAATAATTCTCATTTTCAAGTGCGTTTTTTGATGTGTGTTAAGCCATTTCTTTTGATGCTTAACACACATCAAAAAACGCACTTGAAAATGAGAATTATTTCTCGAAACGCGTCGTGCGAATAATAAAATAAAGAAAAATCGTGACTGGTAGCAGAAGATTTATTTAATTATAAACAAACCTATTGTATCTACAGTCGCAGGCTTTCACAAACCATTTATAATGGATCAAATCAAACTTGCTACTTCTGTTATGTACGCGATTTCTGTGCTGTCTGCGATTTCTGCGCTTTGCGCGATTTAGCACTGGTAGATCTTGCACCTGTCATTAGTCGCAAGTAATGTTGACTGGAATACTCTCTTTCAAATTCTAAAGGTAGCAGGGGTGTAAAACACAGGGAGCGAAAGGCTATTTACAATTTGCACAGAGACCGGATCGCAGTTATAAGAGTCTAGGGGCATGAAAGGGAAGCAGCGGTTGGGACGGGAGTGAGACAGGGTTGTAGCCTCGCCCCGTTGTTGTTCAATAGAAAAATTCGGAGTAGGTATTAAAATCCATGCAGAAGAAATAAAAACTTTGAAGCTCGCCGATGACACTGTAATTCTGTCCGAGACAGCAAAGGACTTGGAAGAGGAGTTGAACGGAATGGACAGTGTCTTGAAGGGAGGGTATAAGATGAACATCAACAAAAGCAAAACGAGGATAATGGAATGTAGTCGAATTAAGTCGCGTGATGCTGAGGGAATCAGATTAGGAAATGAGACACTTAAAACAGTAAAGGATTTTTTATATTTGGGGAGCAAAATAACTGATGATGGTCGAAGTAGAGAGGATATAAAATGTAGACGCAATGGCAAGGAAAGCGTTTCTGAAGAAGAAAAATTTGTTAACATGTCATGAAGTTTCTGAAAGTTTTTGTACGGAGTGTAACCATGAATGGAAGTGAAACGTGGACGACAAATAGTTTGGGCAAGAAGAGAATAGAAGCTTTCGAAATCTGGTGCTACAGAAGAATGCTGAAGATTAGATGGGTAGATCACATAACTAATGAGGAGGTATTGAATAGAATCGGGGAGAAGAGGAGTTTGTGGCACAACTTGACAAGAAGATGGGAGCGGTTGGTAGGACATGTTCTGAAGCATCAAGGGATCACAAATTTAGCATTGGAGCGCAGCGTGGAGGGTAAAAATCGTAGGGGGAGACCAAGAGATGAATACACTAAGCAGATTCAGAAGGATGTAGGTTGCAGTAAGTACTGGGAGATGAAGAAGCTTGCACTGGATAGAGTAGCATGGAGAGCTGCATCAAACCAGTCTCAGGACTGAAAACAACAACAACAACAAGAACTGTAAGTCTGTAGATACAATCAAGAAATATGTTCTCGCGTGTGTAGGCGATTACTTGTCAGGATTTAAGGTTAGCATTTCAGTAACCCAGTTGACAAGAAGTTCCGTGAAATGCTATTACTAATATTTCTAACGATTGTTCCTCAGCTGTTGCACGATATACAAGAGGTGCGCTTGCTCTCAAACATAATTTCAAATCAACAAAACAGTCGGTAGCAAATGGGAACTCCGCCTTATGCAAGATACCTTTTCTTTCTGTTTTGTTTCACCCATACATGTTTCAGCACTTTTGTGCTATCTTCGGTGGGTTATTTTGTATTTTCTAATTTACATGATGCTGTTGGACATTTATTTTGGTAGCTTTCCTGCTACACAATCTACAACTTCTCATGGTTTTGATATCGTGGTATTTCCGGAGCAAGCACGGACATAAGACGAACTACAACACCACATGATGATTAATCGCTAGCAAGTGTATTTTACTTAAGTTCTTTCTTTGGTTTTAATTTTGTATTAATGGAACAAGTGTGAAAATATTGATAGTGTGATGTTGAGAATCACAACACACATTACCACAAAGCGCCGTAAGAGTTCATGTTTAGAATACGTATTCTAACTACGTCGTTACGTTCACAGGTATCGGACCCACATTTTCAGTCACTCGATATAGCGATGACTCAAAATATTATTGGCAACGAACGGAAATGGAGAAGTTACCACAGCGCCTTTCCACCAACTTCTTTAGAAGTAAGCTTAGATTGTGAATTATCGTAGGGATATCGTTTATGCAAAGCGTGAAAGCTCCTACCTCCACCCACCTTTCATTACCAGAAATATTAACAAAGGTATAATCTGAATCAGCTCCGGATCTACGATATTTCCGAACTGGGGCAAAAACTTGATAGTGGCACCGCCCCCTCCCCCCCCCCCCCCCCCACTCGAACGTTTGAGATACATCTACATCTACATGGATACTCTGCAAATCACATTTAAGTGTCTGGCAGAGGGTTCATCGAACCACCTTCACAAGTCTCTTATTCCAATCTTTTATAGCGCGCGGAAAGAATGAACACCTATATCTTTCCGTACGAGCTCTGATTTTCCTTATTTTGTCTTGGTGATCGTTCCTCCCTATGTAGGTCGGTGACAACAAAATATTTTCGCATTCGAAGGAGAAAGTAGGTGACTGGAATTTCGTGAGATGATTCCGTCGCAACGAAAAACGCGTTTCTTTTAATGATGTCCAGCCGAAATCCTGTATCATTTCTGTGACACTCTCTCCCATATTTCGCGATAATACAAAGCGCGCTGCCTGTCTTTGAACTTTTTCGATGTACTCCGTCAGTCCTATCTGGTAAGGATCCCACACCGCGCAGCAGTATTCTAAAAGAGGACGGACAAGCGTAGTGTAGGCAGTCTCCTTAGTAGACCTGTTACATTTTCTAAGTGTTCTGCCGATAAAACGCAGTTTTTGATTAGCCTTCCCCACAACATTTTCTATGTCTTCCTTGCAATTTAGCTTGTTCGTAATTGTAACACCTAGGTATTTACTTGAATTTACGGCTTTTATATTACACTGATTTATCGTGTAACCGAAGTTTGAGTTCCTTTTAGCACTCATGTGGATGACCTCATACTTCTCATTATTTAGGATCAACTGCCACTTTTCATATCATTCAGATATTTTTTCTAAATCGTTTTGCAGTTTGTTTTGGTCTTCTGACGACTTTATTAGTCGATAAACGACAGCGTCATCTGCAAACAACCGAAGACGGCTGCTCATATTGTCTCCAGAATCGTTAATATAGATAATGAACAGCAAAGGGTCTATAACACTACCCTGGGGAACGCCGGAAATCTCTTCTATTCGATGACTTTCCGCCAGTTACTACGAATTGTGACCCCTCTGGCAGGAAATCGCAAATCCAGTCACACAACTGAGACGATATTCCAAAGCACGCAATTTCACTGCGAGCCGCTTGTATGGTACAGTGTCAAAAGCCTTCTGGAAATCCAGAAATACGGAGTCGATCTGAAATCCCTTGTCAATAGCACTCAACACTTCATGTGAATAAAGAGCTAGTTGTGTTTCACAGGAACGATGCTTTCTAAACCCATGTTGACTGTGTGTCAATAGACCGTTTTCTTCGAGGTAATTCATAATGTCTGAATACAATATATGTTCTAAAATCCTGCTACATATCGACATTAACGATATGGGCCCGTAATGTAGTAGATTACTCCTACTAGCTTTCTTAAATATTGGTGTGACCTGTGCAACTTTCCAGGCTTTGGGTACGGATCTTTCGTCGAGCGAAGGGTTGTATATGATTTTTAAGTATGGAGCTAATGCACCAGCATACTCCGAAAGGAACCTAGTTGGTATACATTCTGGACCAGAAGACTTGCTTTTATTAAGTGATTTAAGTTGCTTCACTACTCCGAGGATATTTACTTCTACGTTACTCATGTTGCCAGCTATTCTCGATTCGTATTCTGGAATATTTACTTCGTCTTCTTTTTTGAACTTATTTCAGAAGGCTGTGTTTAGTAACTCTGCTGTGGCAGCACTGTCTTCGATAGTATCTCCATTGCTATCGTGCAGAGAAGGCATTGATTGTTTCTTGCCGCTAACATACTTCACATACGACCAGAATCTCTTAGGATTTTCTGCCAGGTTTCGAGACAAAGTTTCGTTGTGGAAGCTGTTATAGGCATCTCGCATTGAAGTCCGAGCAAAATTTCGAGCTTCTGTACAAGATCGCCAATCTTGGGGATTTTGCGTCTGTTTAAATTTTGCATGTTTGTTTCGTTGTTTCTGCAACAGTGCTCTAACCCGTTTTGTGTACCAAGGAGGATCAGCTCCGTTATTTGTTAATTTATTTGGTATAAATCTCTCAATTGCTGCCGATACAATTTCTCTGAATTTAAACCACATCTGGTCTACACTTACGTTATTAATTTGGAATGAGTGGAGATTGTGTCTCAGGAATGCGTCAAGTGAATTTTTATCTGCTTTTTTGAATAGGTATATTTTTCGCTTACTTTTCTAGGATTTGGGGATTACAGTATTCAATCTCGCTACGACAACCCTGTGTTCACTGGTCCCTGAATCGGTTTTGATGCTCGTTATTCACTCAGGATTATTTGTTGCTAAGAGGTCAAGACGTTTCCACAACCGTTTACTATTCTTGTGGGCTCATGAACTAACTGCTCGAAATAATTTTCAGAGAATGCGTTTAGCACAATTTCGGATGATATTTTATGCGTACCTCCGGAATTAAACATGTATTTTCGCCAACATATGGAGGGTAAGTTAAAGTTACCACGAACTATTATGGTATGAGTCGGGTACGTGTTTGAAATCAAAATCAAGTTTTCTTTGAACCTTTCAGCAACTGTATCATCTGAATTGGGAGGTCGGTAAAAGGATCCAATTATTATTTTATTCAGGTTGCCAACAATGACCTCTGCCCATACTAACTCACAGGAAGTATCTACTTCAATTTTGCGACAGGATAAACTACACTACTGGACATTAAAATTGCTATACCAAGAAGAAATGCAGATGATAAACGGGTATTCATTGGACAAATATACTATACTAGAACTGACATGTGATTACATTTTCACGCAATTTGGGTGCATAGATCCTGAGAAATCAGCACCCAGAACAAATCACCTCTGGCCATAATAACGGCCTTGATACGCCTGGACATTGAGTCAAACAGAGCTTGCATGGTGTGTACAGGTACAGCTGCCCATGCAGCTTCGATACCACAGTTCATCAAGAGTAGTGACTGGCGTATTGTGACGAGCCAGTTGCTCGGGCACCATTGACCAGACGTTTTCAGTTGATGCGAGATCTGGAGAATGTGCTGGCCAGGGCAGCAGTCGAACATTTTCTGTATCCAGAAAGGCCCGTACAGGACCTGCAACATGCGGTCGTGCATTATCCTGCTGAAATGTAGGGTTTCGCAGGGATCGAATGAAGGGTAGTGCCACGGGTCGTAACAAATCTGAAATCTAACGTCCACTGTTCAAACTGCCGTCAATGCGAAGAAGAGGTAAACGAGACGTGTAACCAACGGCACCCCATACCATATCACGAATGATACGCCAGTATGGCGATGACGAATACACGCTTGCAATGTTCGTTCACCACGATGCTGCCAAACACGGAAGCGACCATCGTGATGCTGTAAACAGAACCTGGATTCATCCGAAAAAGCGACGTTTTGCCATTCGTGCACCCAGCTTCGTCGTCGAGTACACCATCGCAGGCGCTCCTGTCTGTGATGCAGCGTCAATGGCAGCCAAAGCCATGGTCTCCGAGCTGACAGTCCATGCTGCTGCAAACGTCGTCGAACTGTTCGTGCAGATGGTTGTTGTCTTGCAAACGTCCCCATCTGTTGACTCAGGAATCGAGTCGTGGCTGCACGATCCGTTACAGACATGCGGATAAGATGCCTGTCATCTCGACTGCTAGTGATACGAGGCCGTCGGGACCCAGCACGGCGTTCCGTATTACCCTCCAGAACCCACCGATTCCATATTCTGCTAACAGTCATTGGATGTCGACCGACGCGAGCAGCAATGTCGCGATACGATAAACCGCAATCGCGATAGGCTACAATCCGACCTTTATCAAAATCGGAAACGTGATGGTATGCATTTCTCCTCCTTACACGAGGCATCACAACAACGTTTCACCAGGCAACGCCGGTCAACTGCTGTTTGTGTATGAGAAATCGGTTGGAAACTTTCCTCATGTCAGTACGTTGTAGGTGTCGCCACCGTCGCCAACCTTGTGTGAATGCTCTGAAAAGCTAATCAATTGCATATCACAGCATCTTCTTCCTGTCGGTTAAATTTCGCGTCTGTAGCACGTCATATTCGTGGTGTAGCAATTTTAATGGCCACCAATGTACTTCTAAGAGCAACAAACACGCCACCGCCAATCGTGTTTAGCCTATCTTTTCGGAATACCGTTAGGTTCTTCGCAAAAATTTCGGCTGAGCTTATATCCGCCTTCAGCCAGCTTTCAGTGCCTATAACGATTTGAGCATCAGTGCTTTCTATTAGCGCTTGGAACTCTGGTACTTTCTCAACACAGCTTCGACAATTTACAACTGTTACACCAATGGTTCCTCTGTTGAGCCTGCACCATCTGTGACTGAAGCCTTTCTTGTGTTTTCCCGAGATCCTCTAACATGAAAAACCATTCAGTCCACGCCACACAGCCCCTGCTACCCGTGTAGCCGCCTCCTGTGCATAGTGGACACCTGACCTAATCAGCGGAATCTGAAACCCAACCACCCTTTGGCGCAAATCGAGGAATCTGCAGCCTACACGGTCGCAGAACCGTCTGAGCCTCTGATTCAGACCCTCCACCCGGCTCTGTACCATAGGTCCGCAATCGGTCCTGTGGACTATGCAGCAAACGGTCAGCTCTGCTTTCATCTTGCAAGTAAGACTGGCCGTCTTTACCACTCCTGTTAGCCGCTCGAAACCAGAGAGAAGCCGGCCTGGGTGGCCGAGCTGTTCTAGGCGCTACAGTCTGTAACCGCGCGACCGCTACGGTCGCAGGTTCGAATCCTGCCTCAGGCATGGATGTGTGTGATGTCCTTAGGTTAGTTAGGTTTAAGTAGTTCTTTCTAGGGGACTGATGACCTCAGAAGTTAAGTCCCGTAGTGCTCAGAGCCGTTTGAACCATTTTTGAACTAGAAAGAATCTCTTCTGATCCAGAGTGACACACATCGTTGGTACCGACGGGAGCCACCACCTGCAGTTGGCTGCACCCTGTGCTTTTCATGGCATCCAGGAGGACCCTTCCCACATCTGGAATGACTCCACCCGGTCTGCACACGGAGTGTACTTTGGATTTCTTACCCTGAACTTTGTGCTATGCCTTATGGCAGGTCTTGTCATGGGGGAAGCCTCGTCAGAGAGGTCCACCGCATGAGCGTTTATGGAAGTGATTCCAGTGGTGCTTTCCCGTTGCCTTCCACTGGTGATGATGAAATGATAATGAAGACAGCACAACACCCAGTCCCCGAGTGGAGAAAATCTCCGACCCAGCCGGGAATCGAACGCGGGCCCTTTAGCGTGACAGACCACCTCGCTGACCAATCAGCTATCGGGATGGCCAAAATTAAAAAAAAAATCTGTTTCTCAAAAATATGTTCAATTTGTAGCGCACGTCTTTCTGAACTGTTTGATACATATAAAACATATATGTTGGAGGAAATCTAAGACATGTTGTTTGGCCTTAACTGTGCCAAAGTGCAGTGCCATCCCTCTTTACAGCGTTCTTCTATCGCACGTCACTGTATTTCGCTCTGTGGAACTCAAACGTGTACATTTTGTAATGGACGACATCGAACGTATATTCAGGACAGTGGAAATTAAAATGTCCTGTGGTGCCTCTCCTGCTCCCAGTCGACCGGTTTGACATTCTAATCCACGTAAAAGAACTCACAATTAATACAGGGTCGGATTATTTGTGACCGACAGAATAAGAAGTCTTCAGAAAATCTGCACTTCTCATTGCCCATTAACTAATAACTCTGTCTTTTGTGTGACATAAAATAAAATATAGGAAACACAAAAGCGCTAAAGGCAGGAGACAAACACGACAGTATGTTCAGTCCCTAGGTCCCAGCATTTTTTTCCTGTCTTGTTTTGCTACAGCTTTACACGGCCTACTTTCCTCTCTACGAAAGAATCTTCCTTGAGACAGAGAAGTTGCTGTCCATGCATCAGCACAGCTTTAGAAAGCATCGCTCCTGGGAAACGCATCTCGTCCTTTTTTCACACGATATGTTGCGAACCATGGATGAAGGGTATCACACGGATGCTATATTCCTTGACTTCCGGAAAGCGTTTGACTCGGTGCCCCACTCCAGACTCCTAACTAAGGTACGAGCATATGGGATTGGTTCCCAGGTATGTGAGTGCCTCGAAGACTTCTTAAGTAATAGAACCCAGTACGTTGTCCTCGATGGTGAGTGTTTATCGGAGGTGCCCCAGGGAAGTGTGGTAGATCCGCTGTTGTTTTCTATCTACATAAATGATCTTTTGGATAGGGTGGATAGCAATGTGCGGCTGTTTGGTGATGATGCTGTGGTGTACGGGAAGGTGTTGTCATTGGGTGACTGTAGGAGGATACAAGATGACTTGGACAGGATTTGTAATTGGTGTAAAGAATGGCAGCTAACTCTAAATATAGGTAAATGTAAATTAATGCAGATGAATAGGAAAAATAATCCCGTAACGGTTGAATACTCCATTAGTAGTCTAGCGCTTGACAAAGTCACGTCGATTAAATATTTGGGCGTAACATTGCAGTGCGATATGAAGTGGGACAAGCATGTAATGGCAGTTGTGGGGAAGGCGGATAGTCGTCTTCGGTTCATTGGTAGAATTTTGGGAAGATGTGGTTTAACTGTAAAGGAGACCGCTTATAAAACACTAATACGACCTATTCTTGAGTACTACTCGAGCGTTTGGGATCCCTATCAGGTCGGATTGAGGGAGGACATAGAAGCAATTCAGAGGCGGGCTGCTAGATTTGTTTCTGGTAGGTTTGATAGTCACGCGAGTGTTACGGAAATGCTTCAGGAACTCGGGTGGGAGTCTCTAGAGGAAAGGAGGCGTTCTTTTCGTGAATTGCTACTGAGGAAATTTAGAGAACCGGTATTTGTGGCTGACTGCAGTACAATTTTACTGCCACCAAGATAAGACCACAAAGATAAGATAAGAGAGATTAGGGCTCGTACAGAGGCGCACAGGCAATCATTTTTCCCTCGTTCTGCTTGGGAGTGGAACATGGAGAGAAGATGTTAGCTGTGGTACGAGGTACCCTCCTGCACGCACTGTATGGTGGATTGCGGAGTATGTATGTAGATGTAGATGTAGAAAGAATCAACTGCCTCATTTAAGCTCATCAAACGTTTTGCTGCATGAAAAATAAAAATGTCGTTGTGCAATAAAGAAAAAGCTGTTAATACGAATAGTACCCAAGACTTGTGTGATTTTTCTATTTCGATTACGTCTATTTTGTAACTGTCTGCCACAGAAACTGTCTGCAGCAGTTGTAACACACGCGGAATAAGCCAGACTGTTTTGGCGCAAATGGTCACGTTTATCTATCTGATTTACATAAATAACACTACTGAATATAATTCACCAAGTACCAGTATTAAATGCCTATTAGCCTACTACAAGCAAGAAGTTTTATGTTAAATGTTTTTTATTCCAGTCTTTGATCACAACATCAATTCTTTAGACGATGACCGGTTTCAGTCGGTAATGACCATCCGCAGATCTTTTTTACACCATGTCATAAAGTGATAAGGCCGTAATGGCATCGTCAAAACATATAAATATAATCAGCAGTTTTATGTTAGTAAATAGTTTCACATTTGATTTATACACTCCAGTTTCTCAAGCACGAGATCGAAAAATGGTACTACGAAATTTTAATATAAATTTGGAATCATATTCTTCCATATATTTTGTGTGATGTCCCCGTTTCTTCTCCTTTCCTCGTTCTAACAAACAATCTTGTCACCACTAATTCTGTAACTATTCCAGCCATTGTCAAAATTTATTCTCTGGTTAACTTCCCTAGCCCTGTCAGAATCACCGGTTCAGTTATCTCGCGTTTATTCTCCGGTTAGGCGTTATTTACGTGTTCGTATAAAGCTTTTTCCTCGCTATTTCGAGTATAGAACTTAAGGCGGATGCTAAATGTAGACTGAACAACTTCTGGTTAACAGTGTAGCTAAAATTAAAGTCGTCCCGAACATGCCATGAAGACCCAACGGTACCTCAGCCCGCAGGCGTCACTAGATGCGGATGTGGAGGGGCATGTGGTCAGCACACCGCTATTCCGGCCTTGTGTCAGTTTCCGAGACCGTTAACGGTGTAGCGATCCGGCGAAACCTTTCTGTCAAAATTTCGTTTTCTTGGATACACCGAGAAGATAAGGTGTAATCTTTCTCGCCTGTTATACCTGATAGGCGTTTGTTTCCACTCTGGTAGTATCAATCTATGGATTTCGCTAATAATTATAACAACGCCGATCATTCGCGCAGCCAATCAACCACATAAACAAACAGCGGTTGGTATTAAACCATTCGGGTTTATTCGTCTCAGCTCGCATAGCCCCGTCTTCTTATGTCTGCGGGAAAGTTTTTTTTTTATTTCTAGATGCGACGTGGATTCCCCTGGCAGCGACATCACGTGCACTATGCATGCATTCAAAAATCATCTTATGATTCATTCAGAAATCATCTTAGAATGTGTTCAAAAATGTTCAGTAACCAACTGGGATGCGTTTCAAAATCATATGAATAATCGATAGACCAACGTGTGCTGGATGCTAGGCGCTTTGTGAAACAAGGTGTTTTTCTTCAAAAATCTGAATTTTGCGCCCCCTTCAAATTGCCGCCCGGGACAGATTTCCGGAAAGCATTTGACACGGCACCAAAGTATTGGCTATAAACGAAGGTACGAGCATAATAAACTGTCATCAACACTCATGACGGGCACTTTCAGCCAGAAGCCATACTTTACCATTCATCGTATCTTTCAGCTCGATTATTGGCTGGGTACCTTACCAGGATAATTTCTTCTCGTTTCTTTTTATTTACTCTTACTCCTCCGAGACCGTCGTCATCGGATTACGATCTCGTTGTTTCTCCTCTAAAAAAAAAGTTACTCTTTTAATCTGATTCTTCAGTGACCTTCTGAAACTTTTAAGTAAGTATGAAAACATATAGCTTATGACAACTTGGCAGTGATACATACAAAATACAGGGTGTCCGAAAAGTCTTTCCCTGATTACATAAATTTATAATTCAGGCTAGAAGTTGTAACCTCCCCAGAGAAATGAAAGAAAATATTTATTTAAATGTGAATATTCATCGTGGTAAGTGTAACCTCCCCATAATTATTATTAAATGATATGAATTGAATAAAAATGCAATTGGAGCCAAATGTTAGCTCCCCGTAATTATTTTTTAAATGAAAAAAAATAGAATAAGAATTGCAAACAGTGCCAAATGTTAGCTTCCAACAGTAATAAAACTCAATGATAACAAAAATGTGAAAAAATGTTAAGTCCCCACAAAATTAACGTTAAAATCAACCTGATAAATTGATTCTGGGAGGAAAAGCAAAGGAAATATTGTTTCAATTGTAATGATTATTTTCTTAAAAAATTGCTTTCAGGACAAAATTATTATTGGGGCAATTCTTGAACAATACATTACATTACATTACATTATCACATGTGCGCAATGCTGCTTCATTACCTTATTTAAAAATGTACCTTGTCCCGAATCTTGACCAGAGACGCATGTTGACGTCCGACGACTCCTCACACACAACTCCGACTGTCTCTCGCGCGCTACTGGCACGAACGAACTACATGCTCTCGCGACTCGCTACGTACAACTACTGCCTCGCAACTGCCCTGAACTCTCGCGCGGTCAAGCGCAGACTAGCAGCGATAAATAACTCCTGGTCAGAGTTTCTGTCATGCCTCGCCATCGCTGCTACCGAATACATACGTGTTTCAAAGTAAGATACAAATATGAAATTTGTGTCGAATTGTTTACAAACTATCAAAGTTTTTTTTTCTCTTTTAGGTTCGCAGTACGTAAATAGTGGAAGAGGTGCAGTGCCCAAGAAGCCATGTTAACCAATCAGGAGAAGGCACATGTGTCCTGTGGTACAATGAGACACGACAACAACCACAGTGCAGAGACACTTCCAGACAACATTTGGAAGGAATCCACCTGATGTCTAGAGCGTTAACGCCTGGTACGAGAGGTTCAAGAACACAGGATCGGTTGTTGACCTTCCGAGGTCTGGTCGACCGAGAACCTCAGCAGACAGGGTGGAAGCTGTAAGGCAGTCTTTTCTGCGAAGTCCGAACAAATCGGTGTGCAGGGCCACACTTTGTGAAACAAGGTGTTTTTCTTCAGAAATCTGAATTTTGCGCCCCCCCTCAAATTGCCGCCCGGGGCAGATTTCCGGAAAGCATTTGACACGGCACCAAACTACTGGCTGTAAACGAAGGTACGAGCATGTGGAACAAGTTCGCAGGAATGTGATTGGCCCGACGACTTGTTAAATAATAGAACCCACTACGCTGTGCTCAATGGCGAGTGTTCATCAGAGATAGGGTCATTGTCAGTAGTGTCCCAGGGAAGTGTGGTAGGACCGCTGCTGTTCTCTGTACAGGGTGTTACAAAAAGGTACGGCCAAACTTTCAGGAAACATTCCTCACACACACAGAAAGAATATATGTTGTGGACATGTGTCCAGAAACGCTTACTTTCCATGTTAGAGCTCATTTTATTACTTCTCTTCAAATCACATTAATCGTGGAATGGAAACACACAGCAACAGAACGTACCAGCGTGACTTCAAACACTTTGTTACAGGCAATGTTCAAAATGTGCTCCGTTAGCGAGCACACGTGCATCCACCCTCCGTCGCACGGAATCCCTGATGCGCTGATGCAGCCCTGGAGAATGGCGTATTGTATCACAGCCGTCCACAATACGAGCACGAAGAATCTCTACATTTGGTACCGGGGTTGCGTAGACAAGAGCTTTCAAATGCCCCCATAAATGAAAGTCGAGAAGGTTGAGGTCAGGAGAGCGTGGAGGCCACGGAATTGGTCCGCCTCTACCAATCCGTCGGTCACCGAATCTGTTGTTGAGAAGCGTACGAACACTTCGACTGAAATGTGCAGGAGCTCCATCGTGCACGAACCACATATTGTGTCGTACTTGTAAAGGCACATGTTCTAGCAGCACAGGTAGAGTATCCCGTATGAAATCGTGATAACGTGCTCCATTGAGCGTAGGTGGAAGAACATGGAGCCCAATCGAGACATCACCAACAATGTCTGAGCAAACGTTCACAGAAAATCTGTGTTGATGACGTGATTGCACAACTGCGTGCGGATTCTCGTCAGCCCACACATGTCGATTGTGAAAATTTACAATTTGATCACGTTGGAATGAAGCCTCATCCGTAAAGGGAACATTTGCACTGAAATGAGGATTGACACATCGTTGGATGAACAATTCGCAGAAGTGTACCCGTGGAGGCCAATCAGCTGCTGATAGTGCCTGCACACTGTGTACACGGTACGGAAATAACTGGTTCTGCCGTAGCACTCTCCATACAGTGATGTGGTCAACGTTACCTTGTACAAGAGCAACTTCTCTGACGCTGACATTAGGGTTATCGTCAACTGCACGAAGAATAGCCTCGTCCATTGCAGGTGTCCTCGTCGTTCTAGGTCTTCCCCAGTCGCGAGTCGTAGGCTGGAATGTTGCGTGCTCCCTAAGACGGCGATCAATTGCTTCGAACGTCTTCCAGTCGGGACACTTTCTTTCTGGAAATCTGTCTCGATACAAACGTACCGCGCCAAGGCTATTGCCCCGTGCTAACCTATACATCAAATGGGCATCTGCCAACTCCGCATTTGTAAACATTGCACTGACTGCAAAACCACGTTCGTGATGAACACTACCCTGTCGATGCTACGTACTGATGTGCTTGATGCTAGTACTGTAGAGCAATGAGTCGCACGTCAACACAAGCACCGAAGTCAACATTACCTTCCTTCAATCGGGCCAACTGGCGGTGAATCGAGGAAGTACAGTACATACTGACGAAACTAAAATGAGCTCTAACATGGAAATTAAGCGTTTCCGGACACATGTCCACATAACATCTTTTCTTTATTTGTGTGTGAGGAATGTTTCCTGAAAGTTTGGCCGTACCTTTTTGTAACACCCTGTATATATAAATGATTGGCGGACAGGATGAGCAGCAATCAGCGGTTGTTTACTGATGATGGTGCGGCGTATGGTAAGGTGTCGAAGTTGAGTGGCTGTAGGAAGATACAAAACGACTTAGACAACATTTCCAGCATGTTTGATAAATGGTAGCTATCTCTAAATGTGGAAAAATGTAAGTTAACTCTGAACGCGCGAAAATTTTCGAACTCGGTCTCCAAGGCTCGTTGTGGTGGAATGCTTCTTGTGGTGGAATGCTTCTATACTCCCCGTACCCTGATAAATTGCCAAGCCTACGATGTTTTGTTGTCGGTTGCGTTATCGCCTTCTGTGTTTATTATTGACACGTGTTACTGACAGGTATTGGAGTCTCCCAGACCGCGCCTCGTGTTTTCTTCAGTACGGTACCGTAAAGCTCGAAATTTGTTGGCACGAATGTGTCATTTTTAACTGTCCTGAGTATGATGAAATTGCTAGTCGGTCTATGGAGGTAGGTGTCAGTGATATATATGAAGAAATAAACGATAAAGACAACGATTTTATGTCAGCCAGTGATCACAGTTCTACTATCGAACAAGGATATCATTCAGAGAAAGAACTTTAAGAAAGTTGTGATGGAGATCTGTCCGTTTCTTCAATGAAATACTTAAAGTGTCTGTTGAAATCCAATGTATTCTGAGTGGTGTTAAAAATGTAGTTCCCAGCAATAAATGTCAATTTGACAGACTTTCTTTTTGTACCAATCGGGTGGAATTTTTATGCGCAAATTTAAACCCTGGAATTTAGTATTATTTGGAAATTTATTTGCTACATAGGTTGTGTAATTTTTCAGAATGTGAAATTCGGTACCCCAACAGTCTATTTATGTGTACCATTTAAAAGAACCACACAAAATTACGCGCTTTTGTGTGATAAATAGTAAAATGCTGCAGGCTTTGTTTAGTGCAACAAAATAAACTAGAAGCATTTAAACAACACTTAAATAACAGTAAAAATAAATGTTATACAGAATAAATTAAAAATTTCAAATGATTTTTGTCTTAAATCTCGGTTTAAACATAGGGGTCCCAGAGACCCCACCTCGTCGTATACGTTACAGAAATGTCAGCTCGCGAGTTAAGGGTTAATGCGGATGGGTAGGAAGAGCAAACCTGTCATGTTCGATTACACTATTACCCAGTGTCTTGCTCGGCACGGTCAAGTCGTTTTAAGTGTCTGGATGTAACGTTGCGAAGCGATATGAGGTGGAACGAACATGTGACAACTGTAGTAGCGAAGATGAATGGTCGGCTTCAGTTTTTTGGGAGAATTTTTGGAACGAGTGGTTCAACTGTAAAGGAGACCGCATACAGGACGCTGGTGCGACCCATTCTTGAATACTGCTCGTGTGTTTGTGATCCGTGACCAGGTCATATTGAACCAAGACATCGATGCAGTTTAGGGGCGGGCTGCTATATTTGTTACCGGTAGGTTCGAGCACCATGTAATTGTTACGGAGATGCTTCGGGAAGTCAAATGGAAATCCCTGGAGGAAAGGCGACGCTCTTTTCGGTGAATGCCGTTGAGAAACTTTAGAGAACCGGCCGGCATCTGAAGCTGACTGCCGAACGATTCTAGTGCCGCCAACATATACTGAGCATAAAGACCAGGAAGGTAAGATACAGCAATTAAAGGCTCATACCGACCCATATACAGGGTGTTACAAAAAGGTACGGCCAAACTTTCGGGAAACATTCCTCACACACGAATAAAGAAAAGATGTTATGTGGACATGTGTCCGGAAACGCTTAATTTCCATGTTAGAGCTCATTTTAGTTCCGTCAGTATGTACTATACTTCCTCGATTCACCGCCAATTGGCCCAATTGAAGGAAGGTAATGTTGACTTCGGTGCTTGTGTTGACATGCGACTCATTGCTCTAAAGTACTAGCATCAAGCACATCAGTACGTAGCATCAACAGGTTAGTGTTCATCACTAACGTGGTTTTGCAGTCAGTGCAATGTTTACAAATGCCCATTTGATGTATGGATTAGCACGGGGCAATAGCCGTGGCGCGGTTCGTTTGTATCGAGACAGATTTCCAGACCGAAGGTGTCCTGGCAGGAAGACGTTCGAAGCAATTGATCGGCGTCTTAGGGAGCACGGAACATTCCAGCCTGTGACTCGCGACTGGGAAAGACCTAGAACGACGAGGACACCTGCAATGGACGAGGCAATTCTTCGTGCAGTTGACGATAACCCTAATGTCAGCGACAGATAAGCTGCTGCTGTACAAGGTAACGTTGACCACATCACTGTATGGAGAGTGCTACGGGAGAACCAGTTGTTTCCGTACCGTGCACAGCGTGTGCAGTCACTATCAGCAGCTGATTGGCCTCCACGGGTACACTTCTGCGAATGGTTCATCCAACAATGTGTCAAACCTCATTTCAGTGCAAATGTTCTCTTTACAGACGAGGCTTCATTCCGACGTGATCAAATTGTAAATTTTCACAATCAACATGTGTGGGCTGACGAGAATCCGCACGCAATTGTGCAATCACGTCATCAACACAGATTTTCTGTGAACGTTTGGGCAGGCATTGTTAGTGATGTCTCGATTGGGCCCCATGTTCTTCCCCCTACGCTCAATGGAGCACGTTATCATGATTTGATACGGGATACTCTACCTGTGCTGCTAGAACATGTGCCTTTACAAGTACGACACAATATGTGGTTCGTGCACGATGGAGCTCCTGCACATTTCAGTCGAAGTGTTCGTACGCTTCTCAACAACAGATTCGGTGACCGACGGATTGGTAGAGGCGGACCAATTCCGTGGCCTCCACGCTCTCCTGACCTCAACCTTCTCGACTTTCATTTATGGGGGCATTTGAAAGCTCTTGTCTACGCAACCTCGGTACCAAATGTAGAGACTCTTCGTGCTCGTATTGTGGACGGCTGTGATACAATACGCCATTCTCCAGGGCTGCATCAGCGCATCAGGGATTCCGTGCGACGGAGGGTGGATGCACGTATGCTCGCTAACGGAGGACATTTTGAACATTTCCTGTAACAAAGTGTTTGAAGTCACGTTGGTACGTTCTGTTGCTGTGTGTTTCCATTCCATGATTAATGTGATTTGATGAGAAGTAATAAAATGAGCTTTAACAAGGAGAGTAAGTGTTGCCGGACACATGTCCACATAACATATTTTCTTTCTTTGTGTGTGAGGAATGTTTCCTGAAAGTTTGGCCGTACCTTTTGTAACACCCTGTAGACAGTCTTGTTTCCCTCGCTGTATTTACGTGTGGAATAAGGGAGGGAATTACTAGTAGTGGTACAGGGTACCCTATGTCACGCACCGTACAGTGGCTTGCGGAGTATCAATGTAGATGTCACATACTTTCGGTAGACAGTATAGCACGCACCTCGTAAGGTTGCCACAATGTTATGATTCAGGACGCAGTTCCAAAACCGAACAGAGCGACGCATTTTTTTCTTTAGTGGAGGTGTATAATTTTATATGCTCGGTTGGCAGGAGTCTGTGAAGAGGAATTCAGCAACATAACGCGTGTGGAGCTTGATCACATAGTAAGACGAAGGCGGCGAAAGCCACTATTCCGCCGTCGGCAGGAGAGGTAACACACCGACCTACCCTGCCGAACCAAATCTGAAGTCACACGCGAGTCTCAGGTGCGGTCTGTGTGTTCAGGTGTACGCTTGGAGCCCGCCAGTCTCTGCTCTGAAATGATAATTAAATCAAGACCGTAAGCTGCCGAAAAGCGTTGATATACATCAATGGGGACAGTTGAAAATGTGTGCCTCGACCGGGACTCGAACCCGGGGTCTCCTGCTTACATGGCAGACGCTCTATCCATCTGAGCCACCGAGGGCACAGAGGATAGTGCGACTGCAGGCATTTATCCCTTGTGTGGCGTTCGCTGTGTTATTCAGTGGTTTGGTATTTAACTAGTTTGTAAATGAAAATGATAATCTCATTTTATTACATTGAGCAATTACTAAATAATTTTTCTCCCGGCTAAAGATTTGATAAATCGCTAAAGGACTCCAAGTTAACGTCGTGTTAAAGTGTTGTCTGTAAGTTGTGTAAGTGTCACTAAATCACAGTTCATACATCAGATTCTATACAACTATTGATTATGATGGAAACAGTTATCTTCAGCAAAATGATCATTAAAACCACCGAATATCAGCCGCGCACAACACTGACGTATGTTACCTGAAACAATATTCTTCGCAACTCGTGCGTAATTAATTTCGGCTCCATACATCAGCTAGAAAAGTTTCTTATTAAGGATCGTGCTATGAGCACTGTTTTTAAAGAACCAAACTGATTCGAATCATTTTCATTAAAATGAGTTCGGGACCACCGGTGCACTTTTATTTTTACACATTTGTATTACGTTCGGCATTTATGTCTGCAGAGTTGCGTAGTTTGAATTTGCTGCTGAGATAATTGTTAAGATGACGGCAGACAATCGATAGAGACTTTCTATTGTTAGACCAAATAGGTAAGTATTTGAAATGCTTATTAAACTCTATAAACTCTACTTTCGTATTGTGCACTATTTAGACTTCGTGAAGCAAATATTTGATTTGTTTCTAAGGAAAACACAGACAAAAACGCGATACAAATGGTTCAAATGGCTCTGAGCACTATGGGACTCAACTGCTGAGGTCATTAGTCCCCTAGAACTTAGAACTAGTTAAACCTAACTAACCTAAGGACATCACAAACATCCATGCCCGAGGCAGGATTCGAACCTGCGACCGTAGCGGTCTTGCGGTTCCAGACTGCAGCGCCTTTAACCGCACTGCCACTTCGGCCGGCCGCGATACAAATCGCTATCATCAATGGCTGCACTCGTTGCAGCGGAAAGAAATAATTAACACAGATAATGCTTACTGAGAGGGGCAAATAATTATTCACTCATATTTATAATAATAATGAACCCTATTTTCAAGTAATAATTAACAAATAATTACAATTTCTTAACAGACCTCAGTTTGATATGCGTCCGCAACCTACAAAAGCCAACCAACAAAAGGAAAAAACAAAGGAAGACAAACGTAGATCGTAAAAGGAATTTACAATTACCATTGTCTTTGTATGATACACATCGATACGTCCAATTACATCATAGAATATTATATAAATAATTAATATTTATCATCGTTTTCACTGTTTTTTCATACGTCGAATAGATAATGTTTATAACTGTTAGAGGCATAATTTTCTCTCGTCGCACTGTAGCTAAAATTTATCTCGTGGATGTTACACTTGCTTGCTCCCCGCGAGACCTACATTTCCAACTTAATGTCCACACACTACATTCGTAGTGCCCTGCCCATTACACTCATTACTCGCAGCAGTCAATCTGACCGAGTTCCGTCAGAGTTCGGGCAATGCGTGTGCATCCGCACAGAAGAAGTAGGTCAATGGCCAGTTAGCCTTAACTGTATGAAGATGGTGATTGTTCTTTCGGACATGTCTTACCATTTTCATATGGTCTCTAGTCTGCTCTTGTAGCGGCCAGGTAATTCCTTCGTTAAGCTATCGAGGTCTTCACAAAGAATACGCCAGTCGAACAAGTAACTAGCTCACAAACACGGTACTGTCCGGGCATTCATTTGCCAATTTTCTATTAGAAACAAAAAGGAAAAGTGAACTTTATTTGTAGTGAAATATCCCGAACAGTTTCTCTAGGCTGGACGCAGGTGCTACATGTGTATACAACGCGATTTTGTAAACGTCTCTATGGCAACGACTTTTCATACAATTATACAGTAAAGCGCCAAAAAAACTGATGTAGGCATGCGTATTCAAATACAGAGATTTGTAAACAGGCGGAATACGGCGCTGCAACCCCTGCATAAGACAAGTGTCTAGCGCAGTTGTTAGATCTGCTACTGCTAATACAGTGGCAAGTTACCAAGATTTAAGTGAGATTGAACGTGGTGTTATAGTCGACGCACAGCATCTCCTAGGCAGCGATGAAGGGGGGATTTTCCCATTCGACCATTTCACGAGTGTATCGTGAATATCAGATATCTGGTAAAACATCAAATCTCCGACATCGCTACGCCCGGGAAAAAAAATCCTGGAAGCACGGGACTAACAACGACTGAAGAAAATCGTTGAACGTGACAGAAGTACAGCCCTTCAACTAATTGCGGCAGATTTCAATGCTTGGCCATTAGCAAGTGTCAGCGTCCAAACCTTTCAACGAAATATCACCGATATGGACTTTCGGAGCCGAAGGGCCACTCGTCTATGCTTGACGACAGCACGACAGAAAGCTTTACGCTTCTACCAGATCGTCAATGCTGACATTGGACAGTTGAAGACTGGAAACGTGTTGCCTGGTCGGACGAGTTTCAAATTGTATCATGCGGATGGACGTGTACGGGCATGGAGACAACCTCATGAATCCATGGACCTTGCACGTCAGCAGGGGATTATTCAAGCTGGTGGAGACTGTAATGGTGTGGGGAGTGTGCAGTTGGAGTGATATGGGACCCCAGATACGTCTAGATACCACTCTGACAGGTGACACGTACGTAAACATCATCTCTGATCACTCGCATCCATTCATGTCCATTGTACACTCCCACGGATTTGGGCAATTCTAGCAGGACAATGCGAAACCCCACACGTCCAGAATTGCTACAGAGTGGCTCCAGGAACACTGGCCACCAAACTCCACAGACATTGAACATTATTGAACATATCAGGGATGCCTTGCAACGTACAGTTCAGAAGAGATATCCACCCCCTCGTACGCTTACGGGTTTATGGACAGCCCTGCATGATTTACGGAGTCGATTCCCTCCAGCAATAATTCAGACATTTTTCGATTCCGTGCGGCGTCGTGTTGTTGCGGCACTTCTTCGTGCTCGACGGGGCCCCACACGATCTTAGGCAGGTGTACCAGTTTCTTTGGCTCTTCAGTGTAGATGACAAACGTTTTCACCTTCAGCTGTCTGTGCTCCGCAGTTGACAGCTGTCAAACGTGCTATCAGGTGTCAGCGATTTAGCCGGCCGGCGTGGCCGAGCGGTTCTAGGCGCTTCAGTCTGGAACCGCGTGACCGCTACGGTCGCAGGTTCGAATCCTGCCTCGGGCATGGATGTGTGTGATGTCCTTAGGTTAGTTATGTTTAAGTAGTTAAGTTCTAGGGGACTGATGACCTCAGATGTAAAGTCCCATAGTGCTCAGAGCTATTTGAACCATTTTTGTCAGCGATTTCCTTAAGTTGACTCTACTGTAGGCGTATCTTAGTAGTAAAGAATAATATATTTGTTAAAACTTTAATACGATCTGGCGTTTTTTCACGCATCCAGGGTTTATGACGTCATCTCTCTTCAACTAGTTGTCATACAATGACAATTTGTGTAGGCACATTAAGTGGCAGATGTGGATAGTGGCTGCAAAATATGTTGCGTATACAGTTGGTAGCAAAGAAGTAACAAATTTAAACGTCATGCATGGTGGAACAGTTTTTCACGCAACTCATGTTTTTCTGAAGTCATAACTCCTGACCTGTGGTATGTAGGTGGTTCTTACCTCTAGAGCAATTGTTGGCCGACAGTAAGGAGTATGTCTACCGAGAGTGGTTTAAAACGGAGGAGATTTGGAACACACACACACACACACACACGCACCCGCACCCGCACTACATTCATACAGCTATTTTTTATAATATTTATGGATCACCAGTTTCGGGACAGCTGCCCATCTTCAGATACAGTTACAGAGTAACCTGTCGAACATGGAACCGAAGATTCTCATATGAAGGGCTCATCTCATACTGGTACAAGTCCATTACCTCCACTTTTCTGACTATAATGCTTCTGAAATTAATGATCCAAACAAACAGAAAGAAAGGTTCATCTCTAGCAAAAAGCCATATACTTGAATATTTGTGGTATCTCAACCGCAGATTTTTCAGCGCTTATTTAACTTTAGGACTCTGTATCCCAATATGAACAAAAATAGACTTGTACCACTATTGAAATAAGCCCTTCACATGACAGTCAACATGACAGCGAATTTTCAGTTCTACAGTCGACCGGTTACTTTGTAACTGTAACAAATGATCTGAAGATAGGCAGCTGCCCCGGAACTGGTCACATGGATCTAAAAGGAAGCGAACTGGGGACTGAATTTGGACACTTTTTTATATAAGTCATGATCGCGGTAACTCCGTAAAGACGAATACGTCTAGTTTTGACAGGATATGCTGTTCGTTGATTGCGAATGTAGCCCAACTATTAGGAACGGTGCGGTTGTAAGATGGAAAGTATTCTGACAGAATCAAGTACTTACGATCTCTCTTTCAATCATTACAAGCTGAATTTCAAGAAACTAGGGATGCGAAGAATAAATGAAACCAGCGAAAAAGAACAGCACCCGATGATGCGACTAATTCAAATGAAAACCTAAAGCGTGCAAAAAAAAAAAAAAAAAACACCTAAACTTTGTATTAATAATGTGACATTTGACAGAAGTTATCCTAGTGTTTTGACAAACGATTGACAGCGTGTGGTGACTTCACAGAAAAGGAAGCTGGGAGAGTGTAAAGCTGGCCGCCCCATTGTCGACTGCGAAGAGGTTGAAGCTGCAGCACGCATCTGCTCCACACAGTGGTGACTCCACGCGGCAGACACCACATTTATTTGTATTATAACTTGCAGTATGCTATTTCACGGTAACGGTGCACTGAAGACGTCACCCTTATCGTTAAACTATCTCACTACCCGCTGCTTCGCTCGTGTAGACTGTATGGCATGCATAGATTTTCTTTTTGTTTCTATTTAATCGAATTTTTGTGTCGTTTTCACGCTAATTAAGACCATGTAAGCATGGTCTTTCCCGAATGTACTTCTGACCAAAAAACGATTCTGGTAGCTGGAGTCCGAAGTTATTGTTAATCATGCCTTTGGCGTTTCTTGGGGACATATTTCCATAGCAACCTCCGGCCCCTAACAAACATTTCTTAATATATAACCAGGAATTGAAATACCAATTTTCATCAATTTAGCTTTAAATTTTTTTTAATGTAACGAAATATTTTCTCAAAAATTTTGTGCACCCTTAGGGGCTGAATTTCCAGAAACACTGTAACAGGTATTCTTCTATTTCTAACCGAGCAGTCAAATACCAATTGCCCAAGTGGCATAAATAATAAAGAGCTACTTTAATGCAAAGCAGTTAAAAGTCAGTCTTGCAAAGATAAGCCAGTTATGGGTCAAAGAGCCAGACTCAAAGAATCAATGTCTTTTTGAGAATGTATTACTATTTAATAGCAGTAATAAGAGAAAAAATAATTAGATTTCGTTAAGAAAAGACAAAGGCCTTAACTTCTTTATTTACTTGACGTTTGTTTCAAGGATTTAAAAAGAAAGAAATAAGGAAAAGGGGCAATAAGAGTAACGTTTACAGACTGTGAGAGAATTAGTAGTATCGCAGACATAGCTATCGCTATATCGCTGGTTTGCAATGAAATTAAACTTTGGTTGCTACGTTCGGTATTCTACATCTACATTTATACACCGCAAGCCACCCAACGGTGTATGGCGGAGGGCACTTTACGTGCCACTGTCATTACCTCCCTTTTCTGTTCCACTCGGGTATGGTTCACCGGAAGAACGACTGCCGGAAAGCCTCCGTGCGCGCTCGAATCTCTCTAATTTTACATTCGTGATCTCCTCGGGAGGTATAAGTAGGGGGAAGCAATATATTCGATACCTCATCCAGAAACGCACCCTCTCGAAACCTGGCGAGCAAGCTACACCGCGATGCAGAGCGCCTCTCTTTCAGAGTCTGCCACTTGAGTTTATTAAACATCTCCGTAACGCTATCACGGTTACCAAATAACCCTGTGACGAAACGCGCCGCTCTTCTTTGGATCTTCTCTATCTCCTCTGTCAGCTCGACCTGGTACGGATCCCACACTGATGAGCAATAGTCAATCAAAGGTCGAACGAGTGTTTTGTAAGCCACCTCCTTTGTTGATGGACTACATTTTCTAAGGACTCTCCCAATGAATCTCAACCTGGCACCCGCCTTACCAACAATTAATTTTATATGATCATTCCACTTCAAATCGTTCCGTACGCATACTCCCAGACATTTTACAGAAGTAACTGCTACGTGTTTGTTTCGCTATCATATTATCATACAATAATGGTTAAGACCGAAAACGGAAAGAACAATTTGCAGTGCTAATGAACTCGAAAGCCCGTGCCTTAAAAGCTAAATCATGTCTAATCTTGCTGCCATTAACCTGTATGTTTATATTGTTTACACTGTCAACCATAACTTAGCTAATGTATTATCAGATTTTTTCGTTTCTCCACATAACTATTTTTATCTCTAATTGTTTTTCTCGTGTAATTTTGTTATTATTTGTATTATCAACTTTTCGTTTCTCCACATAACTATTTTCATCTCTAATTGTTTTTCTCATGTAATTTTGTTAATTATTACATAAGGTAGTTGAAGTGTTGGCAGAAGAGCCAACATTGTGATGCTAGAGGAGGCCGAAATGCACGCTGTTAAGCTCACGCAGATTGGCGTGAGGTCTGGAACAAGGTAAAGTAATTATCCTATAAAGAAAAGAACGTAGTTCTTGGAATACCTAACTTTAATCCACAATTGGAGAACATCTCTCTTGACTGTACATGCTTCAAGATAAATATCAAATGCTATGGCGCCTTGCTAGGTCGTAGCAAATGACGTAGCTGAAGGCTATGCTAACTATCGTCTCGGCAAATGAGAGCGTAGTTGTCAGTGTAGCATCGCTAGCAAAGTCATCTGTACAACTGGGGCAAGTGTTAGGAAGTGTCTCTAGACCTGCCGTGTGGTGGCGCTCGGTCTGCAATCACTGACAGTGGCGACACGCGGGTCCGACGTATATTAGCGGACCGCGGCCGATTTAAAGGCTACCACCTAGCAAGTGTGGTGTCTGGCGGTGACAGCACAGTAGTCTCAGTTCCATCTTTAATTAGCAACCCACCATCATACTTTAGTTGTTATCCTCATAAGTGCAATTAATATCACACTCTGTCGTAACGTGCAGATTACTACCGTTTTGTTTAGCGAAATTCCTTTCCCTGCCGGCCCACGGCTACTTCCAGAACCGTTGCAGACCTCGCTGACCTTGGCCGCAGATCCCATTGCCTCCCCGGTGACCCACCCCCTCCCCCTGCCGGCTGCTTTCACTGCACAGAACTGGGAGGACACTCCCTCACCCCCCCCCCCCCTCCTTCACTCGCCTTCAGCATTCCTCATGCCAGACCCTCTTGTCACCGCTAACCACGACCCGCAAACATCTGTAGGCAGCCTCCTCGCGCAATCAACACCCGAGCGCACCAAGCTGCATATTGCACATGGAAATGTCCAGTCTGCCAGCTCACTTCGACGAGTTCAAATATATATTTCAAACTACTGATATACACGTAATAATTTTGTCAGAGACTTGGCTCAAACCAAGTATTCCTACATCTTCCGTAAACCTAGATGGCTATATCTTTCTCAGGCACGAAAGATGCAACAGACGAGGGGGCGGAGTAGGGGCTTACATACGCTCTGATTTGTCACCTACTGTACCACATACATCCGACAACAATGTAGATAAACAAGAGGAATATATTGTTCATAGAGATCAAATCCCTTAACAGAAAGTGCTTAATATGTGTCCTTTACAAAAGCAGGTGACACTAACATTAATTTTCTGTGCAATAGTCCTTCCACTGGAAAATTTAAGAGGATGCTTTCTTCCTCAAATATGACGCTACTTCAGCTGGCACCTACTCATCACACGACTACCAGCCACACTTTCATAGATATATTCGCAACGAATTCTCCGAACAGAATAATCCGCACCTCTCAAATATCAGCGCCTGGCATGTCTGCCCATGACATCATTTTCGTGACGTATTCACTAGAATGTCCTAGAAAGAAACAAAAACTGTCTACATATCGAGACTTCAAACGCATAAATTTCCCTGAACTCGAAACTGAGGCACAAGAAATAGTTTGGCGGACGACCTCTGCTCCCCCCATGGACATTAACGACAAACTCCAGGATTTCACTAACAAAATTACCAAACTATATGACAAATATGCTCCAATAAAGACCAGAAAAGTAAAAAGGAAACCTGCACCTTGGCTGACTGATGAACTAAAACAGCTCATGAATCTCAGAGACGCTGCACATCGAGCATACAAGATACACCCTACACCTGAAAATAATACTGTATACAAGCAGAAACGAAACATAGTCAGTCAAGCGGTCAGAAACGCTAAGCTCAGGCATGCCCGTACATTAGCTGACAATAGATGTAGACCAGCTATCCTGTGGAAAAATCTCCGTAGTCTCGGTTTAAGCAAAATAAAAGTTGCAGAAAATCCCATGGTCCCAGCTAAAGAACTTACCTACAACCACAACTGAACCGCAAAAAATTCTATCTACGGCACGTCACTTGCAATAATGTCAAGAAAACCATAATGCGGATTAGATCAGCATCTACTGGACATGATGGCATCACTATCCAGATGGTAAAACTTATTATTGATCAACTACTGCCCTCTATAACAGACATTTTCAACGATTCATTAATCACAAGTGTTTTCCCTGAGACCTGGAAACTGGGACAAATTAAGCCATTGCCTAAAAAGGACATCGCCACAGCACCCTCTGACTACCGCCCCATCTGCCTTCTTCCTGCACTATCAAAGGCCTTAGAATATATAGTCAATGACCAGCTCACCAACTACCTAACTACTAACAACCTACTAGACGAATACCAATCAGGTTTCCGTAAACATCGAAGCACAACATCCGCACTGATAAAGGTGACAGATGACCTGAAACTTGCCATGGACAGAGAAGAAGCCACTATCATTTGCTTCTTAGATTTCAGAAAAGCATTTGATACTGTCGACTTCAACATCTTACTAGCCAAACTTAGCGATCTAAATTTCCCACCAAGTGCAGTGCAATGGTTTCGCTCATACATGACGCCTCGTCAGCATCGCGTCCTGAACGGGAATATAAAGTCACAATGGCGGCAGGTAGTGTCAGGCTCAGTGTTAGGTCCTATACTCTTCTCTCTGTATGTCAATGATGTGTCATCGGTTCTGACCTATTGCAAATATCATATGTATGCTGATGACCTTCAGTTGTATCTAAGTGCGAAACCAAGCCATCTTAAGAAAGCTATTGAAAATTTCAATACTGACCTCGATGCACTATCAAAATGGGCACAGGACATAGGACTAAAACTAAACCCATCTAAAACCCAAGCGGTACTTGTTGGTCACTATAAGCTCATTAGACCAAAACTACGGGAATCCGTACCATCTCTTATCCTAAATGGGACAAATATTAACTTCTACCCCTCAGCAAAGAGCTTGGGAGTAATAATAGATGAAAATCTAAATTGGACAGAGCATGTAACTGCAGTGTGCAAAAAAGCATCAGCATCGCTTCATGTCCTACAAAAATATAAAAAACTCTTCTCTTTCGATCTGAAAAAGAAATTAGTACAAATGCTTGTACTCCCAATCTTTAACTACAGCGATATTATCTACAAGGCCTCTCTCAGGAAAATTCCCGACGTCTAGAACTGGTCACGAATGCCTGCGTCCGATATATCTGTGACGTTCGACTTTTTGATCACATTTCCCTAGCATACGCAAAATTGTCCTGGCTGCGTGCAGACAAACGCAGAGATTTCCATACACTCTGTCTCATCTACTGCCTCATAAATGTCCACTGTCCCTCATATCTCTCCTCGTCCTTAACGCTTATGACAGAACAACATGACAAAAACACACGTTCCCATCATAATAAGATCCTCTCTGTTCTACTGCATCGCTCAGTCACCTTCACCAAGTCCTTTACAGTAGCGGGAACCCGACTCTGGAATAACCTCACTCGTTATGTTAGAGAACTTAAAAATATGTCCGGCTTCAAAAAACAGTTAATGACGTATCTACTCAAACAACAGTAGTGCCTTCCTCTGTACATGAATGCACTTCACCTCATTACTTCCCTTTTTCCCCCTCCTCAAATCTCCTTCCCCCAAAACTCGCTATACTAGTAAACATCTACATTACACACCTATATATTAATGTACATCTGCACAAATCTTCATTAATATTGCCAATTTTTCTCATGTCTGTCATTATTATTTGATTAGTTTTTTTTACTGTTATTATTATTACTATTATCATAATTTGTATGTATAGCACCTGTTGTAAAAATACTGCCAGCATCTACTTTATTAGGTCTTAGTCATTACTCTTTATTCATATTGTCACTAGAGTAATCTAATTTTCTCATTTAAACTATTGTCATGATGTAACTCTGATATGTGTAATGCTGCATGTGTGGAACACATCTGATCAGGTTAAATAAATAAATAAATAAATAAAGGATCCTTCTTTCAATGTATTCGAAATACATTACATTTGTTTATGTTGCCACTCCCTGCACCAAGTGCCTCTCCGCTGCAGATCTTCCTGCATTTCGCTGCAATTCAAATGGTTCAAATGGTCATCAGTCCCCTAGATCTTAGAACTACTTAAACCTAACTAACCTAAGGACATCACACAACACCCAGCCATCACGAGGCAGAGAAAATCCCTGACCCCGCCGGGAATCGAACCCGGGAACCCGGGCGTGGGAAGCGAGAACGCTATCGCACGACCACGAGATGCGGGCAATGTCGCTGTAATTTTCTAATGCTGCTACTTCTCTGCATACTACAGCATCATCCGCGAAAAACCGCAAGGAACTTCCGACACTATCTACTAGGTCATTTTTATATATTGTGAAAAGCAATGGTCCCATAACACTCCCCTGTGACACGCCAGAGGTTACGTTAACGTCTGCAGACTTCTCTACATTGAGAACAACATGCTGTGTTCTGTTTGCTAAAAACTCTTCCATCCAGCCACATACGTGGTCTGATATTCCGTAGGCTCTTACTTTGTTTATCAGGTGACAGTGCAGAACTGTATCGAACGCCTTCCGGAAATCAAGGAAAATGGCATCTATCTATCTACCTGGGAGCCTGTATCTAATATTTTCTGGGTCTCATGAACAAATAAAGCGAGTTGGGTCTCACACGATCGCGGTTTCCGGAATCCATGTTGATTCTGGGTTTCCAGAAATGACATGATATGCGAGCAAAAAACATGTTCTAAAATTCTACAACAGATCGATGTCAGGTCTATAGTTTTGGGCATTTGCTCGACGACCCTTCTTGAAGACTGGGACTACCTGTGCTCTTTTCCAACCATTTGGAACCTTCCGTTCCTCTAGAGACTTGCGGTACACGGCTGTTAGAAGGGGGGCAAGTTCTTTCGCGTAATCTGTGTAGAATCGAATTGGTATTATCGTAATAAGAAACGGTTGATCAAATTTAACTGAACGAGGGTGTACGTAGTTGAGATTTACCGTAAGTATGTGAAACACTGCTCGCGGTAAATATTTATTACACGTTTCTAGATGATTTTATTTTATTGTAGTGAGTGAAAGATTTTCGCGCCGATCGTTAGCGTCAGTAACGTAAATAACCAGAGATAGCTATAGTTATTTCGCGTTATAGAGTTGTTTGCTGTCGTTAAGAGGTTTTAATCATTTAAATATTTAATAATAACGTCATAATTGGGGCTAATTACGAATTATAACGAACGCAGTTTTACTGAAAGTTGTTGCACTGTTGTCAGGAGTGGCCGAGCGGTTCTGGGCGCTACAGTCTGGAACCGCGCGACCGCTACGGTCGCAGGTTCGAATCCTTCCTCGGGCATGGGTGTGTGTGATGTCCTTAGGTTAGTTAGGTTTAAGTAGGTTTAAGTTCTAGGGGACTGATGACCTCAGAAGTTAAGTCCCATAGTGTTCAAAGCCATTTGAACCATTTTTTGTTGTTGTTGTCAATAGCAACCCACGTTACGGCTCACTGTGAGAGGTGGCATGAGCCCCCTCTCATATTTCTATCTTACGATTTTCGTCTCTAATTGCATGCGGTGAAAAGTTGCTATTCCTTCACACACGGACTTCCCACGCAGCGTCTCTCGTCACCCAGGTGGTCTGGTGACAGGCGGGCTCTGCCGATCTTGAAAGGGTAAGCCGACGGGTGTGAGGGAGTCGAGTGAATGCTTTCCAGACGCCGACATTGTCAAAAGACATGCTCGGAGGGGCCTGAAGTAGCGGCTGGGCTAGAGGTTCCGTTACTTCGAAGAAACTTAGCGAAAACACTTTCTGGCGGGCTACGAGCGAGGCGTGGGAATGACTTGTGTTCCCAAGCAGCCTTGGCGCGCAAATTCCCGCGTTTTCTGCCGTATAGTAACCGTGATTGGCTTGCTCAGGGCATAGCTCCGTGACGTAGCAAAAATCGGCGCAAAAATTGGCGCCAAGAATCTCCATTAATGGAATGGTAGTGCTCCGGCAATAGAGTGGAATTTTCCGCCGGTTTTCGAGTTGTTGATTGGAATGTTTAACCACAGCCACTGTTGTGGGGGCGGGAATGTTCTGCGTTCGGCCTGTACGGGCGCTCTAGAGCAGTCGGCTCTCGCCTTGCGGTCGAAGTAGGTTACAAGACTGAGCTCTCGCTGCGCGGGTCAGCCTGCCTTCCGTTGGCTGTCTAATATACTTTTATTTAATCGTAACTGTTTGACGAAGTTGCTGAAGTTTCGACTTCAACGTAACTTTGCGAGTACAGTTGGCAATTGAGGGTTCTGTGTACAAGAGGCCTATGTTGTCTGTCTTGAACAGTTTTGGCTAATGTTGCCTGTATCGGAGTTACTGGGTGACTTCGCTTGTGAAAATCAATCACTGTACCGTCAGTGATTGTGTGGAGAGCCTTCTTCGTCTCCCTCAGAGGCGCATTTGTATTGCTAGGAAGTCTTTAGTCTGGAACAACCAGGCCAGGATAATTTGTTTCGGGCTATACTCGCGACATTATCATCACCACGACGGGACGTCGAAGCAACCAGCCATCGCTTCCAGTACGCCAGATCGTGTCCTTGCAGCTAAGAAGACAGCTTGGTAATGTACGTCCGCAGCACCGGCAAAGCAGGCATTTTTGCTAGGAGATAATCAGAGCTCAGCAGAGCGCGCCTGTTCGTCTTTTCTAACTTTGTTCTATCTTGGGTGTTCATTGTCTGAGTTCTCACTAATGTAGCAGCAATTAATGTTGGGTTAGCGGTGTGTCTCTCTTAGGATTTGAGTGGCAAGGAATTGGCTCCACATACCACTTCGTCATAAAAGTCACAATCTAGTTTAGGGACAACTTCACCTTCACAGCGTTTGTTTGAGTATCCAATTTGAGCCAATTTGATGTATTGTAAATGTTTCATGTGTTTTTGTTTATTATTTTGTTTTTTAGTTTTAATAAATCATATTGTTATTTTGGACAGAACTTTCATTCTGTTAATCGGTAGAGCAACCCTATAATTTCTCACTACGTTAATGAAACCTTCCTTTATTCAACTTATTTATCAAATTAAATTATTGCAGGTGCCAAACTCTTTTCTACTCCACTTGCAGGGTTGATTACAGTCAGTTCGCGTATCTTTTTAATCCATGTGCAGCAGCAAAAGTCGGAGTTAGAATAGGGGGGTCTTAGAGCATCATTTACATACGTAGATTCTAGAAGAATTTAGTGTTAAATACACTGCTAGCCCCGGCACCTCGCAACTGAACGAGCGTATTCATGTCTCAGATATCGTGCAATGTGCACGAGGTCCAATCAAGCCCTTATTACTATAACGAGAAATACCGATACTAAAGTGTGTTGATCATTCACCACTTCAACCCATTGCTATACTATTGACGAGTGTAGTATTGACAGAGTGTGTAGTATGTAATAGGCGCATGTAATCTGTGTACTTCTGCTTTAGTCGAAATCGTAGTTTGTGCGCAGTTCCTATTACATTCACACGGTTAAAAACCTTGGACTAAAATATAGTGATGTACTGGGACGAGGTGTGTCTGGTCTTGAAGGCAGGGCTATTGCCAGTATACAGATTAGAGTAACACGCCACTCTACATAGATCAAAGTGGCATAACACAGTACAAGCTCCACTACTCAAAAATACGTAACCACAGAGCGCTACTTGGGCGCTGTGCAAGTTGACACGACAAAACGTTATCTCTACGACACGCATTTGCTCGAAACGGAAGAGGCTTAAGAAGCACCTCACCTTGCGCATGTGTAAAATGTTCTCCCACCTCCTTTTCTGAAATAGTTAAATATTTTTAACAACGAAGAATAAACATGTCATTGATGCTGATTTAACTCGCACCAATATAAGCTGTCCTCTTAGGTTCCTGCATGACCACACCCTCGGATATGGCGACGTATTCGGAAATGAGCAGATAAATATACTGACAGAAAAGAATCGTAACACCAGAAAATAATTAATATAGAGTAATGAAATTTCGGGAATATACACTAGTGGCCGTTAAAATTGCTACACCACGAATATGATGTGCTACAGACCCGAAATTTAACCGACAGGAAGACGATGCTGCGATATGCAAATGATTAGCTTTTCAGAGCATTCACACAAGGTTGGCGCCGGTGGTGACACCTACAACGCGCTGACATGAGGAAAGTTTCCAACCGATTTCTCATACGCAAACAGCAGTTGACCGGCGTTGCCTGGTGAAACGTTGTTGTGATGCCTCGAGTAAGGAGGAGAAATGCGTACCATCACGTTTCCGACTTTGATATAGGTCGGATTGTAGCCTATCACGATTGCGGTTTATCGTGTCGCGACATTGCTGCTCGCGTTGTTCGAGATCCAATGACTGTTAGCACAATATGGAATCGGTGGGTTCAAGAGGCTAATACGGAACGCCGTACTGGATCACAACGGCCTCGTATCACTAGCAGTCGAGATGACAGGCATCTTATCTGTATGGCTGTAACGGATCGTGCAGCCGCATCTCGATCCCTGAGTCAACAGATGTGGAGTTTGCAAGACAACAACCATCTGCACGAACAGTTCGACGACGTTTGCAGCAGCATAGACTATCAGCTCGGAGACCATGGCTACGGTTACCCTTGACGCTGCATCACTGACGGGAGCGCCTTCTATGGTGCACTCAACGACGAACCTGGATTCACGAATGGCAAAACGTCGGATTTAGAGCATCATGATAGTCGCATCCCTGTTTGGCGACAGCGCGGTGAATGCACATTAGAAGCGTGTATTCGTCATTGCCATACTGGCGTATCACCCGGCGTGATGGCATGGGGTGCCATTGTATACACGTCTCGGTCACCTTTTGTAAACCGTCTCAATCACCTCTTGTTCGCTTTGACGTCACTTTGAACATTGGACGTTACAGTTCAGATGTGTTACGACCTGTGGCTCTACCCTTCATTCGATCCCTGCGAAACCCTACATTTCGCCGGCCGCGGTGGTCTAGCGGTTCTGGCACTGCAGTCCGGAGCCGCGGGACTGCTACGGTCGCGGGTTCGAATCCCGCCTCGGGCATGGGTGTGTGTGATGTCCTTAGGTTAGTTAGGTTTAAGTAGTTCTAAGTTCTAGGGGACTGATGACCACAGATGTTAAGTCCCATAGTGCTCAGAGCCATTTGAACAATTGAACCCTACATTTCAATAGGATAATGCACGACCGCATGTTGCAGGTGAAAATGTAATCACATGTCAGTTCTAGTATAATATATTTGTCCAATGAATATCCGTTTATCATCTGCATTTCGTCTTGGTGTAGCAATTTTAATGGCCAGCAGTGTAAATAGCCGGTGTTTACCATGGTGCTTTTGGTACGCCTTGGGCATAGACAACCTCGTGCTCTGTGCTCGTAAGAACCGCTGAAGTCCTTCACAGCGTTAATGCTTGCATCAACCCTGTGCCTACTCACGAAAAAGAACTAGAACAACGAGAAGTCTGTCAGGGTAAGCTTACTTCTGCGATCCTGCAGACAGCAGAAATTCGGACGTGTCACTACAGGTCATCAAACCATAGCATCACAGACAACTTAACCATCAAATGCATTTCACCCCTTCTACATGAGGAATATTGTCGAAAATATGAGTCGGAAATTACCGCCGCCACTGTGTGTGACGTCACGAACAGCGCCAGATTGCACCACGGCGCGGCTCCGTGACGTGAGAGCAACAAAATGGCTGACGTGTGATGTCACACAGCATTTAGCCGTAATCACGGTCTTCGTACTCCACTTGTCGGCAGGCCGCCCGTGCAAGGATGCACACGGGTGCCTCGAGCTAACTTTACAAACACCGAAATGTGAATATTTCTCAACGAGTTTCTAGGTTGTGTCGTACTTTAACAATATAATTTGAAGCTAGGAAATTGAAAATTAACCCCACTCGCTGCACGAATAGTTGTGCATTCGCCTAATGGCTTGAATAAAACAAATTGTGGAATGCACAGTGCTCGCTCAGGAAATTTGATAGAATCCTTGCATAGCAAGCCAGTATTTGACTCTCTTTCAGAGGAGACAGTACACTATTGGCCATTAAAATTGCTACACCAAGAAGAAATGCAGATGATAAACGGGTATTCATTGGACAAATATATTATACTAGAACTGACATGTGATTACATTTTCACGAAATTTGGGTGCATAGATCCTGATAAATCAGTACCCAGAACAAACCACCTCTGGCCGTAATAACGGCCTTGATACGCCTGGGCATTGAGTGAAAAAGAGCTTGGATGGCGTGTACAGGTACAGCTGCCCATGCAGCTTCAACACGATACCACAGCTCATCAAGAGTAGTGACTGGCGTATTGTGACGAGCCAGTTGCTCGGGCACCATTGACCACACGTTTCAATTAGTGAGAGATCTGGAGAATGTGCTGGCCAGGGCAGCAGTCGAACATTTTCTGTATCCAGAAAGGCCCGTACAGGACCTGCAACATGCGATCGTGCATTATCCTGCTGAAATGTGGGGTTTCCCACGGATCGAATGAAGGGTTGACCCATGGGTCGTAACGCATCTGAAATGTAACGTCCACTGTTCAAAGTGCCGTCAATGCGAACAAGAGGTGACCGAGACGTGTAACCAATGGCACCGCATACCTTCACGCCGGGTGATACGCCAGTATGGCGATGACGAATACACGCTTGCAATGTGCGTTCGCTGTGATGTCGCCAAACACGGATGCGACCATCATGATGCTGTAAACAGAACCTGGATTCATCCGAAAAAGCGACGTTTTGCCATTTGTGCACCCAGGTCCGTCGTTGAGTACACCATCGCAGGCGCTCCTGTCTGTGATGCAGCGTCAAGGGCAACCGCAGCCATGGTCTCCGAGCTGATAGTCCATGCTGCTGCAAACGTCGTCGAACAGTTCGTGCAGATGTTTGTTGTCTTGCTAACGTCCCCATCTGTTGACTCAGGGATCGAGACGTGGCTGCACGATTCGTTACAGCCATGCGGATAAGATGCCTGTCATATCGACTGCTAGTGATACGAGGTCGTTGGGATCCAGCACGACGTTCCGTATTACCCTCTTGAACCGACCGATTCCATATTGTGCTAACAGTCATTCGATCTCGACCAACGCGAGCAGCAATGTCGCGATACGAACAACCGCAATCGCGGTAGGCTACCGTCCGACCTTTATCGAAATCGGAAACGTGATGGTACGCATTTCTCGTCCTTGCACGAGGCATCACAACAACGTATCACCAGGCAACGCCGGTCAACTGCTGTTTCTGTATGAGAACGCGGTTGGAAAGTTTCCTCGTGTCAGCACGTTGTAGGTGTTGCCACCGGCGCCAACCTTTTGTGAATGTTCTGAAAAGCTAATCATTTGCATATCACAGCATCTTCTTCCTGTCGGTTAAATTTCGCGTCTGTAGCACGTCATCTTCGTGGTGTAGCAATTTTAATGGGCAGTGGTGTAGATAGGTATATTGGAGGTGTCTCGTGGACCTTTACTGCATTGTGTGACTGGAATCTCAGGATGCTACTGACGATAAGTTTCAAAAAACGGAATTATTCCACCCCTGTTCAGACAGATTTGGCCGTCCCATGTGTCGCCGTAGTCTAGGCGATAAACGGAGGTTCACGTTTTAGCAGGCGCCGCTGCAGCATGCATTTTCGCGAAAGTTCCCACTAGCTGAGAGAGGGGCAATACAATAAACTACATTATAGCCAGAGCTGGCCAGGCAGACCGATGTCTTAACAGAGACTCTAGTCCTAGCGGAAATGAAAAATCGTGGAATCTTACTTTGCAGCATGATGTGAATGATATTTATTATTGGTGGTAATAAATAAGTTTATTTTGTTGAGTCACTTTAGTGAACATTATCGAATACACACGGTACTGGATTCTGTGCTGGCCGGCTTAAGTTTTTATTTTATTTCATTTTACATTTTTTTTTTCAATCCCTCTCTCATCCAGAGCCCAGTCCACATGGATGCAGAAATCAACACATTTATAGCTGCACGGAATTAGCCGAGCGGTCTAAGGCGCTGCAGTCGTGGACTGTGAGGCTGGTCCCGGCGGAGGTTCGAGTCCTCCCTCGGGCAATGGGTGTGTGTGTTTGTCCTTAGGATGATTTAGGTTAAGTAGTGTGTAAGCTTAGGGACTGATGACCTTAGCAGTTAAGTCCCATAAGATTTCACACACAGTTGAACACATTTATAAATTATGTAACTTCGAGGTTAACGTACCCGGCAGTAAAGAGAGAACGTGACCTGCGGCACCTCCACTGCAGATGAATGCGAACGTCATATTCTCCTTGCGTGTCGTGAACCGAACGATAGCGAAAGTCGATAGACGAGTCGTTTAGTCTTCGACACAACCTATGTCGACAAAATGACGTCTGGTAGCACGATGTCGTGTGGACAGTGGGTTACCCTTCAAACAGCTGCAAGGTCAGACCGCAGCGGTAACTCTACGAAAGATGCTGTTTCACACGGTGTCATTAGTTTCCGTTTTCATTCTCTTTCTCATTTTCTTTTTTTATCGTAGGATTTCTGCTGCAGCTTTCTACTACACTTTCTTGAGCTGGCTGTCCATTCGCAGGATTTCCTGCTTTTACTTCGGTCGATTCCAAGTTCAGCTCTCATTTACTCTGTCCCAGTTATCTAGTTTTTTTCTCGTTTCTGCGCTCAAGTTCATAGGATTTCTGGAAATTTTTGACGATTCCGGCTTGACTGCCTGTAGGTGTTTATGAGTCGTCTTAAGCTTGTGTGCAGGTACAGGGTGATTCAAAAAGAATACCACAACTTTAGGAATTTAAAACTCTGCAACGACAAAAGGCAGAGCTAAGCACTATCTGTCGGCGAATTAAGGGAGCTATATAGTTTCATTTTGTTGTACATTTGTTCGCCATTTCAGCCAATAAAGTTTTTGGTCCCTTTTTCTTCGAAGGTGCTACTGTAACTGGACTACAATATCTGGAGATGTTAGACAATTGGCTGTTCCCTCAGCTCGAACAAGAAGCACAACAATTCATATTTCAGCAGGATGAAGCGCCACCACATTGGAACTTATCGGTCCGTAACTACCTGAACGTCAACTACCCGAGGCGATGAATCGGCCGCCAGGCAGCCCGTGACAGAGCACTTCATCACTGGCCTCCAAGAAGCCCTGATCTTACCCCCTGCGATTTTTTCTTATGGGGGTATGTTAAGGATATGGTGTTTCGGCCACCTCTCCCAGCCACCATTGATGATTTGAAACGAGAAATAACAGCAGCTATCCAAACTGTTACGCCTGATATGCTACAGAGAGTGTGGAACGAGTTGGAGTATCGGGTTGATATTGCTCGTGTGTCTGGAGGGGGCCATATTGAACATCTCTGAACTTGTTTTTGAGTGAAAAAAAAACCTTTTTAAATACTCTTTGTAATGATGTATAACAGAAGGTTATATTATGTTTCTTTCATTAAATACACATTTTTAAAGTTGTGGTATTCTTTTTGAATCACCCTGTACTGTGTAAGCTCCCCACAAAAATTTTAAAAAGACAATATTTATTAGAAATGGAGCCAAGTGTAACCTTCCCGCAAAAACATTAATGACAAAGACAATTAAATAAAAATTAGCTATCTGACCCAGGTATAAGTTTCTCACAAAATGAAAGTCAATTCAGTGATAATAAAATCTCAGTGACAATGAAAATGCAAATAGACCGAAATGTCAGTCTTTGGCCCTGTGCGAAATCAGAATTAATCTCTTACCTCAATATAACTGCATGTCAAAGTTCTGCTCTTATTGTTGGCCGCGGGTTGGAGGAAATGCATTGCAATAATTATTATTATTATTTTTTAAAAGTTATCTGAAAATTTTCTTTAAGGAAATGCAAGGGAATCAAATGATTTTTTTTTGTTAAAAATTGTTTTGAAATCACAATTATTATTGGCGCGATTCTTTAAAGTCAATTACAATGACTGTACATTAGATTATCCGATGAGCGCAAAGCTGCATGAATACTTATTTAATAAAAATATACCTCATCCTGAATCTCGACCATTGCGGTGCCGACGCCCGCCGACTTCTCTGGGCTACCACTACTGAACTCTCTCGCAACTAGACCGCAACTCTACTCGGCTACAACTGCCGACAGACTACTGCTCGCTACTACTGCAACAGCACTACTGCGCCTCGAGCGCAACAGCTCTGCTCAGAGATTCTACAATGCCTCATCATCGCTGCCAACGAGTACATACACCTTTCATAACCCTCCACTGGGGGGGCAAAAATTTGGCAGCGATGGTGAGTCATTTGGACTTGCCATCGTAACAAATTTTTCCTTTAATTAATTAACATTTACAAAATATTTAGATGTAGTACATGAATTAAATGTTGTGCGCATGCACCGATTACAAAACATTACAGACAAGACAAAATATAAGTACAATGAGTACAGAGCGTATCAGCAAATCAGAAAAATGTATATACAGATCATATTGAAAATGACAAAAGTGCACAGTTACTGACGTTCAGCATAGAACATATTAACACATGACATAAGTGCATATGCACTGGAAAATGCTTCAAAAAAATTATCAAATCATAAAAGGTATATACAATATAAATGACAAGAGTGCACATATACTGCACTTCAGAACAAATCGAAAAATGTCTTTAGTATTTTCACAAATAAACATAATGGCAAAAATCATGTCGACAAATGACATAATTGTACTTGCACTGGAGTTCAACAAATCGAAAAAAATGTATAAGCCATGAACATAAATGGTGTCAGTTAAAATGATTTTCACTATTAGGATAGGAAAGGAAAGGATTGCATCATGGTTGTAGCACTTTAGTTTGCACACAGCTGCACTGAAAGTCCATATCTTTCCACAGAATCACAACACTAAGTGATACAATCTGCAGTTCCGTTCCCAGAAGTATTTATCAGCGTATCAAGACACTGAAACGTCGTAATAATATTCCATGCTATCATTTGGCAGTATACCAGGTACACCAAACAGTGGGACCATAATAACGTCTTCATCGCTTACGGTGGTGGACAGCATGTCGTGTCAACACCACGCTCTTAAGAGGCACACCAACGTAGAATTAGTGCAAAAACCAAATATAGTGCTCCATGATAATGAGGATGGACAAGACAAATGGATGTTACAGTAATTCCAGGTAGTTAGGTCAGAAGGTGAAGGACATTATATCACAGACTAGTTTTGATTACATTAGTAGTTTGCGGCATCCATACTCTAGTTATTGAACATTTCTGTACCATGTATGTAGTATTACAGAAAAATGTTCATTAATTGTTTTACAGACAACATTGTCATTGCTCATTTCAATACCGTAATCAGTAGCATTCATTTCCTAATTACAAAGCATTATTAATTAATCATTGGTCATTTCAATACAGTAATCGGTAGCATTCTTTTCCCAGTTACAAAGCATAATTAGTAGCATTCAATTCCTTGTTACAAAGCGTAATTAGTAGTATTAATTTCCTAGTTACAAAGCATTAGTAATTAATCATTGGTCATTTAAATACAGTAATCATCGCAATACAGTAATCACTAGCATTCTTTTCCCAGTTACACAGCATAATTAGTAGCATTCATTTCCTTATTACAAAGCATAATCAATAGCATTCATTTTCTAAACACAAAGCGTAATTAGTAGCATTAATTTCCTAGTTACAAAGCATTAGTAATTAATCATTGGTCATTTAAATACAGTAATCATCTCAATACAGTAATCACTAGCATTCTTTTCCCAGTTACAAAGCATAATTAGTAGCATTCGTTTCCTTATTACAAAGCGTAATTAGTAGCATTACAAAACATAATCAGTAGCATTCATTTCCTATTTACAAAACAATGAATAGCATTCATTTTCTAAATACAAAGCATTATTAATCATTGGTCATTTTAATACAGTAATCAGTAGCATTCTTTTCCCAGTTACAAAGCATAATTAGTAGCATTCAATTCCTAGTTACAAAGCATAATTAATTAATGTTCATTTCAAGACAGTAATCAGTAGCAATCATTTTTCAGGTGACATTATTCATAGCTGATCAGCATTACACAGAATTCTCTTAAACTGCTATCATTATTTGGGACTGGTAATACATTTTTGTTAGCAATGCATTGCGTTGGGATCGATAATTAATTGCTCAGGCATAACAATATTTGCTTTTGACCTATTGCTGCAAATGAGGATAGGTAACGTCATTCGTCATGAGTCAGCTGTAGCAAGGTTATGAAACAAGGCAGTATATGTGATCACATTTATAAATTATAGACACAAATGGGTAAAAAATAAAATGCAAGTATTAGAACGGTATAATAAGTAACAGGTTTAGTAAGTATCATGAAAAGCTTCTGCTGAAAAATACAAAATGGATTATTAAGCTGAAAGAAGAAACGCAGACTATGCTGAAAAGTAGTGAACTTCGAATTAACAAGTAGTGAAATGTGTATAAAAAATGTGTTCCATCGCTGTCCTTTCCAAAATCTTCAGTCATCCTACTATGCAATATAACACCTGCTGTCAAAGCAAACTGCAACAAATACTTAAATAACTACATAGCATAAATACATAACTTCAACATTATCCTCATCTGTAAAGAAAAACTTCATTATTCATATCATCATAACTCCATCATTATCATCATCACCTGTAAAGAAAAAAAAAAAAAAAACTTCATTATTCATAGTAGCATATTCTTCATCATTATTCTTCATCAGCATTCATTATCATCTGCAAAAAGTCACTTCATTACTCATTACATAACTATTCCTTATTTCTATCATATTTCATCACTTAAAACTAAGATGTGTAGTTCTGTCTGACAGCTTGCATCAATCGCCTTGTATTCTGAAAAAAAAAAATTAGTTAAGACTGCTATTCTGCGATGTGTATAGTATATTCTTGTTAATGCTTGTTAATCCTAATCCATCTACTCGTCCTCATAAGGTTTTGTATCTTCTTTCATCTATTCCGTAGTTGAAATTCCCATTTCTGTTTAATTTATTTCCTTTACGCATCATTCTTTCTGAAACTGATGAACAAAGATTAATGTCTTGTATTTAAATCATATACCCATTAGATAATGATTGGTTAATGGTGACACAATTAAGCATACAGCATAACATGACAGAAAACGTAATATGTCAAAAACATGGACAGTGTTCAAACGCAAAAATGTACAGAGAATATCACAATGCAGCAGCAAAAAAAAGAAGAAAATGTAAAACAGTCACGATGTTGAGATATCACAGGGCAAAAATGTCAAAGTCAACTGGTGTGTTATACCTTCATTATTTCACAGTGCATACAAACAAAACGTAAAAACAATCATACATACAAAAAAATGAAAAAATGTGCACGGTCTGATGTGTAACGACAAGAAAAGCGACCTGCTAACCTTACCTTGCCGGGCACTTGCCAAGAAAAAATACGATAATCATCAATAAGTAGTCACATAAATATAAGTGCATAAGTGGTCATAAAAATGTGTAAGTTCATCTGGAAAATATGCACGGTCTGATGTGTAACGACAAGAAGAGCGACCTGCTAACCTTACCTTGCCGGGCACTTGCCAAGAAAAAATACGATAATCATCAATAATTGTTCACATAAATATCTGGAAAATGTATTACAGTGTGATAAATCATAAAGTATGTTCATTCAATAAACGGTTTAACATTGGAGATATGGTGATTGCCTTTCGATTTTCTGGTTCTCAAAGTTTCGACGTGTACAACATTGGGGTGAGGAATGCTGCGAATCCGATATGGACCTGCGTATAGAAGTTCAAATTTACTGCACTTACCTTTTAATTTGCTGGATAAATAGTGTGTACGTACTAATATCTTCTGTCCAACGTGAAAGTCTCGGCGTCTACAAACCTGTTTTTGCTGTCTTCTCCGGCGCTCTGCGGCACGTTTGATGTTGTTCAGCGCAATGTCAATTATTTCGTGGTGTCGTAATCGACGAGATGTAGGAAAATTTACTAACTCTTTGATTTTGTTGGGTGGTTCAACGTTTTTCAGTATAACAGACGGAGATAACATAGTGGATTCATTTGGAATGGAATTAATTACATCTTGGAATGAGTGTATGTGTGTGTCCCAATTAACATGTCTTTTGTGGCAGTATATTCTACACAGTTTGCCAATTTCTTTCATTAATCGTTCACAAGGGTTCGAAGAAGCGTGGTACTTAGATATATAGATCGGAGAAATGTTTCTAGCTCGTAACATGCGTGTCCATATAGCAGAACGAAATTGTGATCCATTGTCAGAAATTACTTTCTTCACATGCCCTATATGAAATAGAAAATGCTTTACAAATGCTTTCGAAACAGTTTTAGCAGTAGCTTTGCGTAACGGAGTGAAAGTAACAAATTTTGAAGTGAGTTCAACAGCGACAAAGATGTAGCAAAAACCTCTATTAGTTCTCGGAATTGGACCAAAAATGTCTACTGCGGCCATATGTCTTAATTTAACAGGTACAATGGGATATAATGGAGGAATATGTGAAGTGGTGTCAGACTTAGCTTTCTGGCAAATTTTACATGACGCTAAAACTCGTCGTATACGTTTTTCCATGTTTGAAAAATAACAGTTCTGTCTCAATATAAGAAAACATTTTCTTGCTCCGTAATGTGCGTAGCTTAAATGCGTGTACCATATTAATTTGTTAACCAGTTCGTCAGGAATGCATAATAACCAGTTGTTGCTGTCAGGATGAGAGCGGCGAAACAGAATGTCATTGCGTACAGTGTAGTGGTTTCTAACCGTAACATTATTCTTATCTTGCCAAAGGTGTTTAATTTCTTTCCACACATTGTCTTTGCTTTGCTCTCGTGCTATGTCCTGTAATGACGAGGAAATAAAATTTTCAAATGCTACTTGCTGAATGTACATGACACTGAAATTTGCTTTGCAGAAGTTGGTTGCTACGTCTTGCTGATTGTTGCTGAGAGAACGAGAAAGTGCGTCTGCTACAACATTTTGTGTGCCGGGAATGTGAACTATTGTAAAATTAAATTCCTGTAAATAAAGCTTCCATCTGCTTAACCTGTCGTGAGTAAATTTAGCCGAAAGTAAGAATTGTATCGCTCTGTGGTCTGTATAAACGGTGGTATGTCTGCCATAAAGAAAGTGTCGAAATCTCGTAAAAGCCCATACAACACATAATGTTTCTAGTTCAGTAACGGAATAATTTCGTTCAGCAGGTGACAAAATGCGGCTTGCAAATGCGATGTTTTTAATTACTGTAGAACCATCTTCTTCAATTTCCTGAAAAATATGTACGCCTAAAGCTGTGTTGGAACTGTCGGTGGCAATGGAAAAATTTCTGGTAAGATCTGGGTGCGATAAAACTGGAGCATTCAACAAAGCATGTTTCAGGTTCACGAATTCAGAGTATGCTTGCTTATCCCATGACCAAATAGTGTTTTTACCTGTTAATTGGCATAATCTAGGCGTGTCTAAAGCAGAGTGATGAATAAATTTGCGAAAAAAGTTAATTAACCCCAAAAAACTGCGTAATTGTTTCTTTGTCGTAGGAACAGTAATGTCACGTAGAGCTTGAAGTTTTTCCGGATCAGGCGCAATGCCTTCTGCTGAAATTACGTATCCAAGAAATTTTATAGAAGTTTTACCAAAATGCGATTTACTGAGGTTAACTGTGAGTCCTTGTGCATGGAAAGTTTGCAATAGTCGTTCTAAAATCAGATTATGTTCAGACCAGTTAGCTTCTGCAATAAGAATGTCGTCTACGTACGTCGTAATTCTGTCTTTAAGTTCTGTCGGAAGTATTGTGTTCAAACCGCGAATAAAAGCAGCAGAAGAAATAGTTAAGCCGAACGGTAATTTACAAAATTGATAACAGTCACCAAAACAGAGAAAAGCTGTATATTTTCTGCAATTTGGATGAAGTTGAATTTGCCAAAATCCCGATTTCAAATCTAATGTAGAATAAATAGCAGTACCATGAAATTTTTGTAGAAGTTCTTCCAGTGTCTGTGGTCGATCGGTCTCATTAATAATAATGTCATTAATGTGACGTGAATCAAGTACAAGGCGAAGTGAGCCATCTTTTTTCTTAACAATATGTAGCGGGTTTATGTACGGACTAACTGCCGGTTCTATAATTCCTTGGTCGAGCATATCCTGCAATTCTTTTTTAACCTGTTCTCTGTGGATATATGGAATGGGATAATGCTTTGCTTTAAATGTATCGTGCTGTTTGACTTGAAATTCGTACATAAAGCCGGACATAGTACCAGGAATGTTATCGAAAACTGGAGCTTGCTGTAAAAGAATTTTGTGTAATTGCGTTCGTTCGTCGTCTGTATTTGCACTGCTTTGTTCAACTTTGTCAGTAATCATCTGCATTACGTCGTAGTCAGTTTCGTCTGGAGTATTATAGTTGTGTACGTACGTATCCGTGAACAATGTGGGATTACAGTCTATGTTACGCAATACTGAAATGACCTCTGTACAATTAATTGTTTCCTCTTCTGATGATAATGAGTGCTGAAATTCTAAAGCCAATTGCACATTTTCGTCCTTCAACATTAAATAAGAATTTTGAAAATCAACCACTGCGTCGTGTTGTACGAGAAAATTAGTACCTAAAATTACTTCTGTTGTCAATAAAGGAACAATCCAAAAATTTGAGTGAAAAGTATGACCTCCAATACAAAATGATAAATGCGTCTGTAATTTAACGTCTACTCCTTTATTCGATACTGCTCCTTTCACTTTTGTTTTGCCTAATGGTAATGTGGGATACGTATTCTCTTTGTTACACTCGTTAAAAGTTTCCTCATTAATGACTGACATAGGTGATCCGGAATCAATTACTGCTGAAAATTTCGATGAACCAATTTTAATTTCGATGACAGGATGTGAAATGGTTTTCTGAACAACTGGTCTTTCCTGTAAAAGAGTGTCTCTGATTTCGTCGAAAGTAATAACATTTTCACGAACAACATTTTGCGTGTCAAAAGTAGTGCTTGTGTTACTTGAAGATGCGATCTTTACTGTATCTAGTCAAATTCTATCTGACGTGTTACTATTATCAGGAGAATTCCGTGGCATTTCTACAATTTGAACAGTTCTATTACTTCTTCCAGACGTATTACGCTCTGGATGATACCTACTGTCGGGTTCATTCATGAGAATAGGTTCTTGTGGATAATTTTGCTGTTGGTATGACCGACTGTTGTTAGATGTACGCTGAAAATTGTCGTCATTATTTTTACGTCTGTCGTAATAGTCATTCCTATACGGTGCATTGCGATAGGAATTGAAATACTGTCTTCTCTGTACGTAGCTACTTCCTTGCTGCCGTGCGTTACTATTTGTTGTACCAGGGACTATACGTTCACGCGGCGAAACATTAAAGCCTGGTTGACCTTGTGCATTCCATTGTTGGTTAGGTATGTTAACCGGTTGGTTTTCATGCTGTTGTGGTGGAAAACGTCTATTGTTACTAAAAGATGGTTCCTGTTGCTGAAAATTTTGATGATATTGATAATGAGAATTTTGCCTGTTATTAAAGTTCTGGTTGTTGTCGTTCCTAAAGCGTCTGTTACTTTTCCTATTGAAATTATGTCCCTGATCGTAATTACTGTAAGTTTGTTGACCTTGGTTATTATACGAAAAATTTTTGTTTACGAAAGAATAATCAGATTGCTGCACTTCTAAAAGCTGCAGCAGATCTCTGAATGCCGAAATGTTTTCCTTTTGCTGACCTGTTAAAAGTGACACTCTTAATGACCGTGGTAATTTAGAGATACATAATTGAATGAGTGCGGATTCACTATAGGGTTCACTTAAATACTGGTTTTGTTGCACCATGTGCTCAAAAAATTGCGTCACACTGGGAAAATTTGTGTTCTCATAATTTGGTAAGCTAATTAACTGATCTTTAATTCCGCGCTGTGTCGTCTTCGACCAGTACGCTGATAGAAAAGCATTCTGAAACTCTTCTACTGAATAACATTGTCTCGCGATCGGCCTCATACGAGTTGCCGGTTCACCCTCCAAAAAGCTGCAAATAAATTCAAGTTTATGTGTAACAGGCCAAGTCGGTGGAAAAGCAAAGCTAAATTGTTGTATCCAATCTAGCGGATGAATCTGCGTTCTGTCGTTTTTAAACACTTTAAACTTTCTCACTGACAGAAAATGTTTGTAATCGAAATTATCGTCTCTGTGTGATGTAACAGGTTCAGGATTGTAAGAGAATCTGTTGAACTGTGGTTGTTCGGAATCTAAGTCCCGTACTCTTTGTAGATTACTCAAATTACACGCGCTGCGTGACTCTGGCAAATGTTCGAAAAGTGGCGTCTGCTGTGATGTGTTATGAACTGAAATATTTTTCATCTGTGTTACCTCCTGCTGTAAACTTGACAATTTTCTATGCAAGGTGTTATTAGACGAATCGATCTCATTAATCGTCTGCTGTAAATTTTGAAATTCCGGTGTTTGATTAAATGAAACCGGTGTAGTATCGTCTGATTTATTGTCATTAGTACTTTCGATGACGTCAATACGACTGGCCAATTCATCACATTTTTCAGTCAGTATTTTTGCCTGATCATCGTTTTTAGAATCGGACGCATTAATCTGTTTTTGCAACTTATGTGTAATTTCGTTCAGTTTTTTAACGTCAGCTTTGACGACATCGGAATCCTGTGTTATTTCTAATTCTTCAAATCTGTCTGTCACTGTCTGAATATCTGCTGTATGCGTATCTGTTTTTGATTTAAGATCAGAAATTTCATCGCGTAAATCCGCGTTCAACTGTTCGATGGTATTAATTTTATCAGACATTGTAGCAATATTGTTGTCTACGTATGTTTTTGCTTTCGCAAACATCTTACGTTTGTCTTCTTGTCTCTGTGCAGTGATTGTTTCCATGACTTGACGTTTGACTTTATTTTGATCACCAATAAATTTGCGGAAACGCGTATCACTGTTTTGTATGTGAACACTAAGACGTTCGTTAATTTGAGAGTTCTGTTGTTCGAATTTCGCGTCAATCTTTTCATCCATTGTGCGCGAAAGTTCTACCGTCATTGCTTTAAACTCGTCGCGTAATTGTGTAGCTTTTTCAGAGCATTGTTTAGCGACTCCGCTAATTTCGTCTCTGAGTGTTTCTGTTGCAGCTGTTTGCAATTCCCTTAATTCCTGAGCAACAGACTTAATTTCTTCGCTACTTTTTCGTGAACAAGCCTCAATTTCCTCGCGTAACTGTTCCTTAGTGTCATGGCACTGCGCGGCAACGGCTCTAATTTGTTCATTTAACTGTCTGGAATTGTTATCTAATTTTTCATTTAACTGTCTGGAATTGTTATCTAATTTTTTATTTAACTGTTCGTTCTGTTCACTAAGTTGTTGTTTGAGATCTTCTTTAAGGTCGTCTTGTTTTTTACTCTGTTGTTTGGAAATTACGCTAAATTCGTTCTTAAACTGTAGCATTACTGCCATAAATTGCTCCAAACCAATAGTAGCTGCTGCATTCTCAGTGCTCTGTGATGGGGTGCATGCAATTGTCACGTTCTGTGTGACCATTTGGTCATTCTGTACTTTACAAAAAGGTTTATCAATCGGATGTACACTGTCAGACATTATTTCGGAATTAAATAAATCCGTCGTACTTTGTGTATCCTGCTCATTTTCATTAGAGAAATTTGTCTGTACGTTATTTGAATTTTCCAAACCGGGTGTGTTAAACTGCGCAGCGCTCATTCCAACAGAACGCCCCGCGTCATCAATTGTCGTCAAATTAACAGAAGAGACAATTGAGTTCGCTTGTTCATCATTCAGGTAAAAGTCGTCATTAGCGGTTGGAACGCACTGACTGTTAGTGAACGCAGCATTGTCATCACTACTCTGCGCGTCACAATTGCTATCGGTCATGTTGTTTAAGCCGGTAATTTCATTCAAAATACCTCGCGATACACTATTCACAGTCTTTCGCGGCATTTTAACAATAATCACAAATATTCACAAAACAAATAAGCACAAATGCAAAAAGCAACAAACAAATACAACAGAGCAACGAATTGCCGTTGACCTGTAGAAAGAAAGTCACAAGATTAGTAAAAGCGTTGCGCCAAATCCTAATTATATCTAAGAAATAAGAGCAGATATCTGACTGTTTTTCAAAAGATTCTCTACGAAATACGATCCTGGACCGGGTGTCGCCAAGTGTAAGCTCCCCACAAAAATTTTAAAAAGACAATATTTATTAGAAATGGAGCCAAGTGTAACCTTCCCGCAAAAACATTAATGACAAAGACAATTAAATAAAAATTAGCTATCTGACCCAGGTATAAGTTTCTCACAAAATGAAAGTCAATTCAGTGATAATAAAATCTCAGTGACAATGAAAATGCAAATAGACCGAAATGTCAGTCTTTGGCCCTGTGCGAAATCAGAATTAATCTCTTACCTCAATATAACTGCATGTCAAAGTTCTGCTCTTATTGTTGGCCGCGGGTTGGAGGAAATGCATTGCAATAATTATTATTATTATTTTTTAAAAGTTATCTGAAAATTTTCTTTAAGGAAATGCAAGGGAATCAAATGATTTTTTTTTGTTAAAAATTGTTTTGAAATCACAATTATTATTGGCGCGATTCTTTAAAGTCAATTACAATGACTGTACATTAGATTATCCGATGAGCGCAAAGCTGCATGAATACTTATTTAATAAAAATATACCTCATCCTGAATCTCGACCATTGCGGTGCCGACGCCCGCCGACTTCTCTGGGCTACCACTACTGAACTCTCTCGCAACTAGACCGCAACTCTACTCGGCTACAACTGCCGACAGACTACTGCTCGCTACTACTGCAACAGCACTACTGCGCCTCGAGCGCAACAGCTCTGCTCAGAGATTCTACAATGCCTCATCATCGCTGCCAACGAGTACATACACCTTTCAACTGTATCTGGATCACGCAGCGTTTCCTTAACAATATTTTCCAGTTGCAAAACTCCTTTCCGTGCGGTTCTGGGCGTTACAGTCTGGAGCCGAGCGACTAGGCTGATGACCTCAGGAGTTAAGTCGCATAGTGCTCAGAGCCATTTGAATTTTTGAAAACTCCTTTCTTTCGCCCCCAAGTGTCTCGGTATTGTCCTCACATAGCTTACATATGTTGCCAACGAACACTCACATTTGTATTCATGATGTCCACCAGAGCTTACAGCTAAACGTGCAGACTGAGGAAGTCTGTTACTGGTGGATGATCATTGGAACTCAGACATCTGATGACGGTAAAATGACATTGTTTCAAGTGGAGACAAATTCTGCCTTCAGGACACAACTAATCCTCTTTTTCACAACTACATTCAGACATTCGTAAGGCACTTGGAATAGATACTGCTAGGGCCATTACACTTCTTTCAGAAGAAAATGGGTTTGTATCATGGGCGATAATCTCTGTGGACTTCATAATACTTTTCCGAATTGCCGTTTTTATACAAAGCATCGCTAGGAAAAGAACGGTTAAGTATGCCTCTTAAATTGTTCACACCCAACGGGCATCACTTCTTTAACTCACTACTTTCGAATCCAACAGCTGTCGTTTACCTGAAGAATTTTGGACTGTTGGCTGCTGAGCTAGTGATCAACTGCAGAGCTAATCTCGTCTGTTGAACCGACGTCTTATCCCAGAGAGTGGGGAGTTAATTTGTGGCAAATTCTCAGTCTAAATAATTGTTTAGAGTTACACTGTAAGTGCATTAGTTTCATAACAAAAATTGTCCTACGCGTTTTGTTAAATGATGGCCTCTAAAAAGTCATTTACTTTTCATTTCATCAACGGCGTTCGATCTAGAACAAGTGACTTTATATTTTTATTCTCGAAATCCGTAGATGTTTCCAAACCGTTTCAATTCGCTGACTGCCGTCTGAAGTGAATGCATTAATTCATGTTCCAGACTCCTGTAACTGGATAATTCGGTCGGTCAGCATCTGTGAGATGGCGTAACTAGGACTACTTCACCTTACCAATCGCATACGTACGAGACTTTTTTAAAGCAGCAGAGGAACGAGCATGAATGGTAGAAAAAGATTTTTGAGTTTATTCTTAGTCATATTGACCATATTTCCATAAAGTAACGCAACCATTGACAGAGAAATGTTATTCAGTTGTAATTTTTCTTCAGTCTCTTACTTTGACGAAATTCGAACACCGCATCGCTTGTTTATACATGCAACCCAAAAATTGGTGCTGACTGACTCCTCTGCACGTGTACTAATTTGTACTGGCGTTTGAAACCGTTTACTAAAATCCGAAAATGTGTTGAAGAAGGCAAGTGGCAAGAATTCGTGCTTCAAACGACGTCCACATCTTTTGGACGACTTAGTTAAAAGTACGTTGTCCAGAAGAAATTAGTTATCAAAGCGAGTTTCTGTATTTCGCTGTTGGAGTTTAATATAATGTCTACTAATACACACATCAAAAAAATGTTTTGCGTCGCCTCAGGTCCGAGAGTTCCGGAACCTGTACAGAAAATTGGAATAGACATCAACATCATTTCCGCTCTATTTATTGCACATGAAAAACACAAGTTGCATGTTGTATCACCACATAGTGAGACCTTCAGAGGTGGTGGTCCACATTGGTGTACACAACGGTACCTCTAATACATAACATCACGTCCTGTTCCATTAATGCATTCCTGTATTCGTCGTGCCATACTACCCACAAGTTCATCAAGGCGCTGTTGGTCGAGATTGTCCCACTGCTCAACGGCGATTCGGCGTAGGTCCCTCAGAGTGATTGGTGGGTCACGTCGTCCATGAAAAGCTCTTTTCAGTACATCCCAGGCATGTTCGATAGGTTTCATGTCTGGAGAACATGCTGGCCACTCTAGTCGAGCGATGTCGTTATCCTGAAGGAAGTCATTCACAAGATGTGCATGATGGGGGCTTTTACTGTCGTCCATGAAGACGAATGCCTCGCGAATATGCTGCCTATATGGTTGCATTATCGGTCGGAGGATGGCATTCACGTATCATACAGCCGTTACGGCGTCTTCCATGGCCACCTGCGGCGTACGTCGGCCTCACATAATGCCACCCTAAAACAGCAGGGAACCTCGACCTTGCTGCACTCGCTGGACAGTGCGTCTAAAGCCCGTCTCACACGGAGCAATATTCGCTGTAAGTTTCCCTGCTGGCTCGCGCGGCGGCTACCTTGCGGGCTCCGTCGTCTGCTAGCGGGCTACCTTGCTGGGAACCTTGTAAGATCTCCAGGATAGGTCCGGTGCTATTTTTCTTGCCAGGTTGCCTGCGTGCTACCTGCGTTGGCCAATCATGAGGCGTTTCGTTTGTGACGTCAGACGCCGAAAGCTTGGGCGGGAAGCCTTTGTTGATAGTCGCTTTTTTGCTGTTGTGAGGTCAGGTAGGAAGTTCTCATAAATATTAAATAATGGCATCGCAGTGGTCCAAGGAAGTGATTGAAGCACTGATAGAGGGTGTTTCAAAAATGACCGGTATATTTGAAACGGCAATAAAAACTAAACGAGCAGCTATAGAAATACACCGTTTGTTGCAATATGCTTGGGACAACAGTACATTTTCAGGCGGACAAACTTTCGAAATTACAGTAGTTACAATTTTCAACAACAGATGGCGCTGCAAGTGATGTGAAGGATATAGAAGACAACGCAGTCTGTGGGTGCGCCATTCTGTACGTCGTCTTTCTGCTGTAAGCGTGTGCTGTTCACAACGTGCAAGTGTGCTGTAGACAACATGGTTTATTCCTTAGAACAGGGGATTTTTCTGGTGTTGGAATTCCACCGCCTAGAACACAGTGTTGTTGCAACAAGACGAAGTTTTCAACGGAGGTTTAATGTAACCAAAGGACCGAAAAGCGATACAATAAAGGATCTGTTTGAAAAATTTCAACGGACTGGGAACGTGACGGATGAACGTGCTGGAAAGGTAGGGCGACCGCGTACGGCAACCACAGAGGGCGACGCGCAACTAGTGCAGCGGGTGATCCGACAGCGGCCTCGGGTTTCCGTTCGCCGTGTTGCAGCTGTGGTCCAAATGACGCCAAAGTCCACGTATCGTCTCATGCGCCAGAGTTTACACCTCTATCCATACAAAATTCAAACGCGGCAACCCCTCAGCGCCGCTACCATTGCTGCACGAGAGACATTCGCTAACGATATAGTGCACAGGATTGATGACGGCGATATGCATGTGGGCAGCATTTGGTTTACTGACGAAGCTTATTTTTACCTGGACGGCTTCGTCAATAAACAGAACTGGCGCATATGGGGAACCGAAAAGCCCCATGTTGCAGTCCCATCGTCCCTGCATCCTCAAAAAGTACTGGTCTGGGCCGCCATTTCTTCCAAAGGAATCATTGGCCCATTTTTCAGATCCGAAACGATTACTGCATCACGCTATCTGGACATTCTTCGTGAATTTGTGGCGGTACAAACTGCCTTAGACGACACTGCGAACACCTCGTGGTTTATGCGAGATGGTGCCCGGCCACATCGCACGGCCGACGTCTTTAATTTCCCGAATGAATATTTCGATGATCGTGTGATTGCTTTGGGCTATCCGAAACATACAGGAGGCGGCGTGGATTGGCCTCCCTATTCGCCAGACATGAACCCCTGTGACTTCTTTCTGTGGGGACACTTGAAAGACCACGTGTACCGCCAGAATCCAGAAACAATTGAACAGCTGAAGCAGTACATCTCATCTGCATGTGAAGCCATTCCGCCAGACACGTTGTCAAAGGTTTCGGGTAATTTCATTCAGAGACTACGCCATATTATTGCTACGCATGGTGGATATGTGGAAAATATCGTACTATAGAGTTTCCCAGACCGCAGCGCCATCTGTTGTTGAAAATTGTAACTACTGTAATTTCGAAAGTTTGTCTGCCTGAAAATGTACTGTTGTCCCAAGCATATTGCAACAAACGGTGTATTTCTATCGCTGCTCGTTTAGTTTTTATTGCCGTTTCAAATATACCGGTCATTTTTGAAACACCCTGTATGTACTTATAGGGAAGAACAGTGTCTGTACGTCGTGAAAAGTGCAAACTATTATAATAAACACTTGCGTGCAGAAGCACTAGAAAGAGTTGCAAATACAAATACATCCATTCGTATAAAATTTGCAAAGGATGTACGATCTTCTATCCTATAAAATAAAGTCGCATATAACAGTCATTATCGGTATATTTATAAAATCAAACAGTAATGAAATGGTGATACTTTTCAAACAAAAGTAGGTGTTACGCGAACTAACATCAACTCTTAATGAAGCATGGAGAGTACACCTTTTCCAGCGTTTCTCCTCTTAATCCAGTTTTTCGTCCATTCTTTCTTTCTTCTTCTCTCATTAGCATGCATTTCTGCATCGTTTAGCACCAAAACAGCTAATAACGCCAGTTTGCTCTGAATATCTGTACCTGAAGCAGCCATCTTGGTTCGATACAACATGCAGCCCATCACAACACAACTAGCCGCCGATCTTGCACCGTGGGGGAGCTTCGGCATGGAAGATAGCCGGCTCCTTTCCCTGCAAGCCGGCGGGCATGCGCGCCATCTCGCAAACTTGCGGCGAACCCTGCTCCGTGTGAGACGGGCTTAAGGCGTTCAGCCTGACCCGGTTGCCTCCAAACACGTCTCCGACGACTATCTGGTTGAAGGCATATGCGTCACTCATTGATGATGAGAACGTGATGCCAATCCTGAGTGGTCCACTCGGCATGTTGTTGGGCCCATCTGTACCGCGCTGCATGGCGTCGTGGTTACAAAGATGGATCTCGCCATGGACGTCGGGAGGGAAGTTGCGCATCATGCAGCCTATTGTGCACAGTTTGAGTGGTAACACGACGTCCTCTGGCTGCACGAAAAGCATTATTAAAAATGGTGGCATTGCTGTCAGGACTCCTCAGAGCCATAGTCCGTAGGTAGCGGTCATCCACTGCAGTAGTAGTCCTTGGGCGGCCTGAGCGAGACATGAGGCATGTCATCGACAGTTCGTGTCTCTCTGTATCTCCTCCGTGTCCGAACAACGTCGCTTTGGTTCACTCAGAGACGCCTGGACAATTCCCTTGTCGAGAGCCCTTCCTGGCACAAATTAACAATGCGGACGCGATCTAGCCGAGGTATTGACCGTCTAGGCACGGTTGAACTACAGACAACACGAGCCGTGTACCTTCTAACTGTTGGAATGACTTGAACTGATCGGCTGTCGGACCCCCTCCGTCTAATAGGCGCTGCTCATGCATGGTTGTTTACATCCTTAAGCAGGTTTAGTGACATCTCTGAACAGTCTGTGATACAATATCCACAGTCAACGCCTATCTTCAGGAGTCCTGGGAACTGGGACGATGCAAAACTTTTTTGATGCGTGTATTTTACACTTCTTACCGCTTTCATCATATTCAAAGAGATCTTATAGTGTTTCCTTACAGTTATCATTTGCGATGTGTTTCTGCAGGATATTCCTTTCGGCTCTGGCTCCTCTCAATGTATTTCGTAATCGCACAAATCCTCGTTCCTTACAATTAAGTATTGTTTTTGAGGAGGCTATTGCTGCGTTCGGTGCCAGTTCTTGGGTAGAAGACACTTCAGGCTAGCACGTCCTCTCTGCCGCAACTTCTTTTTGGCTAACGCAGCCAATTTTCTGGAAAGTAAATGCGAGACAATGTTGTCGATGTCGGTGGGGATTGAGTATAAGCGAATGAGAGTGTCGGTTGCGATGAAAGCAGGCAAGAAATGAAGTAGTAATTTGTTTTTAATACTTATTTGTGACACGTGTGAAATTTTAAGTCTGGGTTTTGGTTTATAATTTCACTAAATCTTTCATAGCTCCCCACATTAAGTTTTACAGCAAGCACTGCACGTAGCGTTTCAGTTTGAATTTGCTTATTTATTGATCGTCTCTGGCAGACAGAGAAGGCCCTGGACGTTGGCCATGTCCCCTTTCTTTGGTGTCTGCCTTGCATTAAGTCCTTCCAAATGCTTCAACCATCGTTGCCCTGTAATGATCTGCATATCGTCCCGTCTCTTCTGGACATCGTGGTCCATGTGATTCGTGACGTAGCTTACTTCGTGGAACAAGTTACGCTTGACTAGTACAAGCAGTCGTCTTAGACGCCTGCACCTCAAACTGCTGCTAAGTCTGCCCATTCTAGAAATTTGTTTCACCTGAATCGAATTGTCTGTACTGATGAACGTACTTCTGTACACACCGTGTGTACGAGGGTCACTCCAAAAGAAATGCACTTTTTTTTTAAATCCATCTTTTATTCTACATATTTGAAAGTTTTACAGTGTGTAGATACATCCTTTAGGAACAATATTTTCTTTCTCCAAATAATTTCCTTCCCTCTCAACTGCCTTACGCCATCTTGGAACCAGCGCCTGTATACCCGCACGGTAAAATTCTGGACCAACCTGTTGGAGCCACTGTTTGGGAGCGTGCACAAGGAAGTCATCATCTTCAAACCTTGTTCCACGAAGAGAGTCTTTCAGTTTCCGAAAGAGATGATAGTCACATGGAGCCAGGTCAGGACTGTAAGGCGGGTGTTTCAGTGTTGTCCATCCCAGTTTTATGATCGCTTCCATGGTTTTTTGACGGACATGTGGCCGTGCATTGTCGTGCAACAGCAAAACATCCACCTTTGCCTGCCAGGGTGGCCTAGCGGTTCTAGCCGCTACAGTCTGGAACCGCACGACCGCTACGGTCGCAGGTTCAAATCCTGCCTTGGGCATGGATGTGTGTGATGTCCTACGGTTAGTTAGGTTTAAGTAGTTCTAAGTTCTAGGGGACTGATGACCTCAGAAGCTAAGTCCCATAGTGCTCAGAGCTATCCTCCTTTTGCCAATGTGGTCGAACACGACTCAGTCGAGCTTGAGGTTTCTTCAGTGCCGTCACATATGCATCAGAATTTATGGTGGTTCCACTTGGCACGATGTCCACAAGCAAGAGTCCTTCGGAATCGAAAAACACCGTAGCCATAACTTTTCCAGCAGAAGGTGTGGTTTTGAATTTTTTTTTTTTTCTCTTGGGTGAATTTGCATGATGCCACTCCATTGATTGCCTCTTCGTCTCTGGTGAAAAATGATGGAGCCATGTTTCATCACCTGTCACAATTCTTCCAGGAAATTCATCTCCACCATTCTAGTACTGTTCCAAAAGTTCGCTTCATACCGTCTTTCTGGTTTCTTTGTGAGCCACTGTCAACATCCTGGGAACCCACCTGGCACAAACCTTTTTTAACGCCAACACTTTCAGTATTCTGCAAACACTTCTTTCCCCTATCCCAACGTAGCGTGACAATTCGTTACTGTGATGCGTCTGTCAGCAGTCACCAATTCGCTAACTCTTGCACATTGTCTGGAGTGTGTGCAGTATGAGGCCTGTGGCTGCGAGGACAAGCCTCAATATTGCCGTGCCCGCTTTCATAACGTAACCTGCTTGCCCACCGACTAACTACTGCGATCGACAGCAGCATCTCCATACACCTGTTTCAACCTTTTGTGGATGTTTCCCACTGTCCCGTTTCCACAGCACAGGAATTCTGTGACAGCACGTTGCTTCTGACGAACGTCAAGTGTAGGAGCCATCTTAAAGACATGCTGTGACGGCGCCACTCATGAGAAAAGGTTGAACCAAGTTTGAAAACCAGCGGGAAGGATGTGTATCTAATTCATTTCTCGCTAGTAGCACTGTGTACTGTAAAACTTTTACCCATGCAGAATGAAAACCGTATTTTCACAAAAATAGTGTGCATTTCCTTTGGAGCGACCCTGTATGTATACAAAACTAGAAATAAACACCAGAATGAGATTTTCTGCAGCGGGGTCTTCGCTGATATGAAACTTTCTGGCAGATTAAACTGTGTGCCGGACCAAGACTCGAACTCTGGACCTTTACCGGCGAAAGGCAAAGGTCCCGAGTTCGAGTCTTGATCCTGCACACAGTTTTAATCTGCTAGGAAGTTTTAGAAATAAATACTTCGTAACTATGTTTTAGACATCCACTGGTAACAGATCTGATGATTTTTCAATGGCGTTGGGTGCAGTAACTGTTGTGTGGCCCGCACAGACAATTTTTCTTCCCAAGTCCCATCCCCTTGAAATCTGAAGAAAACAATAAATTATCCTTCATGATTAGCCGCAATAAAATGTGATCATCTTCACCGAACGGTGAATTCTTCACCGATTCACGCGCCATAATGAAACACGCTGCGTTGGTTATTGTGTCGTTGTCGGAGATGGTGAGTTTACAGACAGACGCTCTCTGACTTTCTTCAGAACCAAAAAGAAAGAAAACATTACGAGCATTTTAATAACCAACTGCCTGGCTCTGAGACCGTAGCGTTGTAGTGTTCTAATAGCGTAAACTCTAATTCACTTCTCGCTAGTAACACCCCATATTATTTAACTTGTAATTTTGTAATCAGTTTGAAGTTTTGATTAATGAATATAGAACATTTTTTATTTTTTATTTCTAAACGGTTGGAAAGAAGCGTAATCACAAGAAGTTAAAATTTGGTCCAAAAAATTGTGAAATGTCAAATTTTAGATGAAATACTTCCCGTTACCTCGATATTGAATAGCATTGTTCATGTCTACTACAGTTTCTTCATTTGGCAATAACAAATTTTGCAATTTAACACAAAAATTTTAATTAATCATGAACATTCGCTATTAGTAATTAAAAAGGATTCTTAATTTGTTGATGGCATCGAAAAAGTACAAAGAAGGGTGGCTCGTTTTGTATTACCGCGAAATAGGGGAGATAGTGTCACAGACATGATACGTGAACTGGAGTGCCAATCATTAAAACAAAGGCGTTTTTCATTGTGACGGGATCTTCTCATGAAATTTCAATCACCATTTTTCTCCTTCGATTGCGAAAACATTCTGTTGGCACCCACCTACATAGGGAGAAATTATCTTCACGATAAAATAAGAGAAATCAGGGATCGCAAAGGAAAAATTCAAGTGCTCGTTTTCCCTCGCGCCGTTCGAGAGTGGAACGACAGAGAGAGAGAGCTTGAAGGTGGTTCATTGAACCCTCTGCCAGGCACTTTATTGTGAATACCAGAGTAATCACGTAGCTGTAGACGTAGATGTGGATGTTAATTGTCGTTTGAGTTTGATGATATAGAACTGGAAAAAAAGCGCAGGTGACACCTGTATATAAGAAGGGTAGAAGGACGGATCCTCAAAATTACAGACCAATATCCTTAACATCGGTTTGTTGCAGGATTCTCGAACATATTCTCAGTTCGAATATAATGAATTTCCTTGAGACAGAGAAGTTGCTGTCCGTGCATCAGCACGTCTTTAGAAACCATCGCTCCTGCGAATCGCAACTCAACCTTTTTTCATATGATATCTTGCGAACCATGGATGAAGGTTATCAGACGGATGCCATATTCCTTGACTTCCAGAAAGCGTTTGACTCGGTGCCCCACTGCAGACTCCTAACTAAGGTACGAGCATATGGCTTGGCTCTGAGCACTATGGGACTTAACATCTATGGTCATCAGTCCCCTAGAACTTAGAACTACTTAAACCTAACTAACCTAAGGACAGCACACAACACCCAGCCATCACGAGGAAGAGAAAAATCCCTGCCCCCGCCGGGAATCGAACCCGGGAACCCGGGCGTGGGAAGCGAGAACGCTACCGCACGACCAGGAGATGCGGGCTACGAGCATATGGAATTGGTTCCCAAATATGTGAGTGGCTAGAAGACTTCTTAAGCAATAGACCCCAGTACGTTGTCCTCGATGGTGAGTGTTCGTCGGAGGTGAGGGCATCATCTGGAGTGCCCCAGGGAAGTGTGGTAGGTCCGCTGTTGTTTTCTATCTACATAAATGATCGTTTGGATAGGGTGGATAGCAATGTGCGGCTGTTTGCTGATGATGCTGTGGTGTACGGGAAGGTGTCGTCGTTGAGTGACTGTAGGAGGATACAAGATGACTTGGACAGGATTTGTGATTGGTGTAAAGAATGGCAGCTAACTCTAAATATAGATAAATGTAAATTGATGCAGATGAATAGGAAAAATAATCCTGTAATGTTTGAATACTCCATTAGTAGTGTAGCGCTTGACACAGTCACGTCGATTAAATATTTGGGCGTAACACTGCAGAGCGATATGAAGTGGGACAAGCATGTAATGGCAGTTGTGGGGAAGGCGGATAGGCGTCTTCGGTTCATTGGTAGAATTTTGGGAAGATGTGGATCATCTGTAAAGGAGACCGCTTATAAAACACTAATACGACCTATTCTTGAGTACTGCTACAGCGTTTGGGATCCCTATCAGGTCGGATTGAGGGAGGACATAGAAGGAATTCAGAGGCCGGCTGCTAGATTTGTTACTGGTAGGTTTGATCATCACGCAAGTGTTACGGAAATGCTTCAGGAACTCGGGTGGGAGTCTCTAGAGGAAAGGAGGCGTTCTTTTCGTGAATCGCTACTGAGAAAATTTAGAGAACCAGTATCTGAAGCTGACTGCAGTACAATTTTACTGCCGCCAACTTATATTTCGCGGAAAGACCACAAAGATAAGAGAGATTAGGGCTCGTACAAAGGCATATAGGCAGTCATTATTCCCTCGTTCTGTTTGGGAGTGGAACAGGGAGAGAAGATGCTAGTTGTGGTACGAGGTACCCTCCGCCACGCACCGTATGGTGGGGTGCGGAGTATGTATGTAGATGTAGAACTAGAATGGAAACAAGAAGTTGCTGCCGGCCGCGGTGGCCGTGCGGTTCTAGGCGCTCCAGTCCGGATCCGCGCTGCTGCTACGGTCGCAGGTTCGAATCCTGCCTCGGGCATGGATGTGTGTGATGTCCTTAGGTTAGTTAGGTTTAAGTAGTTCTAAGTTCTAGGGGACTGATGACCACAGCAGTTGAGTCCCATAGTGCTCAGAGCCATTTGAACCATTTGAACCAAAAATTTGCTCGTAGTGAAAGCGAATCAAACAACTTAGCGCGTGCTATACTATAACGTCATGCTATGAGTTACAAGTGGCTGGTAAGAATTCTGCAAGTGTTCCACAGCTTTACGCTTAAGGGCAGTCGGGAATCTTCAAAGTCTATATTTGCAGTGTTGTTGAGAACTGAACCGTGTTTCATCAGGAAACTTATTTGCGAAGACTGACTTTGAAACCCTGTAAGTATGTGGAAACTGAGAGAGGCCAGAGCAGCTGGTTGGGCAGCCTTGTGATCTGTCTGTGTCGTGAGGCGCGACCGGATGGCTCAACCGGAAAGCAAACTTGTCGAGTAGGGGTCCAGTTTGAAGCTTGGCTCTGGGCTATGAGGTCTCGTCGGATAGTAAGATAAAATGTGGCTGTCGTTCTCTTGTAATTAGTAACGTCACTGCAGAAAGTTTACTAAATCGCAACTGTGCGGGAAATTTAATGACACGAGAGAGCGGCAGTTTTGTAAGCTGGAGGCAGCGGTAGCGACAGCCGAGAGTCGCCAGCAGAGGCTGCTACACGTGGATAGTGTTAAGGAGAGGGGAAGGGGGAGGGAGAGGGAGAGAAAGAGAGAGAGGGGGGGAGGGGAGAATGAGAGAATGAAGGAGAGAGTGATGGAGGGGGAGGGAGAGAGAGGGGGAGAGAGAGAGAGAATGAGGGAGAGAGTGAGGGAGAGAGAGAGAGAGAGAGAGAGAGAGAGAGTGGTGGAGGAGGGGGAGAGGGGAAGAAGGTACTCGATATCTAGACCATAATTCCACTATCAGTACAATCAGATTATGACAGACACGTCAAACAAATGAACGTATTCCTGGAAAACACAAAAACATTTCATTACAAGGCACACAATAATTCAATAATAAGTTACTTCAACTTAACCAATGTTAAATACAACAATTTATAATAAACCTGTCATCAACACTCATGACGGGCACTTTCAGCCAGAAGCCATACTTTACCATTAATTGTATCTTTCAACTCAATTCTTGGCTGGGTACCTTACAAGGATAATTTCTTCTCATCTCTTTTTATTTCCTCTTATTGCTCCGAGACCGTCATGATCGGATTACGATCTCGTTGTTTCTCAAAAAAAAAGTTACTCTTTTAATCTGATTCTTCAATGGCCTTCTGAAACTTTTGCGTAAGTATAAACACGTATAGTTAATGACAACTTGGCAGTGATAATATTTCATACCAGACGGCGTTATTCCACCCTTCTGGCTACTTCCGCTCTTATCTTCGCTTCCTACGTTATGGGGATGGACTAAGGTTTGTCGAACAACATTTGAAGTTCCCGTACTCGGAACTCAGCAGTGAAATCAATAGTCAAGCGCCAGACGCACTGCAGGTTACGCATGCGGAGTTACGAGGCCTGCAGCACAGCCTCGTACACTACATCCAGCAAAATCCTCCCCTCTGATGCCCGTAAAAATTTCTAATATACAAGTTAGTTACCCTGAATCGTCGTGTTCAAAGACATGGGCTGGGTTCGCAAATCCGGACTGATTTAGACCTGACAGCATCATTATTCCTTGCCTCGCCCTGTCTCGAAGGTCCCTGGACAAAGATGCAGACAAGAAAGAGAGGTTGAAATCGCTGGTTGAATCTGCTGCTTCGGACTCGAGGTGTCCGCACATAAATTCAATTTTGTATTTTCTCGGCCAACTAGGAGGGAGGTAATACTGATGCTCTTGAAGCCCAGAACAAGGCTGTACGCCATTTGACGAATTCCGAAGCATTTCGAATTTTCCTAAAGAGAGAAAATGCTATAATATTATCTTGGAACTCTTCCATTTGGTCCGTGTTTGCGTAGAAAAACAGGAATATTAGAAATTGAGTCCGCTTTCATGCAAAAGACCTTGTTATTCGTTTATTTCTTTATTATCCCAAACTAGTTTTGGCGACAAATATCACCATCATCAGTTGGGTTTATTTAAATCTAAAACATGCAGGAAATGGTATGGTTGTGCAAACACAGTAAAACAGTATTACATTTTTACAAATCGTCTTTTGAAATATAGTTTTGTATTGATACTTTCATACTACCTTATTTATTGTATGCTACAGCACGTTTTAAACAATTTCTGGCGCTGTTTGTGACGTATTTTCTGTGCTCTTTTTTCTGTTGCCGTCTTTTTACTTAGGGTACATCATGTAATCCGCAACCATTTTGGCGCGTATTTAAATAACTGGTTTAAATAACTGGTTTCCAGAACACTAGGCCGGCCGGAGTGGCCGTGCGGTTCTAGGCGCTACAGTATGGAACCGAGCAGCCGCTACGGTCGCAGGTTCGAATTCTGCCTCGGGCGTGGATGTGTGTGATGTCCTTAGCTTAGTTAGGTTTAAGTAGTTCTAAGTTCTAGGCGACTGATGACCTCAGAAGTTAAGTCGCATAGTGCTCAGAGCCATTTGGGCCATTTGAACCACAACACTACCACAACCCCAAGTATATACTACTGACAGACGAAGTTCACCTTTGAGTATTTGTTTACTAACAGCCACTCACATGGTTGCAGATGACATGATGTTCGCTAAGTAAAAAGACGGCAACAGAAAAATGAGCACAGAAAATGTCACAAACAGCGCCAATAATTGCTTAAAACATGCTGTAGTATACAATAAATAAGGTAGTATGAAAGTATCAATATAAAACTACATTCAAAAGAGGATTTGTAAAAATGTAATAATGTTTCACCGTGTTTGTACAACCATACCATTTTCTGCATGTATTAGATTTAAAAAAACCCACTGATAATGGTGATATTTGTCGCCGAAACTAGTTTGTGATAATAGAGAAATAAACAAATAACAAGGTACTTTGCATCAAGGCGGACTCAATTTCCGATATTCCTGTTAGAGAAAATGGTTATAGTAAAAAACTATCACTTCCTCACTGGGCGATTTTTCGCCAAGATTTCTCCGTCTCTCTCACATACTTGCGCCATTTTTTAATTTGTGTCTGAATCTGTAGTCACCTTCACGACCCGAACCTCTCTCGTCACGAATATCGCTGTCCTTCCGCGCATGCGCCCTGCTCTCAACATCACGCCAGAGCAGATTCTCCACGTGAGACACGCGCTCCTGCAACTCGTTGACAGCACCTAGTTCCCTCCTGTTACTTTCACATTGGCCTTGCTGGAATTCCGTGCATCTCGTTAACAACATCTAGTTGCCTCCTATTAATTTCGCACTGTCTTTGCTGGAATTTCAGCAAGGACCTGACTTCTTCGCTTTCCTCAACATTTACCGGTTCTGTCCTACTGCTGCTCTCTGGTGTAGTCAAACTTCCACACTCTCTGTGAGCCTCTGCTTTGAATTAAAAATTTTCTCCATTACCGTTTCCCGTCAACACCTCGCATTTTTCTTGTAGCTCGACAATAGTGGCACTGTTCCCTTCTACTTTTTCCTTAACTTATTCAGAATTTTCTATTCGATTCAGGAATTCCTTACGATCACGATCACATTTCTCATCTAATTTCCGCAGTTCCTCTTCTAGCCTTCCACCTCGCAGCATGACTTCGCCGCTCACCCTTTTCTGTTCTACTTCGATCGCACTTAACCGGTTCCCTACCTCTTCAAATTTCCCGTTAACCTCAGCAGCGATATCGTCCTCGATTTTGATTGCTTAGTTTTCCAACTTTTCTTCCATGCCATCAATTTTTTGCCTCACTCATTCCACCGTATTCTGTAAGATACCCTATTCGGCAACTAAACCTTCTTTTTTTCTCCGCCTGTGGCGCCCGTATGTCTGTGTTTAACTCTTCATTTTGTTCTGTGCTTATTCTTTTTCTCACATCAGCCAAATCGGCCAACCCATTTACGCTCAGCGCTACACGTACTGGTGCCCTCCGTTCGTTTATTGTTTCAGCCTCGTCCACATTCATACTTCGCAAATTGTGCACTTGACCCGAAACACTCCTAGCTGTGAGAGGAATACACTGTGCATATCATAAATCTAAACATCTCCATTGCGCCACGAAAGTCTGCTCTCATTTGTCTCGCCGGCCGGGGTGACCGAGCGGTTCTAGGCGCTACAGTCTGGAACCGCGCGACCGCTAGTGTCGCAGGTTCGAATCCTGCCTCGGGCATGGATGTGCGTGATGCCCTTAGGTTAGGTTTAAGTAGTTCTAAGTTCTAGGGGACTGATGACCTCAGAAGTTAAGTCTCATAGTGCTCAAAGCCATTTGAACCATTTTTCATTTGTCTCGCATCGCAAGGATCTACGTTTCATTTTCCACATTTTTGTGGCTAAAATTGGCGAGATTCTTCCTACTTGTCTCTATCTCCAAAGTCTCTTCTGTGGGCATTTTATTTACTGACTCCTCATGAGGTAATATTTTTCACCTCACACCGTTTTTGAAGCGACTATGCGTATTCATTTTGGAATAATAGAAATGAAAATCCTATACAGAAAAAACTCCCTATCTGAGATAGGTTCTCTTAAATAACAAACTAAATTTTTACTAAGTTTATTACTTGAGCTAAACGCAACGTAATACAATGAAAATGATCTTCACACGCAATTCCCAACGCAAAAGCATCGTCACACGCACATTTATTACATTATAAAACTTCCCAATCAAAAGGGTTACAACTTAAAATCCCCGAAAGTAACATAAATATACTTCACACAAAATATAAAACAGACACAAAAGACGACATTGTCTCATAATGCAGGTAACAGCCCTACTCAAGCACACTGCAGAAATTTGGTAAGATCTGAAGAAAATTAAATTTGTATATTATTACACATTAACAATCTCACAGCATCAGTCTAAGATTCCTTGTGTAAGCGGAATCCTAGGCAAAAGGGTCACCATTATGAATCCTACCTGTTCTTTTCAAAACTCACATTTACTGGCAAAGTCGGTATTCTGGATGAAACCTGTGCTTGGCTTTAAAGGAAAACAGAGCTCACTTTCGTTGCGTTGAACAAGTACCAGACAGCAATTTAGATTGTGGCTCAAATTCATTTAAATACTGGTTAAATAGATTACCAAAAAGAGCACCACCTGTCAGATTATTGAATGAGCTAAGGAATTAAATATCCTTTTACTGGATACACAAGACAACATACTACAATTTTATTGATCGTTATTAAGGGAATATAAGGACTGAATGATTTTAAGGAGCCTGACTAGGAAGCATGATTCTGCTACGAGATGTGCCAGTTGTAAGTAAAGAATCACTGAACATTTATATCAGAATTAAAACACACGAAAATATTAAATAAAGTAGTTCCTTGGAATGCTGGCGCTTAAGCCTCGACATGTAGTACCTATCTTAAGAAGGCAGCTTCCACACTTGGAACCCAATCTGCCAAATAACGTGTAGGACTTACTTGATGCACACACACCAACATTCACACTGACCATCCATACAGCAAAAGGCATAGAGTTTAGAAGAATGCTTGCATATTCTACGATTAAGTACTCTGGGACAGACAGTAACTAGTTTCGACACTCCATTTCTGAAGACAAAGGCCCGTTCCAAGAATTCAGTATAAATTCACAATTTTGACGCCACGGCCATCAAATAAAAGCACATCTGGTCCGTAGTGGGACTGAGACGTGATTAAGTCGGATCACAGCCCCACAACGTACAAAGGAACGCATGTGGGGCAGCAGAACACAACTGACTAAACCCATGAAAATAATATATGAAACGGACGACAAATCAAATAAAATTTAGTGCAAGCAGACAGAAAAGAGTGCAACACTTTCATACGTGGCATACAAAACTGACATTTGACACCGTTCGCCACCGCAAAGTTGCAAATCAACAACGGACCACACTAAGTAAACTGAATATTAATTAAAAACCCGTTCCCTAACTGAAGTGATTTGGACAGCAACATTGCCGATTCCTACACTGAGGGACTACTACACTCCTGGAAATGGAAAAAAGAACACATTGACACCGGTGTGTCAGACCCACCATACTTGCTCCGGACACTGCGAGAGGGCCGTACAAGCAATGATCACACGCACGGCACAGCGGACACACCAGGAACCGCAGTGTTGGCTGTCGAATGGCGCTAGCTGCGCAGCATTTGTGCACCGCCGCCGTCAGTGTCAGCCAGTTTGCCGTGGCATACGGAGCTCCATCGCAGTCTTTAACACTGGTAGCATGCCGCGACAGCGTGGACGTGAACCGTATGTGCGGTTGACGGACTTTGAGCGAGGGCGTATAGTGGGCATGCGGGAGGCCGGGTGGACGTACCGCCGAATTGCTCAACACGTGGGGCGTGAGGTCTCCACAGTACATCGATGTTGTCGCCAGTGGTCGGCGGAAGGTGCACGTGCCCGTCGACCTGGGACCGGACCGCAGCGACGCACGGATGCACGCCAAGACCGTAGGATCCTACGCAGTGCCGTAGGGGACCGCACCGCCACTTCCCAGCAAATTAGGGACACTGTTGCTCCTGGGGTATCGGCGAGGACCATTCGCAACCGTCTCCATGAAGCTGGGCTACGGTCCCGCACACCGTTAGGCCGTCTTCCGCTCACGCCCCAACATCGTGCAGCCCGCCTCCAGTGGTGTCGCGACAGGCGTGAATGGAGGGACGAATGGAGACGTGTCGTCTTCAGCGATGAGAGTCGCTTCTGCCTTGGTGCCAATCATGGTCGTATGCGTGTTTGGCGCCGTGCAGGTGAGCGCCACAATCAGGACTGCATACGACCGAGGCACACAGGGCCAACACCCGGCATCATGGTGTGGGGAGCGATCTCCTACACTGGCCGTACATCACTGGTGATCGTCGAGGGGACACTGAATAGTGCACGGTACATCCAAACCTTCATCGAACCCATCGTTCTACCATTCCTAGACCGGCAAGGGAACTTGCTGTTCCAACAGGACAATGCACGTCCGCATGTATCCCGTGCCACCCAACGTGCTCTAGAAGGTGTAAGTCAACTACCCTGGCCAGCAAGATCTCCGGATCTGTCCCCCATTGAGCATGTTTGGGACTGGATGAAGCGTCGTCCCACGCGGTCTGCACGTCCAGCACGAACGCTGGTCCAACTGAGGCGCCAGGTGGAAATGGCATGGCAAGCCGTTCCACAGGACTACATCCAGCATCTCTACGATCGTCTCCATGGGAGAATAGCAGCCTGCATTGCTGCGAAAGGTGGATATACACTGTACTAGTGCCGACATCGTGCATGCTCTGTTGCCTGTGTCTATGTGCCTGTGGTTCTGTCAGTGTGATCATGTGATGTATCTGACCCCAGGAATGTGTCAATAAAGTTTCCCCTTCCTGGGACAATGAATTCACGGTGTTCTTATTTCAATTTCCAGGAGTGTAGAAACTCAAGTGAATCCAAGTCTTACACCTTCCAAGTTACGCTGCTAGAGATGACCACTCATACCACACTTCCTCACCGGCGATTCGGGGGAAAGGTACAGCTTGCACGCTTCCAGATGTCGGGTCCTCGCATAGGCCGGAAACGCTTTTGGAGGGTACGCAGTGGCTACCTGTGCCAACCTTACAACAGCTGTTGACAAGTGGTCGCTAATGTCACTTCGACTCAACAGATCTATTCAAACTCCACACAAAGGTTGGCTAATCTGCTCGTAACGTCCACAGAAACTTTCTTGCAACCAAATCATACTGGAGCATCACACACAGACGAGTACACCCCTTCACTATAGCAGACGGAAGTAGGAAAAGGAAAGACAGGGCGTGGATACACGATAAACAGGTTATTTGGAGACATACAGAATATGAAACATGAATTACGAGGGTTGCTCAGAAAGAAATTTTTTTCTCAGCCGAAAACTGTGTTACGAATGCGAAACGTTACTTATCTATTATTTGAAGTGTCGTGAGTGAGTGCGCCAAGTTTCCGTCACTTCCGACAGCTAGCGTAGATGCAGGACGGTTTCAAAACGGCGTCTGCAGGTGATGTACGTTACGACCAACGTGCCGTCATTGAATTTCTCTCTGGCAGAGAAAGAAACTGTGGAGAATATACACAAACGCTTGTGCAGAGTCTGTGGAGCATCTGCTGTCGGTAGAAGTACAGTTCGTCGCTAGCTACAGAGGGTAAGGTCATCAGAAGGCGTCCGCCCCTGGTAGCTGAGTGGTCAGCGCGACGGAATGTCATACCTAACGGCCGGGGTTCGATTCCCGGTTGGGACGGAGATTTTCTGCGCTCTGGGACTGGGTGTTGTGCTGTCCTTATTATCATCATTTCATCCCTATCGACACGGAAGCCGCCGATGTGGCGTCAACTCGAAGGACTTGCACCAGGCGAACGGTGTATCCGACGCGAGGTCCTAGCCGCACGGCATTTACATCAGAGGGCGGCTCGGCACAGCTCCACTATTGGCAGCGATAGGGGAGACAATCCATGGCTGTCACACCTGACATATTGCAGCGAGGTGATGTAGTCATTCGCGGACTTCCACTTGTTTAAGCCATTAAAGGAAGCCATTCGTGGAAGAAAAATGGTTCAAATGGCTCTGAGCACTATGGAACTTAACATCTGAGGTCATCAATCAAAAATGATTCAAATGGCTCTGAGCACTGTGGGACTTAATATCTGAGGTCATCTGTCCCCTAGAACTTAGAACTACTTAAACCTAACTAACCTAAGGACATTACACACATCCATGTCCGAGGCAGGATTCGAACCTGCGACCGAAGCGGTCGACTGTAGCGCCTAGAACCGCTCGGTCACAACGGCCGGCCATTCGTGGAAGACATTTTGAAGACGATGAGGAGGTGATTCGCACAAAGAAGCACTAACTCCGCCACTAGGACGAGGATTGGTACCCACAGGGCATACATGCCCTTGTTTCGCGTTGGACGAAGGCCATAGAACGCGATAGCGATTAAGTGAAAAACAGGGTGTGTAGATAAAATACCATTGTTTCGTGTGTGTAATTCTCATTAGGTTCAATAAATAGTTGTTGAAGAAAAAAAGTGGTACATTACCTTCTGGGCAAACCTCATATAAATCATGAAATAATCCACTTCTGGTGTTGAAATCGCACTGTGGCTATTGCCCACATGGACACGTCTCACCCTCTCTGGATGATACCATTGCTACCGTGTGGCGGTGGGCAACCCGTTCTTCCCAAGTGCGTTGTCTCACAGTTGCGGAGTGGTGCGTTCCCATTGCCAAACCTCGGCTTCGCAATGCACTCATGCCTCTATGGCGCAACTGAAGGGGCTGAAATGACGAGGACTCGCGAATTTTATTGTGCTGTCCTTTGTGACCTTTATGATAGTGTTCTAAACGTCCTTTTAAGAGTTATGCAAGTTCACCCGTGAAGGCAAAACTCCTTGAACTACACTGTGTGATGTAAAGTATTCGGACACCTGACTTAAAATGACTTGCAAGTTCGTGGCGCCCTCCATCGGTAACGCTGGAATTCAGTGTGATTTTCGCTCATCATTAGCCTTGATGACACCTTCCACTCTCGCAGGCATACGTTCAATCAGGTGCCAGAAGGTTTCTTGGGGAATGGCAGCCCATTCTTCACGGAGTGCTGCACTGAGGAGAGGTATCGATGTCGGTCGGTGAGGCCAGCACGAAGTCGGCGTTCCAGAACATCCCAAAGGTGTTCTGTGGGATTCAGGTCAGGACTCTGTGCAGGCCAGTCCATTACAGGGATGTTGTTGTCGTAAAACAACTTGGCCACAGGCCGTGCATTATGAACAGGTGCTCGATCGTACTGAAAGACGCAATCGCCATCCCCGAATTGCTCTTCAACAGAGGGGAGGCAAGAAGGTGCTTAAAACATAAGTGTAGGCCTGTGCTGTGATAGTGCCACGCAAAACAACAAGGGGTGCAAGCTCCATCCATGAAAAACACGACCACACCGTAAAACCACCGCTTTCGAATTTTACTGTTGGCACTACACACGCTGGCAGATGACGTTCACTGGGCACTCGCCATACCCACATCCTGCCATCGGATCGCCACATTGTGTACCGTGATTCGTCACTCTACACAAGGTTTTTCCACTGTTCAATAGTTCAAAAATGGTCGAAATGGCTCTGAGCACTATCGGACTTAACATCTATGGTCATCAGTCCCCTAGAACTTAGAATTACTTTAACCCAACTAACCTAAGGACAGCACACAACACCCAGTCATCACGAGGTAGAGAAAATCCCTGACCCCGCCGGGAATCGAACCCGGGAACCCGGGCGCGGGAAGCGAGAACGCTACCGCACAACCACGAGCTGCGGACGTTCAATAGTTCAATGTTTACGCTTCCTACAGCAAGCGAGACGTTGTTGGTCATTTACCGGTGTGATGTGTGGCTTATGACCATCCGCTCAACGATGAAATCCAAGTTTTCTCACCTCCCACCTAACTGTCATAGTACTTGCAGTGGATCCTGATGCAGTTTGGAATTCCTGTGTGATGGTCTGGATATATGTCTGCCTATTACACACTACGACCCTCTTCAACTGTCGGCAGTCTCTGTCAGTCAACAGACGAGGTCGGCCTGTACACTTTTGTGGTGTACGCCGGCCGGAGTGGCCGAGCGGTTCTAGGCGCTACAGTCTGGAACCGCGCGACCGCTACGGTCGCAGGTTCGAATCCTGCCTCGCGCATGGATGTGTGTGATGTCCTTAGGTTAGTTAGGTTTAAGTAGTTCTAAAAAATGGTTCAGATGGCTCTGAGCACTATGGGACTTAACTTCTGAGGTCATCAGTCCCCTAGAACTTAGAACTACTTAAACCTAACTAACCTAAGGACATCACACACATCCATGCCCGAGGCAGGATTCGAACCTGCGACCGTAGCGGTCGCGCGGTTCCAGACTGTAGGGCCATGAACCGCTCGGCCACCCCGGCCGGTTAAGTAGTTCTAAGTTCTAGGGGACTGATGACCTCAGAAGTTAAGTCCCATTGTGCTCAGAGCAATTTGAACCATTTTTTGTGGTGTACTTGTCCCTTCACGTTTCCACTTCACTATCACATCGGAAACAGAGGACCTAGGGATGTTTAGGAGTATGGAAATCTCGCGTACCTGACCACGTTCGAAGTCCGTGAGTTCCGCGGAGCGGCCCATTCTACTCTGTCACGATGTCCAGTGACTACTGATTCAAATGGCTTTGAGCACTATGGGACTCAACTGCCGAGGTCATTAGTCCCCTAGAACTTAGAACTAGTTAAACCTAACTAACCTAAGGACATCACAAACATCCATGCCCGAGGCACGATTCGAACCTGCGACCGTAGCGGTCTTGCGGTTCCAGACTGCAGCGCCTTTAACCGCACGGCCACTTCGGCCGGCAGTGACTACTGAGATCTCTGATATGGAGTACCTGGCAGTAGGTGGCAGCACAATGCACCTAATATGAAAAACGTTTGTTTTTGGGCGTGTCCGGATACTTTTGATCCCATAGTGTAAAGAGACGCAATTAGATGATGAGACGCTATTAGATGGTCTTCATATGCGATCCCAGCCACGTTCGATTCTCCATCATGAGTTGGCGTCCCTGTTATCTAATTCGGCTTCGAAAGCGATCGCAAAGTATGTGCTCTATACATGGACATGAGTCGTCATTCCAACGTGATGTAATGCGTGAACTTCCCTAGTATTTTTGCGATCTTTACAGTGGACTAGCAACAGACGGTGTAACGCCTGCTGGTTTTGCTTCCATGCTTGATAGTGTTGCTACGCCAGCTCACCATGAGGAATTTCTGGCAGCTTTTCACCGTGGTAAGGTATCTGACATTGTCGTTCGCTCTCTTTCCCGCAAACCGTCGAGTTTCGATGGAGATTCTAAAGTATTTTATTGTCGGTTTTGACCTCTTTTAGGCGATATAGTAACATTTATGGTGAATGAAGTGGTGCAAGCGGCACCCAAAATTGCTTTAATCTCCAAAAAGACGGGACGTCAGTCTGTGGATCAGATCCGACCGCTAACACTACTCAATTTTGATTATAAAATCGTAGCGCGAGCGATCAATAGCCACTTGTCGGTTTTGTTAGTAACGTTGTCGCGGGTTGCACTCTTCTAACTCCCGATGTTGAATGTCGTGATCTTATCTCGATTGCTTCGACTGCTACTGTGTCAGGAGCTTTACTTTTTATTGATTTTAATCACGCGTTTGACCGGGTTAGTCATGGTTTTCTGTTCTTATACTCTGTTCACCGTAAGAATAAACCTGGTGTAAACATTACGCCATGTATTCTTCCGCGTTTGCTTGATTTCGTTTCACGTGGAGCGGAAGTCAAGCAGTGACCAGTACAGTCAAGTGCCATCATATGGATTAGTTGTATACTGTGTTACACGCACATAGACTGAACGACAGCCGGCCGAAGTGGCCGTGCGGTTAAAGGCGCTGCAGTCTGGAACCGCCAGACCGCTACGGTCGCAGGTTCGAATCCTGCCTCGGGCATGGATGTTTGTGATGTCCTTAGGTTAGTTAGGTTTAACTAGTTCTAAGTTCTAGGGGACTAATGACCTCAGCAGTTGAGTCCCATAGTGCTCAGAGCCACTGAACGACAATGCGGGACAAAAGCTTCACCGGCGTGTTAAACTTGGACAGGGCTGTCCAGTCAGCGGTCCAATTAACCTGCAGTGAAGTGAGCAGTTGCAGTTCACACGTAAAAAGAGACGAGCAGGAAAAGAATGTCATTTAATTTTTAAAGAGACTGAAATAATATTCGGCAAAACTCCAGCACTACCGCACAGTTCTTAGGTGACCAGCTGGAAACCATAAACTGCTCTCGTTACCACCTGACATAGTATTCTAACCACTAACAAGAGTGATGAAAATTCCTAAAACAGGGCAATTTTTCTGACCAAGCTATGTGTGATGCAAGATGTGTGATGAATTCTGAAGCCACTGAAGGGTGTAACTACAGTCAGTCATCTCGTAATCTCTTAGCTCCTTCCTGATCCGAATCCGAGAAATACGTTTCAGTTCTGGAACTGTCATCTGCTACGTTGACAACGAGTCGACCAACAACAAAATCCAGTAAGCCACCCAGGCGCCTCATTTTCTCCTATTTTTTTATGACTGCAGTTCTACCGGGTGATCAAAAAGTCAGTATAAATTTGAAAACTGAATCAATCACGGAATAATGTAGATAGAGAGGTACAAATTGACACACATGCTTGGAATGACATGGGATGTAATTAGAACCAAAAAAATACAAAAGTTCAAAAAATGTCCGACAGATGGCGCTTCATCTGATCAGAATAGCAATAATTAGCATAACAAAGTAAGACTAAGCAAAGATGATTTGGTTACAGGAAATGCTCAATATGTCCACCATCATTCCTCAACAATAGCTGTAGTCGAGGAATAATGTTGTGAACAGCACTGTAAAGCATGTCCGGAGTTGTGGTGAGGCGTTGGCGTCGGATGTTGTCTTTCAGCATCCTTAGAGATGTCGGTCGATCACGATACACTTGCGACTTCAGTTAACTCCAAAGCCAAAGCACGGACTGAGGTCTGCGGACCTGGGAGGCCAAGCATGACGAAAGTGGCGGCTGAGGACACGATCACCACCATACGACGCGCGCAAGAGATCTTTCACGCGTCTAGCAATACTCTTTTTCGGTTCTAATAAAACTCCATGTCATTCCAAGCATGTGTGTCAATTTGTACCTCTCTATCTACATTATTCCGCGGTTTATTAAGTTTTCAAATTTATACTGACTTTTTGATCACCCGGTATATCCCGCCAGTGCTCGGCCGTGACATGGTTAAAAAGCAGCGTGCGTTAGTTCCTGAACCTCTGGCAGCTTAACAGTCTAGTTATTCCTCGTGACAGATCCCTTAAATTGGCTCCAGGTCAGTTCTGTTGGCTTCAAATTGTAACGGCACAGTGGAAATAAAAATGCGGCATTTGTATTATGATCTCGATGCTGTGAAAATAATTGTTTTACATGTTTCTGTGACACATCTGTAGTATAAAACAATGGATGTAGTCCAAATAAAGAGTATTTCTTTTCAATTTCTGGCTTAAAAAATTAAATTGTTATGTTTTCTTAACTCAAGCAACCTTCGGAAGATGTGTCGCATGTAAACGTAGAACAACTGAATTTCGATAACCGGTTTTCGCTGTCGTGTTTACACGTATGATATGCAGCGTATTTACTAGCCCAGTTAAATATTGGGACTGGAAAACAGCAGTTCCAGTCTCTGATTTTTTGTTGCTGTTGTTGTTGTGGTCTTCAGTCCTGAGACTGGTTTGATGCAGCAATCCATGCCACCCTATCCTGTGCAAGCTTCTTCGTCTCCCAGTACTTATTGCAACCTACATCCTTCTGAATCTGCTTAGTGTATTCATCTCTTGGTCTCCCTCTACGATTTTTACCCTCCATGCTGCCCTCCAACCCTAAATTTGTGATCCTTTGATGTCTCAGAACATGTCCTACTAACCGATCCCTTCTTCTAGTCAAGTTGTGCCACAAACTCCTCTTCTCCCCAATTCTATTCAATACTTCATCATTAGTTATATGATCTACCCATCTAATCTTCAGCATTCTTCTGTACCACCACATTTCGAAAGCTTCTATTCTCTTCTTGTCCAATCTATTTATCGTCCATGTTTCACTTCCATACATGGCTACGTTCCATACGAATACTTTGAGAAACAACTTCCTGACACTGAAATCTATACTCGATGTTAACAAATTTCTCTTCTTCAGAAACGCTTTCCTTGCCGTTGCCAGTATACATTTTATATCTTCTCTACTTGGACCATCATCAGTTATTTTGCTCCCCAAATAGCAAAACTCCTTTACTACTTTAAGTGTCTCATTTCCTAATCTAGTTCCCTCAGCATCACCCGTTTTAATTCGACTACATTCCATTATCCTCGTTTTGATTTTGTTGATGTTCATCTTATATCCTCCTTTCAGGACATTGTCCATTCCGTTCAACTGCTCTTCCAAGTCCTTTGCTGTCTCTGACAGAATTACAATGTCATCGTCGAACCTCAAAGTTTTTACTTCTTCTCCATGAATTTTAATACCTACTCCGAATTTTCTTTTGTTTCCTTTACTGCTTGCTCAATATACAGATTGAATAACATCGGGGAGAGGCTATAATCCTGTCTCACTCCCTTCCCAACCACTACTTCCCTTTCATCTTACTCGACTCTTATAACTGCCATCTGGTTTCTGTACAAATTGCAAATAGCCTTTCGCTCCCTGTATTTTACCCCTGCCACCTTTGATTTAATCGGCGCAATCGCTTTTTCTCTTCAGTCAGACGAGGTGTAAATTGCTTCAGTCTGATAGTTCTACTTATCCCTCACTGTACAAAAAGCCACTCCGTCCATATTACACGAAAATTTTTAAAAACATGGCGAAAGCTGACAGCCTAAGCACATTTCAAAACCGGTTGCGCTTACATGGCAGCGGAAATTGATTTCGGCATTGGAAAACCGGCGATTAGAAGCGGATTTCCGGAACGGTATTGGGTTTTAGGAAATACTGTTCTGGGAGCCCCATGTAAATAGAGTTTGTGTTGCCAGTTCTACAGCGCAGTACGAGACAAACGGACTGTGACGTGGAAGGAAGCAGGAGGTGCGGCAGTGCTGACACCGACGTAGACGCCTCGCTCGCTCTGCCGCAACCGTTCCCTCGCCTGCCGTGGATCGAGCTGGCAACTGCGCACTGTGACGTCAGCGCTCGGCGTGTGGGGCGGGGGGCAGCCGCAGCCGCAGCCGCGCGCCTCTGCTATTTATGCGGCGCAGTTCTGACTGAAGAGGCAGGCGGCTATCAGCGCGTAACGTAGCAGTGTCTTCTCGGAGATTCTATGTGTCTCCTCTACGCGGGAATACCACAGAAAGGTAAGGCGGTCAGCTGACCTCTACTGGAATTTCTGGAAGCTGCTGATGTTCTGCACGCTTTTGTGTGCTATACTCGCGTAACGCAACACACGGTCGCAGGTTCGAATCCTGCCTCGGGCATGGATGAGTGTGATGTCCTTAGGTTAGTTAGGTTTAAGTAGTTCTAAGTCTAGGGGACTGATGACCTCAGGTGTTAAGTCCGATAGTGCTCAGAGCCATTTGAACCAAGGCCGCTACGAATAAACGGGTGGCGGATAGTGTGTTAAGTTGCCGTATCGAGTACTTAATAATTTATTACATGTTATTTATCGCCGTGCTAGTCATTTAACCGCCGAAAACTTGAGCGAGAATAACGTGGAACGAACGGAAAGTAGCGCCACATTCAGTGAGGTAGTGTTCCGATGTGGCATTGTCGATTCCTGCATAATTCTCGTACTACAGATGCTTAAAATGAAAACCGCGCGTACTTGATTAAGTCACTGCATCGAAATACCATACGTTCGTAGGACACAAGTTCGTGAAAACCATAAAATTTAGCATTTTGGACTAAGTGAGTTTTCTGCCTCTGATTCTACCAGTCGCGGTTATCCTTATTATTGAACCGCCAGCCTGCAACCAGAGACAGGTTATAGGGCTAACATAGATTTAATTTTCAACATTTCACGTAATTTGACCGAATTTAAACCTTTAAACTGCTGTCATAAACTACTCGTTAAGAGGTATACTCTTATATTATGGGTTTCACACCGTAAGGAAAGTATTACAACTGGAAACTTAACGTGTCTCGAGGCAGCGGAACTCACGACGCTAAAATACCCGGACATTACTCACCTTTGAGAATGGGGGCGACTTACAACAAACTCTCAACATTTCGAACACTAGAGATATTTCTGTTTACTATTAAAAACAGTCTTGATCACAATTTAATAGTACTGTGACCAGTTTCACTAGTAGTGATTCTCTAGCAGAAGGAGGCTCTTACTCATTGGTCTGAAGATGACCACAGTAGTGGTCGAAACCGGTCACTACTAGTGATTCTCTAGCAGGAGGAGGTTCATTGGTCTGAAGTAGAGCTGGGCAACACGATTCTTTTTCCCGATTCGATTCCTACGATTCAATCTCACATTGCGAATCGATTCCTACGATTCTTTCACGATTCATTCTAGTCTGCGATGGCACGATTCTTACGGAATGCAAAAAGTTCAACACCTTACTCACAGATGGCAGGACATGTCTGAAATCGTCAATGGGGTTAGAATCGAACTGTGTCAGAAATAGTGTATTTATGAGTAAACATGCATATGACGTTACAAGTGTGATTCTCGATTTATACGTGTAATGCCTTAATTGACGAAAGGTCATGTTTGATTTGATTGCATCTATTGTTTTATTTCAGTATGCCAGGGAAGAGGAGTCTATTTGTGCGAAAGGTGGTGCAAAATTGCTTCCTTTGTTCACACGCATCCTCCACTTGACTGCCATCTGGCGGTCGTAATCATTCGTCACGACTCGGCATGATTCGGAAGTTGCCTTCGAAGCATAGCGTAGTGCGTACAAAGAATCGATGAACCGTTGGAACTTGGAATCGTCACGACTCGGAAACACGCAATCGTTTTTACGATTCTTTTGAACGACGATTCGTCCGTATCACGATTCGATTCTTTATTTAGAGTCGTTCAAATGAACGACTCATTCACGAATCACCACAACTCTAGTGTGAAGATAACCACAGTAGTGGTCGAAACCGGTCACCGTACTAAATAAATTGTGATGAAGACTCTTTTTAATAGTAAACATTTGTAACATATTGATCACTGTCAATCCCATAATGTATTCAAACGAGATATTTCTTCCTCCCCCCCCCCCCCCCCACACAAACACACGGTTTTCCTGTTAGTGCAGTCAGATTCGGCATCAGACAACAAGTTTTAATTGATTACTTCGTTGGAACAGACTATTCGCTACACAGTGTGCGGGCAGTATGCACACCCAGCATTGAAAGCATCGGCAAAATTATATCATTGTACGGGACACACGTCAGCAGAGATGACGTCATAAACATTTAAACTCGGGAAAAACTTGCTTCTGTTTAAAACGGAGCGCAGACTAACAAAGACTGTCTGATCTGATCCATTATAAGTGGTTTTTGAAAGCCTGTGACTGTGAAAACAATAGGTTTCTTTATAAATAAATCTTCTGCGGCCAGTCACGATTTTCTTTATTTACTTTTCACACGACGGGTTTCGGGAAATGATTCTTGTTTTCAAGTGCGTTTTTTGTGTGTGATGCCACTGGACAATGGGGATCATTTCCCGAGACGTGTGAAAAGTAAAGAAAATCGTTGACTGGTAGCAGTAGATTTATTTATAAACAAACGAAGACTATATGAAGGGCTTATTTCAATAGTGGTACAAGTCCCATTTTTGTTCATATTGAGATACAGAGTCCTAAAGTTAAATGAGCGCTGAAAAATCTGCAGTTGAGATACCAGAAATATTCAAGCATATGGCTTCTTGCTAGAGATGCACCTTTCTTTCTGTTTGTTTGGATCATTAATGTCAGGAGCATTATCGGCAGAAAAGTGAAGGTAATGGACTTGTACCACTATTGAAATAAGCCCTTCATACCTATCTAGCGTTTCATAATGAAAGTACTTCGTGACTTCGAACACACACAAAGAATAATTTAAAACCGTTACTAAATTTTTCCTCGCTTACATACTTAACGTAAAATATTATAAACGTTAACTCAACTTGTAAAAGTAACCAGGCGTCATGGGCTGTTTCGTGCGTGGGCGTTCCGAATCTTGTAATCCCCTCGTGAATCAGGAACATGTGGCGTCATGCCAACATTGTTCTGGCGATGATAACACAGCGCATTTATTTCAATATTTTTACAATTTTCTGGAATTTAGTTTGTGGTTAACGAACGGCCTGTTGTGTTTCCAAACATTTTGGTTAGATGGATGAGAAGATTTGGCTAGTAGTTGGCGAATTCTTGAAAAATTAACATAATGTTCGTGCTTCGTAAAATAAAACCTTTCCTATCCTCTTTTTGTCGTTCTGTGACGTCTCCACTTCTGTGATTTGCTGATGGAAGGGGAAGCGATCAGACCCCCACACTTTTCTTGTTCTGTGCAACGCTGTGGCGGTTTGTGTGCCTGTACTCGTGTTAAAATTTGCGTGATAGGAGAGCATGGTGTCTTGACAATTGAACGCAACAAAGATCTCTTTCAGACGCTTGGAGTTCCATGCAGTTTGTTGTGCAGTAGAGATGGGCAAACCGAAAAACACGTAACTGTTTCGAAACAAATGAAACAGTACAATGTAATGTTTCGATACGAAGTTTCGAAACAGTGAAACAGTTCGTATTTTGTAATCTAATAAACCTACACATATTATCATCTTGAATGTCTACTGTATAAGTATGTCCATATAAGCACAAATGAGGTGCGAGAGCGATAATCATATCGCAGAAAGTGTGAAACTATCACTTAGACGTCTTGGCAGTTTCGTATTTCCTGCAGCAAATGCGCTGCTTTCGTGTCCTGTGACTTTCATACTTTTCAATTGGCTGAGGACAGGCATAGCTGAAGTCAGAAGAGCCACCACGAACGGAACTGGAGATGGGAGCAAACTGCAGAAACAACGCATATGCTACGGGGATTCCCACATTCCGTTAGTATGGGTAATATACCCATCCTGCTAATTTGCACGCACACAAGGGAATCGTTGTGGATAATAGGCACAGTGACTGTAGACTCACAAATAACGCCAAATAATTCGAATAAATAACAAAATATAACAAAAAAATTTTGGTCTTTCAAGGTGTTCCGAACCGTTCCTATAAATTCATCATGCTTCCCAGCCCTTCCCGTTCACCATTGCACTATCAGTTATATGTCAAACAGATTGCTTGCAATTATACCTACATTAAATTTATGTATATGTATAATAACTGTCACTCTACGCCTTTTTTTATTCTAAATGTTGTAGGCTTACTTGCGTTTCTTAATATGATTACTGTACATGAACAGAGAAGCGTATGTTATAAAAAAAAAGTATAATTTAACTGAATGATTTTCACATATTCATTATTTTGAATGTGAGTAGTATGCGTTGTTTTATTGTTGGTTAGTGTTTATATAGTAGATGTAACGCAATTTCAAAATTGGACAGTCAGCTAGAAACGAAGCTTTATTTTCGGATATCTTAAGCTTCATGCTATCGTTTGTCAAAAAGATTTCGACACTCTTGAAAGTGTTTCATGAAGTGGTATGTTGTGTTTCAGTACCTGTGTCGAGCCCGAATCTCGTCCGACACAGAGCGGAATGAAACATCACTGTTTCGATACAATCAGTCCGTTCCAAGCACAGGTGGACTGAAACAGCCTTATTTTGAAACAATGATACAGTATCTGTGTTTGGCTCGAGATCGAATCTGGTCCGAGACAGGGGCGGAATGAAACACTACTGTTTCGAAACAGTGAACCACAGCCGTTCCGAAACACTGAAACAGTTCCACGTATCGATACACTGTATCGAAACATAGAAACAGTGGCCAAGTCTATTGTGCAGCAAAGTTGTTGCAATCGTGCTTGCGCGTTAGTCGTATCTTTTGTTGCAGAAGAATGAATATTACCGTTCGTGACGCTGTCACTACTTTCTTTACTTGACGTTCAAATGACAATTTGATATAATCCATTATGGAGTCGAGGTAGCAGTTGTCGTTATACTGGTTATCACTGTTAGCATTCAACCGCGATTCTTATACATATTTTAACAACGCGTTTCAAGAGACAATGCTCTCATCATCAGGTTGTAAAATAAGTTTGAAAGATCGGAGTTTATAAGATTCAGTGCAGAACGTGTGATGCAAAATATATAGGGCAGACAGGAAGATCATTCGCGATCCGGTATAAAGAACATAAAGATGCGTTCAGGTTAGGAAATTATGACAAATCAGCTGTTGCGAACCATATATATGAAACAGGCCATCCCCTTAATAGCATAGAAGACAACGTAGAAATATTGCATGTAGAAAAGAAAGGGAGGAAACTTGATTTACTAGAGGAATTCGAGATAGCTATCCATGAAAAGAAACAAAGCAATATCCTAAATGTACAAGATAACTTTAAAGAAATGAGATTTTTTAGCGGGTTTTTAGAATTATTTTAGGGCAGGCATGCGACTTTAAACTTGGAGCATGCCAATGACGGAGTTGCGAGAGGCTCACGATGGCAGACCAATGCAATAAGGAAATAAGGCGCCCAATAGCATTGCGTTACCGTCAAGCACACGGCTGTAACCACGCCACAACACCTAGGCACGTCAGTCCACAACAGCTCCCGAGCCGGCGCAGTCAACAGCATATTTGGTAGCTATGGGACGGCCATCGACTTGTGTCAACAACTTCAATGTAAGACGAGGACCCACAGTCCAATATACTTTTAATTCTGTTTTACTCTATGGACTTACCAACTATTGGTGATGGTGTTTTGTCTTTTTAGTCCGTTTAACTTCATGACATAGATTTTACAACCTGATGATGAGAGCATTGTCTCTTGAAACGCGTTGTTAAAATATGTATAAGAATCGCGGTTGAATGCTGACAGTGATAACCAGTTCAAATGACAAGATTAATGTGCAGTGTAATGTTTTATGTGCAGCCTATAACGATGGTAGAATCTAGATTTAATGTGTAATTTCCAGTGCAATAATTGCGAGAAACGTGGTAGAGTTCTCCGTTATTAGTTTCAATTAAAGGACAGAATCACATAGGAATTACATTTGTGGAAGCATTTGCTAATTATGTTTGACAGAAACCTATAGCAAATTTTAATTCGTTTAACCACGTACTAAATGTTCCAGAAGCCTTAACGTAACTGATGGTAGGTCACTCTTTTGGAAAGCCAGTGACATCATTTACTGACAGTTTAGCATGACAAAAATTACTGAAAATGACCCATTTGGAAGAGTTCAGAAATGTCGTTATGAAACGCAGTTTTGAGTACCAAACTATAGAATTGGTAATTGTAACCCCGCCTTAACAAATTAGCATATCTACCAAGTATTGCGCAATATGATAATTACCTTCGTTAGTAGCTGCATTTCATTATAACCACCCGGTACGTTCATGCCTCCATAAAAATAAGAAAATTCGTAAAATTTTCTCCGTCTGGTTTGTAGGTTGTGGTGGCAGAGTGATTTGCGTAACCCGAGGTCTAGGTTAGGTTGACGGGTGACTGAATGGTTGGCAGTTTGCGGAGCCAAAGAAATGTGACGTCATAATAACAATAATTCTTCCTGTGGCGCAATAATTCTTCCTATGGCGCGTATTTTTTTACTCGTGTTAGGATTTCGAAGAGTGTTTTATGTTAGTTTTGATGACATCATGGATCGAAGCAGTTGGAAAGTTCATTATGTTTCAGCATTGGGCACCGGTCGTCTGTAGTGTAACTTTCCGTATGCACAAGATGCACGCAGCCTTTCTACATCTACATACATACTTCGCAATCCACCACCATACGGTGCGTGGCGGAGGGTACCTCATACCACAAATCACTGTTAATGAGTGGAAACATGTTGCCTGGCCTGACAAGTCGCGTTTCAAATTTTATCGAGCGAATGGACGTGTACGGGTATGGAGACAAGCTCACGAAGCCATTGACTTTTTTTTTTTAGCAGGAGACTTTTATAAAGCTGCTGGAGGCTCTGTAATCTTCTATCCCTCTTACACTCCCAAACAGAACGAGGGAAAAATGACTGACTATATGCCTCTGCACGAGCCCTAATCTCTCTTATCTTTGTGGTCTTTCCGCGAAATGTAAGTTGGCGGCAGTAAAATTGTACTGCAGTCAGCCTCAAATGCTGGTTCTCTAAATTTCCTCAGTAGCGATCCACGAAAAGGACGCCTCCTTTCCTCCAGAGACTCCCACCCGAGTTCCTGAAGCATTTCCGTAACACTAGCGTGACGATCAAACCTACCAGTAACAAATCTAGCAGCCGGCCTCTGAATTGCTTCTATGTCCTCCCTCAATCCGACCTGATAGGGATCCCAAACGCTCGAGCAGTACTCAAGAATAGGTTGTATTAGTGTTTTATAAGGGGTCTCCGTTGCACGAAGAGGCATCGGTTCAGCCACACATGATAACGTCTGATAAGTCAGCACGGGCCACCGCGCGCTGGCTCAAACCTCTCCGCCTCCCAGACAATACCGACCCTGCTGTTCTGCCCACAGCGTACTTTTTTTCGTTTCCTTTCTTTTACTACGTCTGTCTATTACGGTTCCGTTTCTCGTGCGCATTCAAATGTTTCGTTGGCCGAGTGGTCTACAGAGGAACAGATAGATCTGAAGAATATTACCGTGCGCACTTGACGCGAGTTCAAAAAAAAAAAATGGTTCAAATGGCTCTGAGCACTATGGGTCTTAACTTCTAAGGTCATCAGTCCCCTAGAACTTAGAACTACTTAAACCTAACTAACCTAAGGACATCACACACATCCATGCCCGAGGCAGGATTCGAACCTGCGACCGCAGCGGCCGCGCGGTTCCAGACTGTAGCGCCTAGAACCGCTTGGCCACCACGGCCGGCTTGACGCGAGTTATCGGTAGCATCCGGTATGACTTCTCAATTGTGTAATGAATACTCGAGTTGGACTTTATCGTGCTAATATTATGACGAAATGTGCCTTTCTTCATTGCAGCGGCAACGCATATCTATTACTAATGGCCTGCTGAAGAATATTTCACTTCATTTGATACACACATAGTGGATATGATGTTGTTGTGGTCTTCAGTCCTGAGACTGGTTTGATGCAGCTCTGCATGCTACTCTATCCTGTGCAAGCTTCTTCGTCTCCCAGTACCTACTGCAACCTACATCCTTCTGAATCTGCTTCGTGTATTCATCTCTTGGTCTCCCTCTACGATTTTTACCCTCCACGCTGCCCTCCAATACTAAATTGGTGATCCCTTGATGCTTCAGAACATGTCCTACAAACCGATCCCTTCTTCTAGTCAAGTTGTGCCATGAACTCCTCCCCAATTCTATTCAATACCTCCTCATTAGTTATGTCATCTACCCATCTAATCTTCAGCATTCTTTTGTAGCACCACATTTCGAAAGCTTCTATTCTCTTCTTGTCCAAACTAGTTATCGTCCATGTTTCACTTCCATACATGGCTACACTCCATACAAATACTTTCAGATACGACTTCCTGACACTTAAATCTACTAGATGTTAACGCTTTCCTTGCCATTGCCAGTACACATTGTATATCCTCCCCAAATAGCAAAACTCCTTTACTACTTTAAGTATCTCATTTCCTAATCTAATTCCCTCATCATCACCCAACTTAATTCCACTACATTCCATTATTCTCGTTTTGCTTTTGTTGATGTTCGTCTTATATTCTCCTTTCAAGACACTGCCCATTCCGTTCAACTGCTCTTCCAAGTCCTTTGCTGTCTCTGACAGAATTACAATGTCATCGGCGAACCTCAAAGTTTTTATTTCTACTCCATGGATTTTAATACCTACTCCGAATTTTTCTTTTAGCGCAGTGAAGCCCTCTTCTTATTGCTACATTGTCGAAAACTAACATCGAGAAACTGGGCTGTAGTAGAGTTATAAATATAACTCAAATAGGCTACAGCAAGCAACCACAAAGTATGATACGCAAAGTTCATTTATACAAAACCATACCGGTTTCTGATTATCAAACGTCCATTGGCAGATGGCTTTCACAAGCTGAAGCGTACTTACGTTAGCCGTCGTTTGAAAGACAATCCGTTTCTGTACAAAATATCAAATCTCCGCGATCGTTTTTTTCCTAGAGATGTGAAATTATCGAGTAAATTTTTCCATACAAATAACTACTTCGGAGCCTTGTGTTCGGAGATTACACTGCTATAATTTGTTCATGGTAAGAATAAACCTGATGTAAACAACACAAACGCGATGATTGGTCAGAAGCTGTGGTACACGTACGCTGGTGTTGTTACGTTCTTGGAAGTAGTTCCTACTTATGTATTAGATATATTATTACTAAGTCACGTTAAATGAATCTTTAAAGTGTCAAATGTATTAACAGCCGTCAATGTTTTTCTTAATTACGCTTCAGCTAGGTAGTTTTTATTTCAAAAATCGTGTACAGTTACATCCTCTGCAGCGTTGTGCTCTGATTGTCGCGCTGTTAATGCGCAGTAAGAAAATGGCTGAGGCTGCTTTCTGTTTCATGCCGCGCGAGATAAGCCGAGCGGTCTCAGGCGCTGCAGTCATGGGCTGTGCGACTGGTCCTGGCCGAGGTTCGAGTCCTCCCTCGGGCATCGGTGTGTGTGTTTGTCCTTAGGATAATGTAGATTAAGTAGTGTGTAAGCTTAGGGACTGATGACCTTAGCAGTTAAGTTCCATAAGATTTCACACACATTTGAACATCTGTTCCGTAGTGAAACACGCGTATGGAATACGGTTAAAAAGTGGCGAAAAATAGGCTGTTCTTAATGTTTTTCGTAAATTTACAGAGGTAATCGACTTTGAAGTTTTCCCAGTCACTGTATGTAATGCAATTGGTACGTAAACCCAGCTCGTACGCGTAGCGGAGTCGGTAGCACAATGAAATGTTTAACGAAATTGAGTTAATGTTCGCTAGTTCAAATCTCCCCACTATCATTTTTTTTTCCTCGTTCAGTTTGAAATACCTACATCTCGTAATTATAAAAGTCATCATCATTTTGTATGAATAATTCTTATTTTTAATTACATATTGAACGCGAAATTCCAGTATTCATTTCAAATACAAATTCTTAATTATCGATGTTGTATGAAAGAGTGTTCGTAAAAGTTGCTTAAATTAAGAAAACTTAACAATTCAATTTTTAAGGCAAAAATAAAAAAAACCAGATCCTCTCTATGTGGACTATGCCCATCGTTTTGTACCTCAGTGGTAGACAAGTACTGTAGAAACATGAAAAACAATCATTTTCACAGCATCGAGCAAATCATACAAATGCTCCATTTTTTCTTTTGCTAATGTTAAGCAGTTATTTCAGCTTGAAGCACCCACGACTTCTGGATAAGACGGAAAGGTGCAGCTCCGATCCTTAATAGTAATCTGGAGCTGATCATTATTGAAGGAATAAATTCTCTTTCTCATCCTGTTGGATACTTTATCTGAATCAGCAGAACCGAAAATGATAGTATTGTCGATGCTATTGCTTAAACAATAAAATATTTAATTAATATTAACCCAACAGAACTTATACGGAGGCAAGTTAAGGGATTTGTCGCGAGAAATAACAAGACCGTTAAACAAAATTGTTAACACTTTCGTGGCCACTTGTTGACAAACGGCCTATTGGCTTCTGTCTCGGGTTCTTCGGCCGACGTTCATCTAATGATTTTTCCGACGTTTCGCCAGCACGAGTGGCTGGCATTGTCAAAGCTTCACCCTCCACTGAGTTCACCACCGGCAATGGAGGGTGAAGCTCTGACAATGCCAGCCACTCGTGCTGGCGAAACGTCGGAAAAATCATTAGATGAACGTCGGCCGAAGAACCCGAGACAGGAGCCAATAGGCAGTTTGTCAAGACCGTTAAAGCTGCCAGGCGTGGTCGAACTAACGGACGGAGCTTTTTCACACGTCACTGCCGAATGTTGGCGGGATATAGAACAGCTGGTCATAAAAGAAGGAGAGAAAATGCGGCGCCTGGTTGGCTTCGTGGATTCTGTTGTTGATAGGCACGTTATCAAAGTAGCAGGTGACACTTCCAGAACTGGAATGTATTTCTTGGATTCGGATAAGGAAGGAGCTAAGAGATTACCAGACGACTGACTGTAATTAATACCCGGCTTCAGTATTCAACAGTACGGTGAAATCCCTGCAGTACGCTTTTGCATTACAAACAGCTCGCTCAGAAAAATTTCACTCTTGTTTGCAATCGGAATACTGTGTCAGGTGAGAACGAGTGCATTTTATGCTTTCCGTCTGGTCACCTAAGAAGCACGTGCTAGTGCTGGAATTTTCTACGATTATTACTTCATTCTCTTTAAAAATTAATGACATTCGAAGCTATGTTGTTTTTGGTTCGTCTCTTTGCACATCTGAACTGCAGCTGGTCACGTCATTGTAGCTTAGACGGACCGCCGGCTGGCCTGCGCTGTCCGAGTTTAATGAGCCGGTAAAGCTGATGTCCCGCATTATCGCTCAGTCTGTGTGCGTGTAACACAGCACAAAACGTATCCTTATGATCGCACTTGACTGTACTGGTCACAACTTGGCTTCCTCACGACGTGAAACGAAATCCAATGAGATTCAAGCTAATGCGGAAGAATACATGGCGTAATGTTAACATCAGCTTTATTCCTATGGTGAACGGAGTATAGGTGGAAAGCAATGGTGAACTCGCTCACAAATTCAGTATGCCCACAACGCAAAATTAAACTTGAGAATTTTATCTGTATATTTTGAACCGCCTTGAACCATTTCACACAAAAAGGAAACGTAATCGACCCTTCGGAATTGGCCGGCCGCGGTGGCCGAGCAGTTCTAGGCACTTCGGTCTGGAACCATACGGCTGCTGCGGTCGCAAGTTCGAATCCTGCCAAGGGCATGGATGTGTGTGATGTCCTTAGGTTAGTTAGGTTTAAGTAGTTCTAAGTCTAGGGGACTGACGACTTCAGATGTTAAGTCGCATAGTGCTTAGAGCCATTTGAACCAATTCAAAATTTATCTTTCCAGGTAAGTTCTCATACTGTTCTTTTGAAGACCTAATTGTTTCAACAAAGTGTAATATTAGCAGAATTGATGCTTCAAGTTACAATTTTACTACCAAGAATTCGGACTAAAAACTGCGAAAGTTTGAGACTTTTCTTCTGATCAAAAAGTTACTGTAGTTAATCCGTTGTGGCCTGAGGTTCAGGGCTGTATCAACTATTTGTCTTCACCAAAAAGCCACTTTGCTACCAAAATTTCAATCGTAATGATCGTCTCTTAATCAAAAATCAAATGGTTCTGAGCACTATGGGACTCAACTGCTGTGGTCATAAGTCCCCTAGAACTTAGAACTACTTAAACCTAACTAACCTAAGGACAGCACACAACACCCAGCCATCACGAGGCGGAGAAAATCCCTGACCCCGCCGGGAATCGAACCCGGGAACCCGGGCGTGGGAAGCGAGAACGCTACCGCACGACCACGAGATGCGGGCGTCTCTTAATCCATTTCTAAAAGATCACAACATTTGACAATATGATTTGGATGAGAAATGTTACTGCATGATTTTAGTCCCTTGTGGTAAGGAGAAATTTTATAAATTTGATATCTTGTCGCTGTGGTCGTTAGTTCAGAGACTGGTTTGATGCAGCCCTCCATCACCAAATAACTTCTACAACCTGTCTCCTTCTGGATCTGCTTACTGCATTCTTCTGTCGGTCTCGCTGCACGATTTTTATTCGTAAATACTAAATAGGCCATCTCTTGATGTCTCAGAATGTCCTATCAGCTGATCTCTTCTTCTAGTCAGTTTGTGTCACATGTTTTCTCCAAAATTCTATTCATTACCACCTTATGAGTCACGTGATCTACCCATTCAGACTTCACCATTCTTCTGCAGTACCACATTTCAGCAGCTTCTGTTCCCTTCTTGTCTACACTGTTTTTTCTCTATCTTCCACTTCTATACATTGCTACACTGTAAACAAATACTTTCAGAAAAGCCTCCCCATTGCTTAATTCTATATTCTATAGTAACAAATATTTCTTCAGAAACGCTTTTCTTGCCATTGCCCGTTTACATTTTGTGCATTCCGTAATTTGGCCATCATTTATTTTGCTGCTCAAATAGCAAAACTCATCTAAGTGTCTCGTTTCCTAATCTAATTCCCCCAGTATCACCGGATTTACTTCGACTGCATTCCGTTATTCTTGGTTTGCTTCTGTTGGTGTTCATCTTATATCCACCTTTCAAGACACTGTCCCTTCCGTTCAGCTGCTCTTCCAACTCCATTGCTGCCTCTGATAGGGTTACAAAGCCATTGCCAAAACCCCAAACTTTTTATTCCTTCTCCCTGTACTTATATTATTACTGCACTGCAGTTTACCTTCCGCTGTTTGTTCGTGGTGTGGGGGATGTCCACAGGTCCTGTGGCTCTTTGCACAAAAAGCCGTTAAAAATGAACGGGAAAGATCGGAGAGAGGATCAGAATTTTCAGTACATATTGTGCAGTCGAATAAGCGATAGTTGCGTAAAATTTGCTGTGAAATAACATTACAATACCATACAAAAAATTCAAAAAATTGGCTGGCAATTAAAGAGCCATAAGTTACAACGCGCTACAGACGGGATTCATTGTCTTCTACATCAAGAAGTTGGAGAAATTGGTGGTACGAACAGAATATTTCTGAAGTCGCAAGCATTATTCTGCTCTTGCTTGGCTACAGTTTATAGTTTGCTACCTCCCAACCGTAGTTCTGTTTCCGAGACCGTTTGCCGTTTCAGTCGAAAGCGCCCCTGCCCATCTGCAGATGTGACTGATCTGCGAGCTAAGTCTCGTTTCAAAGACAAATCCCTCCAACGTTAAAACTGTCCAGGACGTCTACATTGCTTTCCTCACGTAGTGTACCCACGTCTCCATAATAGGATTGCAGAAATTCTGAAATATTTTTATCAATATATCTGTGTAAGACTTTTTCCGATTATGAGACTAAAAAAAAAAAACGCTATTACGAGGCACCTCGGGTGCGACAATCCGCGAAATTGTCTGAGTCTGTCCGTATGCCGACATTTTGTACCATATGAAAGTGTCTTCTTTGAACCAAAAATAAATACAGAAAAATTTGTCATGTTTTTTTGTGTGTGTTGTTGGAAAATATGAAATATAAAACCAAGTCTCAGGCAGTGCGGGAGCACTGCAATTTGCCAGGCGTAGATGGTTCAAATGGCTCTGAGCACTATGCGACTTAACTTCTGAGGTCATCAGTCCCCAAGAACTTAGAACTACTTAAACCTAACTAACCTAAGGACATCACACAGATCCATGCCCGAGGCAGGATTCGAACCTGCGACTGTAGCGGTCACTCGGTTCCAGACTGAAGCGCCTAGAACTGCTCGGCCACTCCGGCCGGCGCCAGTCGTAGAAGTATGAAACCGAAATGTGGTTGCATTAATTACACGTCTCTTGTTTGAAAATAATAAACAGTATTTTAGTCAAAATAATCTCATTGCCACTTAGAAATTTCTCCCATCTCTCCGGCGGGCTATGAATACCGCGCCAGAAAATCAGTTGTTTTCAGTCGAACAAGTCAGCGAGCAATTTTGGTACATTTTCATACGAATTGAAGCGTTGTTCAGCGAGAGCGTGTCCCAATGATGCAAATGCATTATAATTGGACGGAGCCAAGTCTGGAGAATAGCCGCATGCCCTAGTATTTCCCAACTGAACGCCTCGATCGTTTTCCCTCGCTCGTTTTGCTGTTGTGTGATGGGGCGGTATCATGGAGCAATATGACTTTGTGTTGCCTTTTTCCATATTCCCGTCGTTTTTCACGTAATGCTCGATTTCAACTGATCATTTGCTGTTGGTAGCGATCAGTGTTAACGGTTTCACCACGTATTAGCAGCTCATGATAGATGACATCCTTCTGATCCCACCAATCACAGAGCATTGTCTTCTTTCCAAAGCGATTTGCTCTTGCAGTGGATGTTGATAGTTTCCCTGGATGCACCTCTGATTTACGACGCTTGGGATTCTCAAAATATATCCATTTTTCATCACCTGTCACTATTCGATAGAGAAAAGACTTTTTTTTGTATCTGGTTTTCTTTCGCTTTGCTTGCTGTCTTTCATTCAGTTCGTGCGGAACAGATTTTTCCCACTTTCTGCACCTTTCCCATAACTTTCAACCGAACAGAAACCGCTTTCTTCGTCACATTCAATTTGTCCGCGAATTCCTGTTGAGTTTGAGTATTATCTTCGTCAAATAAGGCCTGCGATTGGCTGTCTTTGAACTTTTTCGGTGGTTTCCCGGGCTCGTTGTTTCTCAAGTCAAAAACACCACTTTAGAATTTTTTGAACCTCTCGAAACACTATTTTTTCCAAAGAGCATGTTCGCCGAATGCTCCTACAAGCACTCGAAGCGATTCTGCAGCAGTTCAAATGATAACAGAAAACCAATGCTCTCCGCAAATTGTAGTTCGTAGGCAAGAAACTCGACATGTTTATGGGTTTGATACAGATACCGATGTACGGGACTTGGGTTACTGTGTGTTGACATTCCTCGTCAGCCGTTACAGGAAGAAGATGGCGCTGCAGAGGCGGTCTCACGGGCCTTACACTTACGGCTAGCACCGTCTATAGGGAAATTCCGGTTTCATACTTCTTCGTAGATATGTTGGAACACGTGAGGCGATACTGACCCGACGACTTATCTTAGAAAATAGATTAAGGAAAGGCAAACCTACGTTTCTATCATTTGTAGACTTAGAGAAAGCTTTAGACAATATTGACTGGAATACTCTCTTTCAAATTCAGAAGATAGCAAGGTTAAAATACATGGAGCGAAAGGCTATTTACAATTTGTACAGAAACCAGATGGCAGTTATAAGAGTCGAGGGGCATGAAAGGGAAGCAGTGGTTGGGAAGGGAGTGAGACAGGGTTGTAGCCTCTCCCCGATGTTATTCAATCTGTATATTGAGCAAGCAGTAAAGGAAACAAAAGAAAAATTCTGAGTAGGTATTATAATCCACGGAGAAGAAATAAAAACTTTGAGGTTCGGCGATGACATTGTAATTTTGTGAGAGACAGCAAAGGACCTCGAAGAGCAGTTGAACGGAATGGACAGGTGTCTTGAAAGGAGGATATAAGATGAACAGCAACAGAAGCAAAACGAAGATAATGGAATGTAGTCGAATTAAATCGCGTGACGCTGAGGGTATTAGATTAGGAAATGAGACGCTTAAAGTAGTAAATGATTTTGCTATTTGGGGAGCAAAATAACTGATGATGGTCAAAGTAGAGAGGATATAAAATGTAGATTGGCAATGGCAAGGAAAGCGTTTCCGAAGAAGAGAAATGTGTTAACATCGAGTATAGGTTTAAGTGTCGGGAAGTCTTTTCTGAAAGTATTTGTATGGAGTGTAGGCACGTATCGAAAGGAAACGTGAACGATAAATAGTTTACACAAAAAGAAAAAAAAATGGTTCAAATGGCTCTGAGCACTATGCGACTTAACTTCTGAGGTCATCAGTCCCCAAGAACTTAGAAATCACACACATCCATGCCCGAGGCAGGATTCGAACCTGCGACCGTAGCGGTCGCGCGGTTCCAGACTGTAGCGCCTAGAACCGCTCGGCCATCCTGGCCGGCACACAAAAAGAGAATAGAAGCTTTCGAAATGTGGTGCTACAGAAGAATGCTGAAGATTAGATGGGTAGATCACATGACTAATGAGGAGGTATTAAATAGAACTGGGGAGAAGACAAATTTGTGGCACAACTTGACTGGAAGTAGGGATCGATTGGTAGGACATATTCTGAGGCTTAGAAGGAATCACCAATTTAGTATTGGAGGGCAGCGTGGAGGGTAAAAATCGTAGAGGGAGACCAAGAGTGGAATACACTAAGCAGATTCAGAAGGATGTAGGTTGCAGTAGGTACTGGGAGATGAAGAAGCTTGCACAGGATAGAGTAGCATGGAGAGCTGCATCAAACCAGTCTCAGGACTGACGACCACAACACAGCACTTCTACACCTGGTAAATGCGGCACCTCCACAGTTTGTGCTCCATGGCACTCGTGTCAGGGCACGTCCCGCAGGCTGAATTCTTGGCCACCCCTGACTTGGATTCTGTTGCTTTTTCTAAGGCGGTATTGCACAGTACTTTTTACGGCGCGTTTTCCCAATAGGTATGCTGCCAGGGATCCCGCGCAATAGTGTGTCCGAACAAGGCTATTCGACCGGACGTTTCACAGCGGGGGAAGACGGTGCAGCTTGACCGTGGCGAAGCTGTCGTGTGAAATAGCAATAAGACGCACGTTTTCCCCGCCCTCTAGCATGGCTTGTCGCTCGGTAAGCTGCGCGTTTTCTCGTGTGCGATATAGAAACGCAAATTTTCCCCTGAAAAGTTTTGCTATACTGCGCATGACAAATATAGCAGGAGAGGAGAATTAGTGTTATTAACTGCAAGGCTTTCACTCTTTGCTTATGGAAAATTAAAAGTGCATATTAGACACTGAAGAGCCAAAGAAACTGGTACACCTGCTGAATACCGTGTAGGGCCCCACACGAGCACGCAGAAGTGGCGCAACACGACGTGGCACGGACTCAACTTATGTCTGCAGTAGTGCTGGATTGAACTGACATCATGATTCCTGTAGAGTCCACCCATAAATTCGTAAAGTGTACGAAAAGGTTGAGATCTCTTCTGAACAGCACATTGCATAGCATCCCAGATATGCTCAGTAATGTTGATATCTGGGGACTTTGGTGGCCAGCGGAAGTGTTTAGCCTCACAAGAGTGTTGTTCCTGGAGCCACTCTGTAGCAATTCTGGACATATGGGGTGTCGCATTGTTCCGCTGGATTTGCCCAAGTCCGTCGTAATGCACATTTGGACGTGAATGGATGTAGGTGATCACACAGGATATTTACGAAGGTGTCACCCGGCAGAGTCGTATCTAGACGTGTCAGCGGTCCCTTATCACTCCAACTGCACACGCCCCACACCATTACAGAGCCTCCACCAGCTTGAACAGTCCCCTGCTGTCATGCAGGCTCCATAGATTCATGAGGCTGTGTGTATACCCGTACACGTCCATCCGGTAGATAGAATTTGAAACTAGACTCGTTCGGCCAGGCAACACGTTTCCAGTCATCGATAGTCCATTGTCGGTGTTGACGGGCGCAGGCGAGGCGCAAAGCTTTATGTCATGCAGTCATGAAGGGTACACGAGTGCGGCTTTGGGTCCGAAAGCCCATATCGATGACGTTTCGTTGAATGGTTCGCACGCTGACACTTATTGATAGCCCAGCATTGAAATCTGCAGCAATTTGCTGAGGGGCTGCACTCCTGTTACTTTGAACATTTTTCTTCAATCCTCGTTGTTCCCGTTCTTGCAGTATCTTTTTCCGGCCGCAGCGATGTCGAAGTTTCGATGTTTTACCGGATTCCTGGACCTGCCAAAACAGACATTGGACTGTTAATGGCTGAAAAAATGTTGCCAGGCCATACGAGTCTCGTTTCAAATTCTATCCAGCGAATTGACGTGTACGGTTGTCGAGACAGCCTCATGATTCCATGGACCCTGCATGCCAGCAGGGACTGTTCAAGGTGGTGGAGGCTCTGTAATGTATACTTATATGGATATGGTGACTATTCTTTCGGACATGTCCGAAACAACAGACACCATTGATGACCTGCAGCCGTCTAGAACGGAATTAGAATTATATATTAATACCTTCAGCTGCTGACGGGCGTTGATATATACCAACGGGGACAGGTGAAAACGTGTGTCTCGATGGGGACTCGAACCCGGGATCTCCTGCTTACATGGCAAACGCCGTATCCATCTGAGCCACCGAGGACACAGAGGAAAGTGCGACTGCAGGGACTATCTCGCACACGCCTGCCGCGAGAGCCACATTCTCACCTTATATTCGTAACGTCCCTACCCAACACACTGATTACTCGTGCAAGACATTCTTACAAAGTCTCGGGAGATCCCGGTTTCGAGTCCCGGTGGGGGCACACATTTTCGCCTGTCCCCGTTGGTATATATCAACGCCCGTCAGCAGCTGAAGATATTAATATATAATTCTAATTTCGCTCTGTAATGTTGTGGGTCTTGGGCGGTTATAGTGATACAGGACCCCTCATACGTCTAGATACGGCTCTGATACGTGACACGTACGTAAGCATCCTGTCTGATCACCTGCATCCATTCGTGTCCATTGTGAATTCCGACAGACTAGGGCAATTCCAGCAGGACAATGCGAAACATGTCCACAATTGCCACAGAGTGGCTCCAGGAACACTTTTCTGAGTTTAAACACTTCCGCTGGCCACCAAACTCCCCAGACATGAACATTATTTAGCATATCTGGGGTGTCTTGCGACGTTTTGTTCAGAAGAGGCCCCCAGCCCCTCGTACTCTTACGGTTTTATGGAGAGCCCTGCAGGACTCATGGTGTCAGTTCCCTCCAGCACTACTCCAGACATTTGTCGAGTCCATGCCTCGTCGTGTCGCGGCACTTCTCCATGCTCACGGGGGCCCTACACGATGTTAGGCAGGTGTACCAGTTTCTTCGGCTCTTCAGTGTATTATTGTGTGTATGCTACAAATAAAATTTACGTGCTCTGTGAATGCTAAGTACTTTAATTATGCTAAAAAGCCGTTCAGAGTGGCCCAGCGGTTCTAGGCGCTACAGTCTGGAACCGCGTGACGTCGCAGGTTCGAATCCTGCCTCGGGCATGGATGTATGTGATGTCCCTAGGTTAGTTAGGTTTAAGTAGTTCTACGTTCTAGGGGACTGATGACCAGAGCAGTTAAGTCCCAAAGTGCTCAGAGCCATTTGAACCTTTTTTTTAATGCTAAAAAGCTGCTCTTGAAAATAAGATTGTAGCCACTTCCTTTGAATTCGTTTAATGATGCATGCATCGTTCCTTACAACGTCGCTAATTCTAACTTAAAACATATTAAAATTAAATGCAAATATGAAATGTTTAGTTCGAAATTGACATTATGCACGATGCTCAAAAAATTTAAAACCATTAGCGTACAGTTTCTGCCACTGCAGTGCTCCCTCATTGTGCAAGTAAGTCGGAAGCTTTTGGCGAATATTTTGGCTGTTGCTTCACAGTTCCTGGCGGGACGTGCATAAAAAGATTGAGAACATGCCATCTCTGCTTCAGCAAAAATACCTTTTTCTAGGTTTTCTCTGCATAAAACGTGTGGTGCTGTGTAGAGTTACCAGAGGTTGAAAATACCGCTTCAGTTGTAAAGTTCTGTTATTGTCACACGACCGGTTTCGGCCTCTTATAAACCCATCTTCAGGTGTCGCAACTTGGTGCTGTGGCCCCCGGGCGCCGCGATGGACGTGCACTAGGTGCGGTGTGTGCTACCTGTCGGAATCCCAAACACATTCTCCGCAATTCAAAACCATTCTCTCATCATTTAGTACCTTCACGTTATAGGGCTACATAAAATCATTCCTTTAGGCGAAGGATTCGTCTCCTACAAAAACATACGGCAGTTTCTAACCCATAAGATAAGATTCACACGGTATTTGTAACTTATTTTTCCTCACCATTTCATAAAATATAGTTTTCAGTAACACCAGCGTCAGATATCCGGTCATTGGTTCCAAAGTCTACCATAGTGTACTTGTAATTTGCGTTTACTAAGGCAAGCAAAACAATGCTATGGTAGCCCTTACAGTTACCAATCTGCAGGAAGAGGATTAATGCACACGAGTTTGCCATCGATGCGACCAAGACATTTCGGAAATTGTCAATTTTCTTCCAACTTTTTCGCAATGTAAATCCATTCCTTGAGACTTCGGAAACTGAAACATACGAAGAAAAAAAACACAGCTACAAAGAACCAGAAGCCTTGAATTATTACTTTGGCATTTTTTTGAATTTACAACTTATACCTTTATCGTCTAGTAAACTCATCAGAAGCACGAAACAAATTGCAAAACGATTCAGAAAAGACACCCGAATGGTGTGATAATTGGCAATCGAACCCAAATAATGAAAAGTATGAGCTTTTCCTTACGAGTGCTAAAAGGAATCCGTGAAACTTCTGTTACACGATAAATTAGTCTATTCTGAAGGCCTAAACACCAGCTAAATACCAAGGAATTACAATTACAAACAATGTAAATTGGAAAGAACACATAGAAAATGTTGTGGAGAAGGCTAACCAAAGACTGAGTTTTATTGGCTGAACACGTAAAAAATGTAGCAGGACCTACTAAAGAGACTGCCTACACTATGCTTATCCGTCCTCTTTTGGAGTACTGCGGCCCGGTGTGCGATTCTTACCAGATAGGAGTAACGGAGTACATCGAGAAAGTTAAAAGAAGAGGAGCGCGTTTTGTATTATCTGCGAGATAGGGAAGAGAGTGTCACTCACATGTTACAGGATTTGAGGTTGAAATCGTTAAAACAAAGGCGCTGAATCTTCTCATGAAATTTCAATCACCAGCTGTCTCCTCGGAATGCGAAAATATTTTGTCGACTCCCTCCTACATAAGAAGAGAAACGATCAGCATAATAACATAAGGCAAATCAGAACTCGCACTGAAAGATGGTTTTTTCCTCGCGCTGTTAAGAGATTGGAAGAATAGAGAATTATTGTGAAGGCGTTTCGATGAACCCTCTGCCAGGCACTGAAGTGTGATCTGCAGAATGTCCATGTAGTGTAGGTCTAGATGTAGATGTATCTTTATTTATTCATTTCTCAAAGCATTGAAAATTGCGACACAAGTTTCTGGTATTAGAGAGACTTGGTTAAGGATTAACCGCGCTATAGTGCAGATGAGTACTTAGCTAGGGTCAGTAGCTAAGAACACTATGTGGTCAAAAGTGTCCGCACACCTGGCTGAAAATGGCTTATAAGTTCGTGCCGCCTTCCATCGGTAATGCTGGAATTCAATATGGTGTTGGCCCACCCTTAGCTCTGATGACAGCTTCCACTCTCGCACGCATACGTTCAATCAGATGCTGGAAGATTCCTTGGGGAATGGCAGCCCATTCTTCACGGAGTGCTGCACGGAGGAGAGGTGTCGACGTCGGTCGGTGAGGCCTGGCACGAAGTCGGCGTTCCAAAACAACCAAAGGTGTCATATGATTTAGGTCTGGACTTTGTGCAAGTCAGTCCACTACAGGGATGTTATTGTGGTGTAACCACTCCGCACACAGACCGTGCATTATGAACAGGTGCTCTATCGTGTTGAAAGATGCTCTTGAACAGTGCGAAGCAAGAAGGCGCTTAAAACATCAATTATGTGATTGAGCCAGGCAAATCAAGAGAAGGGGGCGGGGGGGTGCTAGCCCCATCCATGAAAAACACGACCACACCATAACACCACTGCCTCCGAATTATACTGTTGGCACTATAGACGCTGGCAGCTGACGTTCACCAGGCATTCGCCATACCCACACCCTGTCATCGGATCGTCACATTGTCTACCCTGATTCCTCACTCCACACAACGCTTTTCCACTGTTCAGTCTTTCAATATTTACGCTCCTTACACCAAGCGAGGCGTCGTTTGGCATTTACCGGCATGATGAGTGGCTTATGACCCACCGCTCGCCCATGAAATCCTGGTTTTCTCAAATGGTTCAAATGGCTCTGAGCACTATGGGACTTAACTTCTGAGGTGATCAGTCCCCTAGAACTTAGAGCTACTTAAACCTAAGCTAAGGACAGCACACACACACATGCATGCCTGAGGCAGGCTAATACCTGCGACCGCAGCGGTCGCGCGGTTCCAGACTGTAGCTCCCAGAACCGCTCGGCCACTCCGGCCGGCCACGTTTTCTCAACCCCCACCTAACTGTCACAGTACTTGCAGAGGATCCTGATGCAGTTTGGAATTCCTGTGTGATGGTCTGGATAGATGTCTGCCTGTTACACATTACGACCTTCTTCAGCTTTCGGCAGTCTCTGTCAGTCAACAGACGAGGTCAGCCTGTACGCTTTTGTGCTGTACGTGTCCCTTCATGTTTCCACTTCAATATAACATCGGAAACAGTGGAGCTAGGGATGTTTAGGAATCTGGAAATCTCGCGTACAGACGTATGACACAAGTGACACTCAATCACCTGACCACGTTCGAAGTCCGTGAGTTCCGCGGAGCGCCCCATTCTGCTCTTACCATGTCTCGTGAATACTGAGGTCGCTGATACGGAGTACATGGCAGTAGGTGGCAGCACAATGCACCTAATATGAAGAACGTGTGTTTTTGGGGTTATCCGGATTCTTTTGATAGCATAGTGTATCTTAATGTTGCTGCTGATTTCTTATGTGGTGTCACAGCTCTTCTCGTCAATGTGTCCTCTTTGTAGACAAGCACTAACAAGGGAAAGCAAGTGCTGGCATTTTTGCTTCATTGATTCTTACAAGGGAACCTCCCCATCGCACCCCCCTCAGATTTAGTTATAAGTTGGCACAGTGGATAGGCCTTGAAAAACTGAACACGGATCAATCGAGAAAACAGGAACAAGTTGTGTGGAACTATGAAAAAAATAAGCAAAATATACAAACTTAGTAGTACATGTGCAAGATATGCAACATCAAGGATAGAATGAGCTCAGGAGCGCCATGGTCCCGTGGTTAGCGTGAGCAGCTGCGGAAGCAGAGGTCCTTCGTTCAAGTCTTCCCTCCAGTGAAAAGTTTAATTTCTTTATTTTCGCAAAGATCTGTCCGTTCATTCATTGACCTCTTTGTTCACTGTAATAAGTTTAGTCTCTGTGTTTTGCGACCGCACCGCAAAACCGTGCGATTAGTAGACGAAAGGACGTGCCTCTCCAATGGGAAACGAAAACATTTGGTCGCAAGTTCATGGGTCAACCGATTCATCCACGGGAAAACACGTCTGATATATTCTATACGACACTGGTGACGGCATGTGCGTCACCTGACAGGAATATGTTGTCGACCCACCTAACTTGTACACTTGGGTCTAGCGGTTCTAGGCGCTCAGTCCGGAACCGCGCGACTGCTACGGTCGCAGGTTCGAATCCTGCCTCGGGCATGGATGTGTGTGATGTCCTTAGGTTAGTTAGGTTTAAGTAGTTCTAAGTTCTAGGGGACTGATGACCACAGCAGTTAAGTCCCATAGTGCTCAGAGCCATTTTTTTGTACACTTGGCGAATGGGTAAAAAGATTCTTCTACCTTGCCCGATTTAGTTTTTCAAGTGGATATGATAATCACTCCCAAAAAAGTGATCAAAACATAAAGAGTTTGTCACATAAACTGAAAATAAAAAATTAAACTTTTATCCCGAGGGAAGACTTGAACCGAGTACCTCTCATTCCGCAGCTGCTCACGCTAACCACGGGACCCCGACGCTCCTCAGCTCAGACTGTCCTAGATGTTGCATATGTTGCACATGGACTACTCAGTTTGTATATTTTGCTTTTTTTTTCGTAGTTCCACACAACTTCTTCCTATTTTCTCGATTGATCTGTGTTGAGTTTTTCAAGGCCTATCCACTGTGCCAACTTATAACTAAATCTGACGGGGGTGCGATCGGGAGGTTCCCTTGTTAGGTAATTCTTGAAATCGTCAAACTCAAAAAGTGGCAACAGTTTTAAGCGAGGGAACTCCTCCCTTCTTTGCAACTTTGGTCTCCTCCTCTTTTTTCCTCAAGCAGCCGTAGAGCTTCACAGCCGAAAGTGCAAACAGTGACAGCAAATAACTTTATCGTCCACTCTTATCATACTTCACACAACAGACTGATTGTGTGGTTTCACAACCGAAAGTGTAGACACCGACAGCAAATAACGTTATCGTCCATTCTATCGTACTCCAAACAGCAGACTGATAGTGTGTGTGGGAACGGATACGGTCGAACACTTGGTACACGTCGACAAACGGCGCGTTTTCCCACGCGGTAAATTGTGTGGCATAGCAGTGCTGTGGTAGGAATACCCTCTTCATGCCGTTAACTGCCGCTCTCACAAGGGAACCTCCCCATCGCACCCCCCTCAGATTTAGTTATAAGTTGGCATAGTGGATAGGCCTTGAAAAACGGAACACAGATCAGTCGAGAAAAAGAACGTGCCTCTCCAATGGGAACTGAAAACATTTGATCGCAAGGTCATAGGTCAACCGATTCCTCCACAGGAAAACACGTCTGATATATTCTATACGACACTGGTGACGGCATGTGCGTCACCTGACAGGAATATGTTGTCGACCCACCTAACTTGTACACTTGGCGAATGGGTAAAACCGATTTAGGTTTTCTTGTGGATGTGATAATCACTCGATGAAAGTGATGAAAACATAACGGACGTACGGATAATAATTGTCTGAAAATAAAAAATTAAAATTTTCACTCGAGGGAAGACTTGAACCAAGGACCGCACATTCCGCAGCCGCTCACGCTAACCACGGGACCACGACGCTCCTTACCTTATATTGTCCTATATGTTGCCTATCTTGCACATGGACTACTCAGTTTGTATATTTTGTTTATTTTTTTCATAGTTCCACACAACTTCTTCCTGTTTTCTCGATTGATCTGTGTTCCGTTTTTCAAGGTCTATCCACGGTGCCAACTTATAACTAAATCTGAGGGGGGTGCGATGGGGAGGTTCCCTTGTCAGGAGTGAAAGGACGCCTCTCTCGCTGGCGTAGTTTTACGGTGAGAGCCACTACAGGCGTTCCTGCGGACACGAATCAGGCCGTCCTGCCGGCACTGGGGTGGCGAGTTCGCGCCGCTAGAGAAGGGCAGACAACTTTCTCGCCACTAAACAAGTGCCAGTTAAGTGAAGGCGGGTTTTCCAGGCGAATTGCGCTGGTCACCTCTTTTCGGGAAACTGACCCAAATCAGTTGTAACACTTCTGACCCTAAATGTAACACTTCTGCTACTAAATGTAACTGGGTTTTCTCTTTTGATGCTAGTCAATTGTCAGGATGAGCATTACTGCAATAGGCATTTAATTCTAAAGCATTATGTCAGGGTGAAAAACACTAAATAAACTAATTTTTCTCTCTTAACGTGGGCAGGGTGGGTTCTTCCTTGGCTCGGGTATGAGGTAGAATGAAACAGCATTTATACATGATAACTTTTATTGAAAGTTTTGTACAGCTGTTTCCTTACTGGATGTTCTGGCTCGGAGAGCGGCAGCTGTGTCGTTTACGACGCCTTCTGCTGCGGCAGCGGCGGCGTCTGATTACGCGTGGCGGTGTGTACCTCGTGTCGCCGTCTCGCCCAGTTGACTGGAGACGCGCAGCGCGAGGTGGCCCGTTTAATTATTGAGAGCGAAGTCGTGCATCGGATGGTGATACCTCGGATGTGGCGTCCCAGCGTTTCTCTTCTCTAAGCGGCCGCGTGTGTCAGTGTTGTGCGTCGGCCAGCGGAGCGGCGCGGCGGGGCAAGGCCAGTGTCCCGGACTCGAACAACGGACTCCCGCTTGCCAGCCTTCGGCTGTCAGATCTTCATCCCAGCTCACAGGTGACTCCTGATGTGAGGCCGTCTCCTTCCCGTCCTCACGAGTCACCCGGGTACGTAAAAATCAGTCTTCAAATACCTTCTAACTTCTGTCTTCTGGCGGCGAGGCTGCTGCTTGCTATTCGATTACAGCGGCGGACTTGGTGCTTCTGTGTACGATGTAGTCTCTTCCTGCATGACGGTCTTCAGCACCGAAACTGACTGAAAACTACTGCTACTCTCTCGTCGGGCCCACTGCGTCTCGCGTATTTATTCACTTCGGTTCACTGGAGGTGAACGACTTCACGGTCATTGCCTCTTCTGTCACGTTGAAAAGCTTCTCGAAGAATCTTCTTAACGTCGGTCATTGGCTCTTGGAACGTAGGCGAGGGCCTTTGATCACATGTGACAATTGAGAAAGACGTGAGCCGGTCGGGCGATGCCCTGACGGCTGAATCGACAGCTTCTGCTTATGTGGGGAGGGCGATGGCTTCTCCAGGCCGTGCTGACTTCACGGTCATTGGCTCTTCTGTCACTGCTGCCCTGCCCACTGTTTGCCAGTGTGTAACTCTTCTAAACTAAACTAAGTTTTTCATTTGTTTTCTAATTTCTACTTCACATTGATTTCACTGATTTATTTACCTATCTTAAGTACCACTCAACACAGTGTTGCCATGTCATCACTAGATGGCGAGTAAGAATCTTATCGCATCGTTGCCACGAAACAAACGTATTACACGGTTCGTTTCCCTAGAATTCACTGGTGCCCGTTTCTCAGCTCCTGTCATGCAGTTTCGTGTGAAACACCTTTCCAAACCATAAAAGGCGTGTAGTGGATCAATATTTGCACCAGACCTGACCATATAAATGGATGTTTACGAGACAGACGCCATTGGATGTTACGACTTCTCACAGTCCGTGTGTCCGTGGCGTCCATAAAGGCACAAATGTTTCGTCAATCGATTTTGATTAATATACAGGGTGATTCAAAAATAATACCACAACTTTAGGAATTTAAAACTTTGCAACGACAAAAGGCAGAGCTAAGCACTATCTGTCGGCGAATTAAGGGAGCTATAAAGTTTCATTTAGTTGTACATTTGTTCGCTTGAGGCGCTGTTGACTAGGCGTCAGCGTCAGTTGATGCTAAGATGGCGACCGCTCAACAGAAAGCTTTTTGTGTTATTGAATACGGCAGAAGTGAATCGACGACAGTTGTTCAGCGTGCATTTCGAACGAAGTATGGTGTTAAACCTCCTGATAGGTGGTGTATTAAACGTTGGTATAAACAGTTTACAGAGAACGGGTGTTTGTGCAAAGGGAAAGGTTCTGGACGGCCGAGAACGAGTGATGAAAATGTAGCACGCATCCAGCAAGCATTTGTTCGCAGCCCAGGAAAATCGACTCGCAGAGCTAGCAGAGAGCTGCAAATTCCACAATCAACTGTATGGAGAGTTCTACGAAAAAGGTTAGTTATGAAACCTTATCGTCTGAAATTGGTTCAAGCACTGTCTGCAGCTGATAAGATTAAAAGAATCGATTTCTGTGATTTTATCCTTGCTCAAATGGAAACAGATGAATCTTTCGTTTCAAAGATTGTGTTTAGTGATGAAGCAACTTTCCACACTAACGGGAAAGTCAACCGTCACAATGTCTGTATATGGGGCACTGAGAATCCGCGGGAAACAACTCAGTATGAACGTGACTCGCCTAAGGTGAACGTTTTCTGTGCCATTTCAGCCAATAAAGTTTTTGGTCCCTTTTTCTTCGAAGGTGCTACTGTAACTGGACTACAGTATCTGGAGATGTTAGAGAATTGGCTGTTCCCTCAGCTCGAACAAGAAGCACAACAATTCATATTTCAGCAGGATGGAGCGCCACCACATTGGCACTTACCTGTCCGTAACTACCTGAACGTCAACTACCCGAGGCGATGGATCGGCCGCTAGGCAGCCCGTGACAGAGCACTTCATCACTGGCCTCCAAGAAGCCCTGATCTTACCCCCTGCGATTTTTTCTTATGGGGGTATGTTAAGGATATGGTGTTTCGGCCACCTCTCCCAGCCACGATTGATGATTTGAAACGAGAAATAACAGCAGCTATCCAAACTGTTACGCCTGATATGCTACAGAGAGTGTGGAACGAGTTGGAGTATCGGGTTGATACTGCTCGTGTGTCTGGAGGGGGCCATATTGAACATCTCTGAACTTGTTTTTGAGTGAAAAAAAACCTTTTTAAATACTCTTTGTAATGATGTATAACAGAAGGTTTCTTTCATTAAATACACATTTTTAAAGTTGTGGTATTCTTTTTGAATCACCCTGTATTCTGTTGGTAAACATTATATCATCTTTTACATTATCGCAGTGCTTGCTGATGATGAACTAGTAATAGTCTCATTAGTGCTGGTATACACTGAACCGCCAAAGAAACTGGTACAGGCGTCGTATGCAAGAAGAGATACGCAAACAGGCGGTCGGTAACGCGTATATAAAACAAGTGTGTGGTGCAGCTGGGAGATGAGGTGTTGCTGCTACAAGGGCAGGTTATCAACATTTAACTTCAGAAAATGTGTTCAAATGTGTGTGAAATCTTATGGGACTTAACTGCTAAGGTCATCAGTGCCTAAGCTTACACACTACTTAACCTAAATTAGCCTAAGGACAAACACACACACACCCATGCGCGAGGGAGGACTCTAACCTCCGCCGGGACCAGCCGCACAGTCCATGACTGCAGCGCCTGAGACCGCTCGGCAAATCCCGCGCGGCAACATTTAAGTGAGCATTTAAGTACGCATCTCCGAGGTAGCGATGAAGTGGCGATTTCCTCGTACGACGCCCATTTCACGAATGTAATGTATTAACAATCCGGTGAAACATCAAATCTCCGACTTGGTTGCGGCCGGACAGAGATTTTGCAAGAAAGGGACCAACGACGAATGAAGAGCAAGCTTTCAACATGACAGAATTGCTGCAGATTTCTGTGCTGGGCCATGAACAAGTGTCAACGTGCAAAACATTCGGCGAAACATAATGTATATCGCCATTTGGAGCCGAAGGCCCACTCGTGTACCCTTGATGACAGCGCGACACAATGCTTTACGCCTCGGCTGGGCACTTCAGCCCCGACACTGGACTGTTGACTGAAAACACGTTGTCTGGTCGGACGAGTCCCGTTTCAAATTGTATCGAGCGGATGGACGTCTACGGATATGGAGACCACCTCACGAATCCATGGACCCTGCATGTCAGCTTGGGACTGTTCAAGCTGCTACATGCATCGCAATGCTGTGCGGTTGGAGTGGTCTAGATACGTCTAGATACGACTCTGACAGGTGACATGTGTGTAAGCATCCTGTCTGACCACCTGAATCCATTCATGTCCATTGTGCATTCCGACGGACTTGGGCATTTCCAGCAGGACAATGCGACACCCCATACTTCCAGAACTACTACAGAGTGGCTCCAGCAACAGCCTTCTGAGGCTAAACACTTCCTCTGACCACCAAACTTCCCGCACATGAACATTATTGAGCATATCTGGGATGCCGTGCAACGTGCTGTTCAGAAGAGATCTCCACCTCTTTGTATTCTTACGAATTTATGGACAGCCCTGCAGGATTCATAGTGCCGGTTCCCTCCAGCATTACTTCAGACATTAGTCGAGTCCATGCAACGACGTGTTGCGGCAGTAATGCGTGCTGGCGAGGGGCTTACTCGACATTAGCCAGATCTACAGTCTCTTTCGCTCTTCAGTGTATTGTTGTTGTTGTGGTCTTCAGTTCGCTACTCTATACTGTGCAAGCTTCATCTCCCAGTACCTACTGCAACCTACATCCTTCTGAATCTGTTTTTGTATTCATCCCTTGGTCTCCCTCTACGATTTTTACCCTCCACGCTGCCCTCCAATACTAAATTGGTGATCCCTTGCTGCCTCAGAACATATCCTACCAACCGGTCCCTTCTTCTTCTCAAGTTGCGCCACAAACTCCTCCCCAATTCTATTCAATACCTCCTCATTAGTTATGTGACCTACCCATGTAATCTTCAGCACTCTTCTGTAGCACCACGTTTCAAAAGCTTCTATTCTCTTCTTGTCCAAACTATTTATCGCCCATGTTTCACTTCCGTATATTGCTACACTCCATACAAATACATTCAGAAACGACTTCCTGACATTAAAATCTAAACCCGATGTTAACAAGTTTCTCTTCTTCAGAAACGCTTTCCTTGCCATTGCCAGTCTACATTTTATACCCTCTCTACACATTTTATATCCTCTCTACTTCGACCATCATCAGTTATTTTGCTCCCCAAATAGCAAAACTCCTTTACTATTTTATGTCTCATTTCCTAATCTAATTCCGGCAGCATCACCCGATTTAATTCGACTAGATTCCATTATCCTCGTTTTGCTGTTGTTGATGTTCATCTTATATCCTCCTTTCAAGACATTGTCCATTCCGTTCAACTCCTCTTCCAGGTTCTTTGCTGTCTCTGACAGAATTACAATGTCATAGGCGAACCTCAAAAGTTTTTATTTCTTCTCCATGGATTTTAATACCTACTCCGTATTTTTCTTTTGTTTCCTTTACTGCTTGCTCAATATACAGATTGAATAACATTGGGGATAGGCTACAACCCTGTCTCACTCCCTTCCCAACCATTACTTCCCTTTCATGTCCTCGACTCTTATAACTGCGATCTGGTTTCTGTACAAACTGTAAATAGCCTTTCGCTCCCTGTATTTTAGCCCTGCCACCTTCACAATGTGAAAGAGTGTATTCCGGTCAACGTTGTCAAAAGCTTTCTCTGAGTCTACAAATGCTAGAAGCGTAGGTTTGCCTTTCATTAATCTATTTACTAAGATAAGTCGTAGGGTCAGTATCGCCTCACGTGTTCCGAAATTTCTGCGGAATACAAACTGATCTTCCCCGAGGTCTTCTTCTACCAGTTTTTCCATTCGTGTGCAAAGAATTTTGTGGTAGTATTTTGCAGCCGTGGCTTATTAAACTGATAGTTCGGTAATTTTCACATCTCTCAACAGCTGCTTTCTTTGGGATTGGAATTATTATATTCTTCTTGAAGTCTGAGGGTATTAAGCAATTTAATTTGTGCAGTTTGGGTTTAAGAATGTTGCTGGTGGCTGCCTTACCCCTGGTACATCTATGGTATGATCGTACGGGACTGACACATAGAAATTGTTGTTACAACGGAAAGCAGGGTCGTATAATGTTCCCGTTTCAGCCTAAATGAAGTCGAAGCTGCCGACACAGGCTACATATAGAAGGGCATATTTGTTTGTACGACGTGTAGCCCGTCTTGTTGTCTGGAGTCTGTTAACTGTACTCACATAAGAATTGACGCCTGTTAACGGTGCTAATATGCTGACATCAGTTTAAAGAGATAAAAGCACAGTTGAATTACCGAATTATCGATATTTGCTGTGTTTAACGTCTAAGGAATGTTATTTTCAGATTGTGTAAGTGATATCAAAAGGGCAGGAATGTGTACTACGCTCTTCTGCTAACGGCATTCACGAATGCGGGTTGCTACTGAGCTCGGAATAGAATTGAAAGAAAATTACAGGTTCGCTCAGAAACGCCCTCTTGCATGAGAAATGTTACTGGGTGCTCGCATCTCGTGGTCGTGCGGTAGCGTTCTCGCTTCCCACGCCCGGGTTCCCGGGTTCGATTCCCGGCGGGGTCAGGGATTTTCTCTGCCTCGTGATGGCTGGGTGTTGTGTGATGTCCTTAGGTTAGTTAGGTTTAAGTAGTTCTAAGTTTAGGGGACTGATGACCACAGATGTTAAGTCTCATAGTGCTCAGAGCCATTTGAACCATTTTGTTACTGCGTCTTTGCAAAAACAAAACGAGAGGTAAAGCTATCGCTGATGGATTAGACAGCGTACTTCCGAATAGAGAAACAAGGCTATGCGCACGTTTACGCTCTGACAAGAGTACTATGGGAAATTTTAAGCTAGTAATCGGCCTCAGTGCCCGATAATTCTAACTGCGTATTCCAGTGTGTTTACCTAGATTCTAAATCGAACTAACATAGTGCCTAGTTACTCTGAAACAAACATAACTCGGTGGTTACAATCTTTGTACGGTGTCTCTCAGACGTGTAGACCCACTGTTCTGATGATTAGAGGTGTAGTAAGCATTACGAAACGGATTCGCATTTCGCGAATCCGTATTGACGTGAGCTGTTTGCAGCACCTGGAAGTTTGTGCGGAACAGGGGTTCGAGTCCCGCTTCGGCACAAATTCTTATGTTCCGCGAACAGCGGACGTCAGTTCGGATTCGCGAAATACGAATACAGTTCGCAATAAATATGAAACTGTTCCCCATCTAGATGAACCTAAATGTCGATGGCAACGTTTGTGCGGTGGATGTCTTTGTCACGCCGTAACAACTTGTGTATAGGTAAAAAAAAATCGAAGAAATTGCGATTTTGTAAGTTTTTCACTAGTGTCAGATGTTACGCTTGCTTATCTTCTGTATTAACGAGTTGACTAATAATGAATCGTGAAGTCTGCAGGGTTGCTTATACTGTTGTAAAACTTGCTGACAATTTTGTGAAGCACGGTGGATGATAAGTTTCAACTTGGGTCGTAAAGGCGTTGGCGGATAGCTCAGCAGGCAAGAGTGAACGTTCCCCGTTGGAAATCTCTTTTGGGGCATAAACGTCTGAGCTGCCAGAATATTCGGGAGTGGTTGGCGTTTTGATTGGCGCAGAAGTAAATACTGTGGCCGCCAGTCTGAAAACTCAGGAGATACAGTACGTCGACGTTGCGAAAGAGCGGTCTGTCAACAGGAAGCGGACACACCCCAGGTGACGCAATGCGGTAGCTCAGGCGGTTGCTCTGGTTGCGGGGGAGGGAAGGGCGAGAGGGAGGGAAGCGAAGCTGACGCGACGGCGGACCGCAACGTTGGTGCCCCAAGTGAATGCCGGACATTTGCCACGCCACACTTGTCCCTTCGCCAGGTAGCGATCCCCCAGGTAAGGGACGCCCTTCCCCGCACTACCTCTGTCCGCTTTCAAACCGCCGCCTCCACATCTTACTCGATACAACCAGTACGTAAGGGACCTTCTTCTTCGACATCTTGGCCAAATACAGAGCTTCTTTTCCGAAATCGAAATATTTGTATCTTTTGGGAAACGAAAGATGGTGGTGATTAGGGTTTAACGTCCCGTCGACAACGATGTCATTAGAGACGGAGCGCAAGCTCGGATTACGGAAGGATGTGGAAGGAAATCGGCCGTGCCCTTTCAAAGGAACCATCCCGGCATTTGCCTGAAACGATTTAGGGAAATCACGGAAAACCTAAATCAGGATGGCCGGAGACGGGATTGAACCGTCGTCCTCCCGAATGCGAGTCCAGTGTGCTAACCACTGCGCCACCTCGCTCGGTCTGGAAACGAAAGAAATTCCGACTATTGTCAGTATGTAATTAGTACTGCCAAGTATAAATATATGTCCCTCTGTGTGTACGTAGCTTCCTTTCACGCTTACTGATTGCGATAGAAACAGTCCATCGCCATGGGAGCAGCCAGAAAGGAACGGTGTAAACAGAATGCGAATGTACAATAACCATTTTTTTTTATCGCTGCATTTGTGCCTACTTTAATTGCTACAACTGCATGCCCAAAAGACAATAAGGAAAGAAGAAATGGATATGTGAATGTTTGAAAAGAAGGACGACATACTTCATATTAATTTACTCTAAAATCCGACATCCCTTGCGGGGAAACAGTAGTTAATAAAGTGTAGCGGGACAATGTTCAAAACATGACTGGAAGTACGTTCATAAACAGAGATAAGAACATCTATGATTGACATGTCATCTAAAGTCTACGTACAATTTTAAAATGTTGGAAGTAAGGAAATCAAGTAATACAGAATGCTATGCTTGTACCGTGCGTTGTTGTTCTACATTGTTTAGCTCTGGTATTTACAAGGTCACAGAGTAAGCATCCTAGGTTTCGTAGGGAAAAGCCGTAATTGTAATGGTCTCCACTACAACAGAAACAAGAAGCACAACTTAAGGAAAAATAATGTAATGTGTGTTCCAGCTCATAAGCGACATTGAAGCAGTTAGTTCCTGTGACTTAGTATGGACAGGGTTATATTCGACAACCGGAATACATTAATAACTGGCTCCTTTTACCAACCCCCGGTCTCAGATGAAACAGTTGCTGAACATTTCAAAGAAAACTCGAATCTCATACAATTATAATTGGCAGTGACTTCGTTCGATCTACCTTCAGTAAGTCGACAAAAATACATTTTCAGACCCTACTGTAGATAGAAAACAACTTCCATAATTGTTGTAAATGCATTTTATAAAATTATTGTGAACAATTAGTTCACGAGGCCATTCAAATTGTAAGTGGTTGAGAAAACACACTTGACCTCTTAGCCACAAATTATCCTGAGCATCATGACTGCTACAGGAATTAGTGAACACGCAGTCGTAGCGAGGCTCAATCCCTTAACAAATTCACCAAAACTAAACGCGAAATATATATATTTATAAAAGCAACTAAAACTTCGGTTGACGTCTTTCTAAGAGACAGTCTCCAATCAATCCCGTAACAAAGAAATTCACCAAAACTAAACGCGAAATATATATATTTATAAAAGCAACTAAAACTTCGGTTGACGTCTTTCTAAGAGACAGTCTCCAATCCTTCCAAATTATGTAAGTGAAGACGATATGTGGCTTAAGTTCAAAGAAATACTATCAATACCACTCAAGAGATTAATACCAAATACATTAATATCAGACGGAACTGATCCCCCATGGTACACAAAACAGGACAGAAAGCTGCTGCAGGAGCACCGAAAAAGGAACGTATAATTTAGACTAGCCCAAAATCTCCAAGATTGGCGAAGTTTTACTGTGGCTCGAAATTTGGTGCGGATTTCAATGCGAGATGCATTTAATAGTTTCCACAACGAAACTCTCTCTACGAATGTGGCGAAAAATCCATAGAGATTCTGGTCGTATGTTAACTAAACCAGGGGAAAGGCTCAGTAAGTACCTTTACTGCGGGTCGGGCGGCGAATGAGGAGGAGGAGGAGGAGGGGGAGACAAGGGACCCAACCCTTCGGAGCAGGTAAAACCGTGGCAAATAACCCTTCGGAGCAGGTAAAACCGTGGCAAATGTCCGCCTTGGCAAATGTCCGGCGTAACAAATATCCGCACACCGCCCCAAGTACCCTCCGCCACACACCGTAAAGTGGCCGGAAATAGGTGTTCCTTATTATTTATTACTCCTAGAGTACTAATTTTGTGCTATTAGATTTGGAACATCGTATCAGAATCGAAGTTCATCGGCAAAGCATGTTTGTCGTAAGTGACAGTCAAGATTTAAATACAAGGTGACTCACGAAGAAATGCAAATATTTTAATATGTTATGCTAAAAGTAAAACAAAAGAAAAAAGTTCATATAAACATAGGTCCGCAAATGTTTAGTTACGGAGTTACGGCTGATAAAAGATTTCGACTGAAATTTAGCAGCTTTGCTAATATGAAGCCAGTGCAAAACTGTACGAGGTTAAAGTAAAGCACGATTTCCATTTATTTTGTTGTTATTTGTCTGGTGAATCTAATAAAACATGTCCAAGACGGGTATCTGCAGTGGTTTTCCAGAACACCCAGAGAAGCGAAGACGTAATTTCGTAAAATTTTTAATTTATTAACTACTTGGCCCAATTTGTTTTTTAAATTCCATACAATTGCATAAAGTTTTCAACAGAAGTTGTAGAGAATTTAATTTTAGAAAAATGATGGTAACAGCGTTAACTGAAACTGTATGAATGTCAGATAATCTGCTTTTATTAATATCATAGCACACTTGAGTACACTGTTATTATGTTCTTTCACTGAACAGTACAGGAAACTAACTAGGTTGAAGGTTAGGAAGCGACTGAAACAACTCACTAACTGTTGCCAACAACGACATAAACGTTTCTACATTCTTAATGGATAGTAAACAAATTTACTTGTTTAATAATCTTTGCTTCTCTGGATGTTCTAGAAATTTACTGCAGATACACGTGTGGGACATGTTTTTTTAGGCTCAGCAGACCAATAACAACAAAATACATGATAATGCTTTAACCTCGTACAGTTTTGCGATGGCATCATATTACCAAAGCTGCTAAATTTCAGGCGCAGTCTTTTATCAGCCTTAACTTCGTAACGAAACATTTGCGGACCTATGTTTATATGAACTTTTTCTTCAGTTTTCCTCTTTCTTGTTCAAACTGTTCGCGTGTTTTTGTATTTCTACAGCTTCTCTGAACAAGCGCGTGTGATAGTGCTTCTCTACAGCCAGAACTTCGGAATTTTATTACGTGGTCGGTCTCATTCAGTGCGTGCTCTGCCAAGGCCGATTTCTCCACCTGTCCCAACCTGCAATGTCGCTTCTGCTCTTTGATCCTGGTGTTAATTGATCGTCCAGTCATTCCGACATAAACTTTTCCGCATGTGCACGGTATACGGTATATTCCCGACATTGCAAGTGGGTCTCTTTTCTCCTTCGCCGATCTAAGACACTCTTTGGTCTTCCTTGTCGCTTTGAAAATCGTCTTTACGCCATGTTTGCGCAATGTACGGCCGATTCTGTCCGTCACTCTGGGAACATATGGCAGAAAGGCCATACCCGACGTTTCTTTTCTGGTTCCTTACTTCACCGAGTGTTTGGTTCTGTTACACTTCTAATATAATTTGTGGAGTACCCATTGCTCCTCAGAACAGTTTCCAGGTGTTGCGTTTCTCGTTTGAGGTGTTGCGGCTCACATATTCGTCCTGCTCTCGTTACGGCCGTGGCAGAGCACGCACTGAGCGAGACCGACCACGTTATAAAATTCTCCGACACGGAAGTTCTGGCTGTAGAGAAGCACTATCACACGCGCTTGTTCATAGAAGCTGTAGAAATACAAAAACACGCGAACATTTTCAACAAGAAAGAGGAAAGCCTTAAGTTCATCACCGGCAATGGAGGGTGAAGCTTTGACAATGCCAGCCACTCGTGCTGGCGAAACGTCAGAAAAATCATTAGATGAACGTCGGCCGAAGAACCCGAGACAGAAGCCAATAGGCAGTTTGTCAATAAGTGGCCACGAAAGCCTTAACAATTTTGTATGAAAAATTTACTTACGCAAAACGTTTACCAGTTTCTGATTTTCAAAAATCCATTGACAGGTGGCTTTTAAAAGGTGGTGAACACTTGCATTAACCGCCATTTGAAAGAATATACGTTTCTGTACACTATATCAAATCTCCACGGTCGGAGGCATGTAAAATTATCGAGTAAATTTTCCCATGGAAACAATACTAGATGAAACACAATGGTGAACTCAACTACAAATTCAGTATGTCTTCAGTGAAAATTAAATAAACGAGAAATAGAATCATTCGTGAGTGGTGACCAAGATTAATTATATTATCTGTACATGTCAGCCATGTAGTGCAGGTCTAACTACACTTTAAAGAACGTTTGATCAATTACTGTGGCGCTTCGTATGTTGTAATCGGAATTTTAGATAAAGAAAGGAGCCACGCCTCTATTACACTATAAGTGAACTACCTGCCAGTGAGACGTGAATGAAAAGTCAGTGAATAGCAACACTGATAGCTCACCAGATGCTAGGTACTTACGTGTTAGAAAACATTTAGTTATATAAATTTCTCAGCATTATTTTGCAGATAGAGTAAAGCCATTGGTGTATTCGTTCTTCTTGAGTCTGCACAGAATAAACTTCTAGGTATAATTTTAGAATTCAGTCACTTATACGCGCAACTTAGTAACGATACCTGGGTGTTTGTTCATGAGTACGTCAGTCAGATGCGAAATTGCGTTGGGTTGCATGCACATACACAAGTAAATTGTGTACCGGAAAGGAGTAGAACAGGTCCGATGCAAGCAGGCACATACTCACCATTTACGTTCTTCGTTGATTGCTGACGGAAAGATTGCATACGGTAGTAATGTACACAGTGCTGGCACTGAAGTCACTACGTGCAGTTTCGGCAGTGTTGCCAGGAAGTACCGAAGTGCTGGTGCATTCTGTGAATGGAGTATTAGGCGCTGCAGTGGTTAATTTTAGAGGCACAGAAGTACTTTGATTATTTACATTGTCAGGGGTATCCTTCAAGGTGGGTTGTGTGTGCAAATATTATCTGTATTCCAGAATGAGATTTTCACTCTGCAGCGGAGTGTGCGCTGACATGAAACTTCCTGGCAGATTAAAACTGTGTGCCGGACCGAGACTCGAACTCAGGACCTTTGCGAAGTTTCATATCAGCGCACATTCAGCTGCTGAATGAAAATCTCATTCTGGAAACATCCCCCAGGCTGTGGCTAAGCCATGTCTCCGCAATATCCTTTCTTTCAGGAGTGCTATTTCTGCAAGGTTCGCAGGAGAGCTTCTGTGAAGTTTGGAAGGTAGGAGACGAGGTACTGGCAGAAGTAAAGCTGTGAGGACGGGGCGTGAGTCGTGCTTGGGTAGCTCAGTTGGTAGAGCACTTGCCCGCGAAAGGCAAAGGTCCCGAGTTCGAGTCTCGGTCCGGCAGCAGTTTTAATCTGCCAGGAAGTTTCATTAACTGTATTATTCAAAGAATTCGTAATACTCTATTGCAAACCGATCTGACCAAAAGTTCTTTTAATTCTTGGCCTTACATAAAATCAGCAAGCGGTTCGAAATCTTGTATTGTCACTCAGTGACCATGCTGGCACCGAAACGTAAGGCGACAGACAGAAGGCGAAATACAGCCCTGCTATAAATGATTAACTCGTTTCCAGAATTCGAAATTTTCCAAAATATGGCATGTAGGCCTACAAATGTAACTCGTGCATGAGTATAACCGCAAACTCAGTGAGTTTAAATTGTGATGAGCACTTGACGAATTCAGCGCCTTGCCAAAATGCAAGAGAAACGTTTCGAGTGTTGAATATGCGAGATATTTGACCAAATGTGGCAGTTATAACGGTGGAGGGAAATGAGCGAAATTTTTGTACCCCGTACAAGGAAGTCACTAGTATGCACAAGCCGCGGACTTAAATACAGCAGCAAAGTGTGCGGAAGATCATTCGTCTGCAGCTCGTACAACAGTTAACCCATAAGGCTACGCCCGGCGCCTTCAGATTTGCGTCACAATGGAGGGAGCACTGGAAGATGAACATTTCGCCTCAATGCTGATATTAAGCGACGAAGCAACCTTCCGTTTGTTATTATAGGGCATCTCTCTTGAGCTGACTGCAATGTAATTAAAAAGAATTACACCAGACGCATAAGACAGATAACCTATAACCTCAGATGTTAACACAAACAAACGTAACCCTGCGTTTATCTGAAAAAGTTTATCCCCGTAATGTGAGAATGTGTGCTACTGAGCCGGCCGCGGTGGCCGAGCGGTTCTAGGCGCTTCAGTCCGGACCCGCGCGACTGCTACGGTCGCAGGTTCGCATCCTGGCTCGGGCATGGATGTGTGTGATGTCCTTAGGTTAGTTAGGTTTAAGTAGTTCTAAGTTCTAGGCGACTGATGACCTAAGAAGTTAAGTCGCATAGTGCTCAGAGCCATTTTTTTGTGCTACTGAAAATCCTTGTGAAATTGCGGCACATGAACGAGATTCGTCGAAGGTTAAGTGTGCAGTGTCACAGACGAAGCTGAATGGGCCGTTTTTATTCCGTGAGAAAACTGTGGCGCGTACCAGTTACCTCGATATGTTGCAGTTGTGGTTGTTTCCACAAATGACCGCTGATTCCAGGAATTTCATCTTCCAACTAGCCTCCCCCCTCCCACCTACCCCTGATGAGAGCGTCGAAGTTTGTCTACCCAAACGACGAACTTTCGCATCGCTGGATAGGCTGTAGCGGTGATTGTAATGTGGCTCTGTTCCCTTGGCCCTTCAGGTCGCCTGACCTACACGTACATCTACATTTATACTGCGCAAGCCACCCAACGGTGTGTGGCGGAGGGCACTTTACGTGCCACTGTCATTACCTCCCTTTCCTGTTCCAGTCACATATGGTTCGCGGGAAGAACGACTGCCGGAAAGCCTCCGTGCGCGCTCGAATCTCTCTAATTTTACATTCGTGATCTCCTCGGGAGGTATAAGTAGGGGGAAGCAATACATTCGATACCTCATCCAGAAACGCACCCTCTCGAAACCTGGACAGCAAGCTACACCGCGACGCAGAGTGCCTCTCTTGCAGAGTCTGACACTGGAGTTTGCTAAACATCTCCGTAACGCTATCACGCTTACCAAATAACCCTCTGACGAAACGCGCCGCTCTTCTTTGGATCTTCTCTATCTCCTCTGTCAACCCGACCTGGTACGGATCCCACACTGATGAGCAATACTCAGGTATAGGTGGAACGAGTGTTTTGTAAGCCACCTCCTTTGTTAATGGACTACCTTTTCTAAGGACTCTCCCAATGAATCTCAACCTGGCACCCGCCTTACCAACAATTTTATATGATCATTCCACTTCGGATCGTTCCGTACGCAACTCCCAGATAATTTACAGAAGTAACTGCTACCAGTGTTTGTTCCGCTATCGCTGGCCGGAGTGGCCGTGCGGTTCTAGGCGCTACAGTCTGGAACCGCGTGACCGTTAAGGTCGCAGGTTCGAATCCTGCCTCGGGCATGGATGTGTGTGATGTCCTTAGGTTAGTTAGGTTTAAGTAGTTCTAAGTTCTAGGGGACTGATGACCACAGCAGTTAAGTCCCATAGTGGTCAGTGCCATTTGAACCATTTTTTGTTCCGCTATCATATAATCATACAATAAACGATCCTTCTTTCTAAGTATTCGCAATACATTACATTTGTCTATGTTAAGGGTCAGTTGCCACTCCCTGCACCAAGTGCCTATCCGCTGCAGATCTTCCTGCATTTCGCTGCAATTTTCTAATGCTACAACTTCTCTGTATACTACAGCCTCATCCGCGAAAACCCGCATGAAACTTCCGACACTATCTACTAGGTCATTTATATATATTGTGAAAAGCAATGGTCCCATAACACTCCCCTGTGGCACGCCAGAGGTTACTTTAACGTCTGTAGACGTCTCTCCATTGAGAACGACATGCTGTGTTCTGTTGGCTAAAAACTCTTCAATCCAGCCACACAGCTGGTCTGATATTCCGCAGGCTCTTACATTGTTTATCAGGCGACAGTGCGGAACTGTATCGAACGCCTTCCGGAAGTCAAGGAAAATGGCATCTATCTACCTGGGAACCTGTATCTAATATGTTCTGGGTCTCATGAACAAATAAAGCGACTTGGGTGTCACACGATCGCTTTTTCCGGAATCCATGTTGATTCCTACATAGTAGATTCTGGGTTTCCAAAAACGACATGATACTCGAGCAAAAAACATGTTCTAAAATTCTACAACAGATCGACGTCAGAGATATAGGTCTATAGTTTTGCGCATCTGCTCGACGAGCCGTCTTGAAGACTGGGACTACCTGTGCTCTTTTCCAATCATTTGGAACCTTCCGTTCCTCTAGAGACTTGCGGTACACGGCTGTTAGAAGGGGGGCAAGTTCTTTCGCGTACTCTGTGTAGAATCGAATTGGTATCCCGTCAGTTCCAGTGGACTTTCCTCTGTTGAGTGATTTCAGTTGCTTTTCTAATACTTGGACACTTAACGGGTGATTTTTCCCTTAGGGGGTCTATTAGGGACGCATCAGTTTTTCCGTACTGATCACTGATAGGACGTTGCTATGTAATGTCTGGAACGAGCCTGAATTCCGCTTGGGTCTGTTTCGTGTCAGCAGAGGAGCTACTCGTGAGAACATTTGTAGAGTGTAAAATGTTAAGTTGCTGACTGTACGATTTTGTTCACGCCACCGATCATATTTTCATAGGCAATACTTTGCTAAATATGGATCTCTGGAAATGAAATAATCGTTTGTAGTAGCCCAGCACTTTCTTCTATCTTCCTAAATTATTTCTTACGGGGAGATCGGGATAAGGGTCCTCCTTTCAGTCTTCGCACTAACACGGAAATGTAAGATATTAAGTTATTGCGAATACGAAATCACCTAAAAACCCACAACGGTGGAAAAGCATCCGTGCCGGATGAGATACCTGCAAGGTTCTACAGAGATTGTGAGAAAGAACTTCCTCCCGTCCCAGAAGTTGGGTATGGCAGGTCGCTTGAACGAGTGGTACAAAGCGATTGAGAGAGCTCTGGTCATTCTCGTGTTCAGGAATGGTCAAAGGACAAACTGCGAACGCTGTTTACAGTGGTACAGAAAGTATCACTGAAGTATCACTGACTGTATGTGTAATAATTCAGCACCAGTAAAAATATTTATTATAAACTATAGAGTGTAGCAATCAGTCGTCCTTCTAAGTTTTTATTACGCAAATCCAGATTTCAGCTAGTAGCTAGCCATTCTCAATGCACTATTTTTTATTCTCAATGCATGTACGTCCCTGTTGTTCGGTCGTCAGTCATAGTTCTTTGAATACTACCCACTGTAGTAGGGTAGTATAATTTATGTCACATACAGTCGCTGAGTGCACCCACTATTCGAATGGAAGGTAACCTGATATACAATCGGAACATTCGCCACATCGCCCACTATACTTTAGAGAAAGCCGTTGCTCGATTCTTTTTAGTAGTTGTGAACGTCTTTTTGGTTTTTCGGCTTAAGTCTTTCAGTGCTTTGCCAAGTTCTTCACGAAGTATCATATCTCCCTTCTCGTCTTCCTCTACGTCTTCTTCCATTTCCGTAATATTGCGCTCAAGTACATCTCCCTTGTATAGACGCTGTATATACTCCTTCCACCTTTTTATGCTTTCCCTTCTATATTTTTCATATGAGCTCTTGATATTCATACAGGTGGACCCCTTTTCTCCAAAGGCCTCCTTAATTTTCCTGTAGGCAGCATCAATCTTACCCCTAGTGATATAGGGTGTTTCAAAAATGACAGGTATATTTGAAACGGCAATAAAAACTAAACGAGCAGCGATAGAAATACACCGTTTGTTGCAATATGCTTGGGACAACAGTACATTTTCAGGCAGACAGACTTTCGAAATTACAGTAGTTACAATTTTCAACAACAGATGGCGCTGCAAGTGATGTGAAAGATATAGAAGACAACGCAGTCTGTGGGTGCGCCATTCTGTACGTCGTGTTTCTGCTGTAAGCGTGTGCTGTTCACAACGTGCAAGTGTGCTGTAGACAACATGGTTTATTCCTTAGAACAGAGGATTTTTCTGGTGTTGGAATTCCACCGCCTAGAACACAGTGTTGTTGCAACAAGACGAAGTTTTCAACGGAGGTTTAATGTAACCAAAGGACCGAAAAGCGATACAATAAAGGATCTGTTTGAAAAATTTCAACGGACTGGGAACGTGACGGATGAACGTGCTGGAAAGGTAGGGCGACCGCGTACGGCAACCACAGAGGGCAACGCGCAGCTAGTGCAGCAGGTGATCCAACAGCGGCCTCGGGTTTCCGTTCGCCGTGTTGCAGCTGCGGTCCAAATGACGCCAACGTCCACGTATCGTCTCATGCGCCAGAGTTTACACCTCTATCCATACAAAATTCAAACGCGGCAACCCCTCAGCGCCGCTACCATTGCTGCATGAGAGACATTCGCTAACGATATAGTGCACAGGATTGATGACGGCGATATGCATGTGGGCAGCATTTGGTTTACTGACGAAGCTTATTTTTACCTGGACGGCTTCGTCAATAAACAGAACTGGCGCATATGGGGAACCGAAAAGCCCCATGTTGCAGTCCCATCGTCCCTGCATCCTCAAAAAGTACTGGTCTGGGCCGCCATTTCTTCCAAAGGAATCATTGGCCCATTTTTCAGATCCGAAACGATTACTGCATCACGCTATCTGGACATTCCTCGTGAATTTGTGGCGGTACAAACTGCCTTAGACGACACTGCGAACACCTCGTGGTTTATGCAAGACGGTGCCCGGCCACATCGCACGGCCGACGTCTTTAATTTCCTGAATGAATATTTCGATGATCGTGTGATTGCTTTGGGCTATCCGAAACATACAGTAGGCGGCGTGGATTGGCCTCCCTATTCGCCAGACATGAACCCCTGTGACTTCTTTCTGTGGGGACACTTGAAAGACCAGGTGTACCGCCAGAATCCAGAAACAATTGAAAAGCTGAAGCAGTACATCTCATCTGCATGTGAAGCCATTCCGCCAGACACGTTGTCAAAGGTTTCGGGTAATTTCATTCAGAGACTACGCCATATTATTGCTACGCATGGTGGATATGTGGAAAATATCGTACAGTAGAGTTTCCCAGACCGCAGCGCCATCTGTTGTTGAAAATTGTAACTACTGTAATTTCGAAAGTTTGTCTGCCTGCAAATGTACTGTTGTCCCAAGCATATTGCAACAAGCGGTGTATTTCTATCGCTGCTCGTTTAGTTTTTATTGCCGTTTCAAATATACCGGTCATTTTTGAAACACCCTGTATATGCTTCTACATACTTACATTTGTCGTCTAGCCATCCCTGTTTAGCCATTTTTGTATTCCTTTTCGCCTCCTTCATCTACTGCATTGTTGTATTTTCTCCTTTCATCGATTAAATTCAATATCTCTTGTGTTACCCAAGCATTTCTACTAGCCCTCGTCTTTTCAGCTATTGCTCCTCTGCTGCTTTCACTATTTCATCTCTCAAAGCTACCCATTCTTCTTCTATGTGTTCCTTTGCCCTATACTTGTCAATCGTTCCCCTGCTCTGAAGCTCTATACAACGTGTCGTTCTTTCGGTTTATCCAGGTCCTATCTCTTTAAATTCCTACCTTTTTGCAGTTTCTTCTGTTTTAATCTGCAGTTCATAACCAATAAATTGTGGTCAGTCCTCATGTGTCCTTGAAAATGTCTTCCAGTTTAAAATGTGGTTCCGAAATCTCTGCCTTACAATTATATTATCAATCTGAAACCTTCAGGATCTTCCTCGTATACAACTTTCTTTTACACTTCTTAACCAAGTGTTAGCTATGATTAAATTATGCTCTGTGCAAAATTCCACCTGGCGGGTTCCTCTTTCACTCCTTTCCCCCAGTCCAAATTCGACAGCTACTTTTCCTTCTCTTCCTTCTGCTGAAACGAATTCCAGTCCCCCATGACTGTTAAATATTCGTCTCCCTTAACTATCTGAATAATTTGTTTTACCTTACCATACATTTCTATAATCTGCTCCTCATCTGCGGAGCTAGTTGGCATATAAGCTTGTACTACTGTGGTTTGTGTGAGCTTCGTGTCTATCTTGGCTACGCCGGCCGTGTGGTCGAGCGGTTCTAGGCGCTTCAGTCTGGAACCGCGCTATCGCTACGGTCGCAGATTCGAATCCTGCCTCGGGCATGGATGTGTGTGATGTCCTTAGGTTAGTTAGGTTTAAGTAGTTCTAAGTCTAGGGGACTGATGACCTCAGAAGTTAAGTCCCATAGTGCTCAGAGCCATTTCAACCATCTTGGGTACAATAATGCGTCCAGTATTGTTATCTGCGTTTCTATTGTTTTATTGATTATTAAACCTACTCCTGCATTACCCCTATTTGTTTTTGTATTTATATCTGTATTCACCTGATCAGAACTTCTGGACCTCCTGCCACCGAACTTCGCTAATTCCCACTATATCTAACTTCAAGCTATCCGGTTCCCTTTTTAAATTTTCGAACCTACCTGCCCGATTAAGGGATCTGACATTCCACGCTCTGATCCGTAGAACGCTAGTTTTGTTTGTCGTGTTATCGACGTCCTCCTGAGTAGTCCCCACCCGGAGATCCGAATGGTGCACAATTTTAGCTCCGGAATATTTTACCCAAGAGGACGCCATCGTCTTTTTACCACATAGAGAGCTGCGCGCCATCCGGAAAAATGACGACTGTAGTTTACCCTTGGTTTCAGCCGTTCGCAATATCTGCATAGAAAGGCCATTTTGGTTGCTGTTAAAAGGCTAGATCGGACAATCATCCAAGCTGGCGCTCCTCTTCAGGAACCAAAAGTTTGTCTGGCCTCTCAACAGATACCCCTCCATTGTGGTTGCACCTACGGTACGGCTATCTGTATCGCTGAGGCACATAAGCCTCTCCCCACCAACGGCAAGGTCCGTGGTTCATGGGGGGGAGGGTTGCATTAATACTACACAAGAAATATATTCAAGTAAGTTCTAAATTTGTTTTACGATAAAACGCATTCAAACAAAAAAATTTCCCAAAATGAATGTATTACGTAATAATGTTAATGCTACTAAAAGTCAAGTACCCTGCACTCTAAATTTTACCGTTTGCTATATTTTTAGTTTTTATTATACGTGTCACAATAAAGACATTAAAAACACACACAAAACATTCAAGAAAATCAAAATTACACTTGTAATTTTCATCCTTTTGGTTTTCTTCCCAGAGGTTTTTTTTTTCACTAGCTGGAATTTTTTTGTAGAGAAATAAAGATAGATTGGTTTCTTGCAACAATGGCAAACATAAAAAGTCATTCTCTTCGTGTCTGAATCATGTTTTGAGTTTTTCCAATCGTTCCACGACGACTTCCACTCTTGGTTCTGCTACACTCAAAACAAGCTGAATCGATAGACAAAGTTGACAGGCTATGTGGTAGTGGTTGGCTAGCTTTTTTTATCTGTGGCGTCCACAACGAGTTTGCAAGCTTCTTCAAAAAATTAAAGCCGCTCAAATTCAAATCGTTCTGAGCACTATGGGACGTAACTTGTGAGGCCATCAGTCCCCTAGAACTTAGAACTACTTAAACCTAACTAACCTAAGGACATCACACACATCCATGCCCGAGGCAGGATTCGAACCTGCGGCCGTAGCAGTCACGCGGTTCCGGAATGTAGCGCCTAGAACCGCTCGGCCACACCGGCCTCCAAAGCCGCTCACCTGGGTATCGTTTTTGTAGGAATTGTGAAAGACAACGCATTCAGGCCACTTATGTCCAACATGCGGAAAAATATTGGCACTTGGACAATCTGCGACATTTGTTTCAATCAGATATGTACATATCAGAACCTTTTACTAAGTCTCTACCATTCTGTCTTTATCACTCTTAACGCTCGCTTTATTCAAGAATGTCACAGGTGGCAAAAGAAACTGCTCTGCACTTTCGCATTGTTCCTATTCCGAATTGTGTTCACTTTCAATTTCGTTCCCACTATCTAATCCAACATGACTTCCTAAGTTGTCCGCAGACCGTTTTAAAACACTGTTCTCTGAGTCTGGGATCGTGACATGAAAAGCAGATGAAGCCTCGGCTTCTGAATCCGTACGCCACACGGACCGTGCATCCGAACGTTGAGGGTGTCGAGTTTCTGACGTCATAGCATGGAATGGCACTGTCGGGGGTATTTCCGAACGTACAGAGCAATATCCGGCATGTCAGATATTGTGAGCGTGCGTCTGAGCGTTGACCAATGAGATGGCACAACGCCACCTACGTCACACGCACGCCGTCTCGCTTCAGTAGAGTTGTGGGCGCCATATTGGCATTCATTTCAAGCTTATATGTATATATGCCGTTTCTGAGGACCAGCAAATTCAGAATCACTGGAAAACCTGTTGTTAACTGTGTGATTCGTTCCAATAAAATAATGAGGAACATATTCATGGCAAAAGAATTATTGTAACTTGCGTATTATGAGAGTAGGCTATTTGAACGCAACGACGCACTGAAGATACCCCCAAAACGCATTGTTTTTGGTACAATTTGTTATAACTAAATTTCAATTAGTAAGTTTTTCTGCAAGAGGTAACATACTGTGGTTAGTTACATATGATGGGTTGTTGGTTTAGCGTAATGAGTTGCGTTGCTGTCTTACTTCGGGTTTCTAGAAGAGGCGGTGGTTCGAGTCTCGACACTCCTAAATTTTATCTCCTGGCATTCGCGTTTATATTAGGTTCTGATACTTGATTATTAGTTTAATAAAAGTATATACTATAATATTTGATGTTATGTAAATATAAGTTCAACTTTTTTTGAGGGGTGGCTTTGTTCGATTGGCTTTATCTACAGGACAGCTTGTGCTACTTGTACCAAGATATTTTGCTCCTTTTTCTTTTACGCATCGTAATTCACATGTTGCAGAGTTTCTGCTACTGGGTAGGAACAGTGATTAAGTAAGACCGACCTTGGGGTATTACTAAGATGTGGGAATGATGAAATAATGTTTATCTTATGCGGAGAAGTATTCCAAATTTGTACCGCACTGTTTGTAATGGAACGTTTATAAGCCTGTGTCCTTATTGACTGGACATGGTACTTTCCTTTTCGGGGACGATGGAGGAACTGTGCGTTTTAATAGAGCTAACGAGGAAATTTTACGCGCGCACGTTGAGTAAACAGTGTGATTTACGAACTAGAAACATCCCTCAACTGCTGCTGGAGTGCGTTGCGATCGCGTATACCACGTTGGGTCCCACGTACCGTATGCACAAGTCGCATCGCTCCAGAGCGTTCAGCAGCACGTTGAACTTGGCACGCTCAACGTTAACGTTCGACAGCACGGTCCGTGTGCCGACGGCTTTAGGCAAAGTCCCGTGTGCGGCCTCAGAGGCCGCTAGCACGAAAGAAGCAGTAATAGTATAGCTCCACGTCACGTTAAAGTGGCTACTGGCAAAGGAAACCACGGCAGCTTCGGGAAAGAACAGATAACGCCCCACCAATACGCATTAGCAACAGAGCAACAAATAACGCTAGCGGTCTGTGATGTCGCGTCTGGGACGTTAGGGTTTACGTGTCAAAATATGGGATTACGATCTCAGTCGTGTCATTACTGAACAAGGTTGAGAGAACGGAGGACGGAATTGGTAGTTCGGAATGCAGTGTTCTGCCGCAGCCCAGATCACGTAAGAAACAGATTGCCCGATCGCTTGGTCTAGCAGGCAGCCCTTGTCAGGGAACGACCACCAGGCGGCAGCAGCGTCACACCCTTACTTGTGACCAGCCACTAGGTGGCACTCCGTTCTGTGAAATATGTGGCAACATCGTCCGAACGCATGGGGTAGCATTCATCGATTCATCTCACGCTAGGTGAGCAGAACCCTACATCATACTGACGTAACACTACGTCATCGTGACGTAAATAACCTAAATCGACTACATGAGTGCGTATATCGATCTTTACGATTGTACCGACAACGTCAAAGCTAAATGTAAATACATGTGTACAAAAGAAATGACAGGAGTTATCTGTTACGCTCATCCCAGTTGAATTAATTAAGCTATAATCCCAACAATTTGGGATGGTATTATGTGTTTCAGGAACATAATGGATGTCTGGACGTAGGAACCATAACGAAAGTAAAAAAAAAAAAAGCTTTTAGTCAATTAAAAAAAAATCCGATGAACCGTGCATAAATCGTGTGGATAGAAACATGAAATAATTAATTATTAAGCTGCAATACAAAGAATGTGGGATGTTATTGTGTGTTTCATGAACATAACGAATATCTGTATGAAGGAATCATAACCATAACGAAAGTGTCTTGTTATTTTTCTAGCCTGCAATGAATGCTACCCCATTTTCTTTAAAAAAATCCGATGAATCGTGTCTAAATCCTGTGGATAGAAACATGAAATAATTATTAAGCTGCAATCCAAAGAATGTGGTATGTTATTGTGTGTTTCATGAATATAACGAATATGTGAATGAAGGAATCATAAACCATAACGAAAGTGTTTGGGCATATTTTAGTCCGATTAGTCGTGCATAAATCATGTGGATAAAAACGTGAAAAAGGGAGAAATTAAAGTGTTTCATATTTTTATAAAAGCCAATGAATTGTACATAATTCATGTGGGCAGAAACGTTAATCTGAGAAACTGAAGTTCGAAGTAATTCCGAATTTTGCTGGAAATAATTAAACCATCTAGTTCCATTTAATTTTGTCTTCATCTTGTAAATCAACTAAGAACAATGAAGAGTACAGATTCAAGACGCACACAGCAGTCGATGCATACAGAATGCACACAACAGTCGATAGGACAACGCGTGAAACTCACGATGACGCTTGCTTACGTCACGTTGACGTAGGGCTCTCCTCACCTAGCGTGAAATGAATGTAGCTTTCCACTATTTGGCGTCTGTGAAGTACAGCTGTTTCTGACATACCTGTGGTAGACGATCGAGTTGTCATGCCGAGGGCCTGCGAGTGTATCAACTGTGGAAGGAGTAGACGGACAAATCCTGAACTAAAAATGTTCATATTTCCCGTCAAAGATAAAGAAAGGTTACGGGAGTGGATTTTAAATTCAGGTAAATCAATAAATTAGTTACGAGTAAGAATTAATAAAGAGCCCTAAGCATTAGATCCTATCCAAATTTTGTCGATCTTATATACTGATATAACGTGGCAGCCATTCCTGTACAAGAATCGTATCACACAATTTTTAAATGAAATCTTTGGTGCGATTTGGACTTTTTAAAACTGTTAATTCACTTCACTATCGTAATTTTGGCTGTAGAGGCATTTTTGTGTGCAATATGAAAACTGAAACCAATATGAGATATGGATAATAAAATGTAAAGCATAGTGTGGTAACATTTGGTAAACAATTTAAGAAGCATTGCCTTACAAGACCTTCCCTTGGTACTTGAAGATGGCTGTAGAGCTGAAATCGCAACAGTGAAATAAATGAATAATAGCCGTCATCTAACTGCTAGGTCATCGGTCCCTCTAAATCCTGGTATATACTAGAGCGAAAGAAGTGAACGAGTGTAAAACCTCGTTTACACTCCTGCAAACGAGTATTCATAGATAATTCGCCAATGTTAACTGCCATTCGTTTATACTTATTAACAAGCGTTTATACTGGAATGAAGGGAGGAGAATAGAAGAGAACGAGCATAGCATGCAAACTATAGACGCTGCCTGTTTTAATTTTTTTTATCTGTGCGCTAATAATCCTCACACAGCTCTCACTCGAAAACAACACTACTAATAGTAACAGGTCTGCGCGAGTGCGGATATCCCCAGTAATAACTGTGTTGCAGATAAAAGCGTACCTCTGTTGCAAATATTTGCGGGTTATCTTTAAACTGTACAAAGCAAATTTTTAACATAAATATGGTCTGCCGTCTGTGGCTCTTCAAAGTTGACACCGCCAAAATATGCTCGAAAAACACGCTTCCACTTGTATATTACCGCGTTTGCAGCTCCCTTTCAACAACAATCCAAAATTCATCGTTTTGTGCCACTCTTATATCATTTACGATAAGTTACATGCAAAGTAAAAGAATTTAAATTTGAAATGACGGTCACTGAAATATGTCCAGCATTAATTCCCATCATAACCGAGTGCCGATTTTGAAAACTTTCTAGTGTTAACCTGCACGTGGAGATCTTTTTTACCACCATAATCCGTATCAGAAGAACTGTATAGCAAAGAGGAAATAGATGGCATGGAAGGCGTGTGTAAAACCTATGCGACCGCAATACAGTCTGCATTTAAACAGTAACTCGCGAGAAATGTTTGTGTGTTACTTTTCATTTCGCATATGATTGTGAGAAATAAACTTGGTTTGTAGAATTACAGGAGCTAATCTACGAGGGCTATCCACAAAGTACATTACGTTTTGGAATTAAAAATAAATAAAGTATTGGAAATTTTTTTAATTATATACAGATGAAAGCCACACTTAAATACTACTTTTCTACATAGTTGCCATTTAGCCGGCCGCGGTGGTCTAGCGGTTCAGGCGCTCAGTCCGAAACCGCGCGACCGCTACTGTCGCAGATTCGAATCCTGCCTCGGGCATGGATGTGTGTGATGTCCTTAGTTATGTTTAAGTAGTTCTAAGTTCTAGGGGACTGATGACCTAAGATGTTAAGTCCCATAGTACTCAGAGCCGTTTTTGAAATTGCCATTTAAATTAGGGCACTTATTGTAGCGATGGACGAGCTTGGAAATTCCTTCGTCGTAAAATTCGGCCGCCTGCGCCTTCAACCACGTGGTTATCTCTTCTTGAAGCTGTGCGTCGTCATCAAAACGGTACATAGCCAACCACTTCTTCATTGCTGGGAATAAGTGGAAGTCGCTCGGTGCCAGGTCGGGACTGTACGGCGGATGAGGAAACAACTCCCACTTAAAAGATTCGAGAACTTCACGAGTGGCATTTGCCGTGTGGGCCCGGGCGTTGTCGTGAATCGGCAAGATCTTTGAGCCCAACTTTCCCCTGCGCTTGTTTTGTATTGCTCATCTGACGTTGTGCAGAGTTTGGCAATACCTTTGAGAGTTAATTGTAGTGCCTCTTTCCAGGAAATCCACAAAAATCACACCTTTTCTGTCCCAAAAGACAGTCATTAGTTGGTTGAAGGCGCAGGCGGCCGAATTTTACGACGAAGGAATTTCCAAGCTCGTCCATCGCTACGATAAGTGCCTTAATTTAAATGGCAACTATGTAGAAAAGTAGTACTTAAGTGTGGCTTTCATCTGTATATAATAAAATTTTTTTCCAATACTTTATTTATTTTTAATCCCAAAACGTAATGTACTTTGTGGATAGCCCTCGTACATTCTTAGATTGAAAACTCGGGAAAAACCACAGCCGATCATGAGCTACAGTCAGCACTCAGTGTGACAAATGCATTTCGCGCGCATCGCTCTAGCCGAACACAAATCAGCGTCATTCACGTCACCGAAGATACAGCGTTGCCAATTCCGCGACATGGACAGGTCAGTTAGCATTGTAGCATCGCCTGCGACATCTGTTGACCGACGGGAAAACTATTTTTACGGTTGCCTGCTCCGCCATAAGGACGGTCAATCTTTTTCTACGTGATCTGGGGCCGCAGGAAGCGTTGACAGTGCTCACTCCTTGGAGCGAAAAAAAAGGAAAGCTGCTAGAAAGCGAAGGTCAGGGCTGGCCAAGTTCGATGCTAGTGCGAATGTGTGGGGGGGGGGGGGGGGGGGCACGTGACGCCGGAGCCGCTGCCCCGCCAGTTCTGGAACAGTCGCTCGCGGGGCGACGCCCAGAGGCGGGCCAAACGGTTATTTTGGAGTAACCGTTATCACGGCCACAGTTATATTTTGCAACCATTATTTAAATGGTTATAAATAACTGTGAGCGGGGTGTATACGACCCGGGACATCCGGGAAAAACCCGGGAATTTTTTCATCCGGGAAAAACCCGGGAATTGTTTAGAATTCCGGGGATTTTTCATTGTTTTAGTTTTCAGTTAAATTTTTGTGATTTTGACTGGTAAAAACCAATACTCTAACAAAGGATATTACTGTATCCCGGTATTGCAGAGTAATACTGCGGCAACAAAACATGAACGAGAGAAAATAAAGTAAAACTTCAGTTGCGAAGGAAATGCGCCGTATACAACAACAATGTTGGAACACGTGAGGCAATACTGACCCTACGACTTAGAAGAAAGATTAAGGAAAGGGACACCTACGTTTCTAACATTTGTAGACTTAGAGAAAGAGTTTGACAATGTAGACTGGCAATGGCAAGGAAAGCGTTTCTGAAGAAGAAAAATTTAACATCGAGTATAGATTTAAATGAAAGTATTTGTATGGAGTGTAGCCATGTATGGAAGTGAAACGTGGACGATAAATAGTTTAGACAAGAAGAGAATAGAAGCTTTCGAAATGTGGTGCTACAGGAGAATGCTGAAGATTAGATGGGTAGATCACATAACTAATGAGGAGGTATTGAATAGAATTGGGAAGAAGAGGAGTTTGTGGCACAACTTGACTAGAAGAAGGGATCCGTTGGTACGACACGTTCTGAGACATCGATGGATCACCAATTTAGTACTGGAGGGCAGGGAGGAGGGTAAAAATCGTAGAGGGAGACCAAGAGATGAATACACTAAGCAGATTGAGAAGGATGTACGCTGCAGTAGGTACTGGGAGATGAAGAAGCTTGCACAGGATAGAGTGGCATGGAGAGCTGCATCAAACCAGTCTCAGGACTGAAGACCACAACAACAACAACAACAAAACACAGTGCTCATACATGCGTCTGCCAACAGCAAAGTGTGTCAAATGCTTTAGGAAGACTGTGCAATGCTTTATAACAACAAATTGCTTTCGATGAGCGTGAGCCGGCCGAAGTGGCCGTGCGGTTAAAGGCGCTGCAGTCTGGAACCGCAAGACCGCTACGGTCGCAGGTTCGAATCCTGCCTAGGGCATGGATGTTTGTGATGTCCTTAGGTTAGTTAGGTTTAACTAGTTCTAAGTTCTAGGGGACTAATGACCTCAGCAGTTGAGTCCCATAGTGCTCAGAGCCACTTGAACTCGATGAGCGTGACGTGACAACTGTTTAAATTCGATTCGTTTGACCAGTTGCGGGCGGGCTCTTGCGCACGCGCAGTTGAGTCCCGTGTGGGTAGTACCTTCTGTCGCTCCTGGTTACAGAAGTATGGCTGGGCACCACTACTTAATATTGCCCCGGTTCGAAAATATAGCAAATCTGGCGCTGATGCCCAGAGCAGTCTTGAGTTGGGGTGGGGAGATGGGTCGTCTCCACGTGACCTGTGTTTACGTTCAGTGATTTTGTTGTTTCGTGTTCGTTTATTACTCTCACGTTAAATGATAACAAACGGATTTTTGCGTCCTGGAGTTATCAAATGAATTCAAATACTAGATTTAATTTCCACCTTCCTGACAGTCAAGGATTAATCCCCTTGCAGAACAATGAAGTTGTTTTTGTCGGTTTGCTAAAGAGATTTGGTTTTCATTAATCTTTTCTGCTTCATTTGAAACGTTTAATTTCACACTATTGGCTAGTTTCAACTGTTCGCTGCATTTCAAGTGCATATATCGCATTATGCCGTAATAAAGAACCAAACATGAGACAATACAGTACTGGTACTCCAAGAAAATTTACATACGACCAAGAACAGACCAACCTTGAAATTTTTAATATTTGCTCAGTTTAACGGGAAACGGACAAGTTTGCTCGTAGTTCTAGTGATCTCAAAAGGCAGTGACATACAGCTCACTCTTTTACTCAGATCATTCAGGTAGGATAAATTCAGCTTGCTATTAAGTGGCAGAATGGAAATGAAAGAAAATTATGGGTTCCTCCAGAAATGCCCTCTTGCGAAAAAAATCTTATTCCATGTTTAGACCCCTGTCGGAGGTTGGAGTCCTCCCGCCCATAGATGTGTGTGTGTGTGTTGTCCTTAGCGTAAGTTAGCTTAAGTAGTGTATAAGCTTAGGGACCGATGACTTCAGCGGTTTGGTCCCGTAGGAACTTACCACAAATTTCAAATTCCATGTTTAGAGGTGAAACCGTGACTGAAAGTGTTCCCGGTGAAATAGGTGGGATACTTCGGGGTACGAGTTCATTGCTTCGTCTACCATTCACGCAGAACCACAGACGTCTCCGTCGCCAATGGTGTGATGACAGACGGATGTGGACGGCAGAATGGAATGACGTTGTCTTTACTGACGAGGCACGCTTCTGTCTGCAGCACCACGATGGTCGGATTCGAGTGTGGAGACACCGTGGAGAGAGGATGCTGGACAGCTGCATTATGCACCGCCACACTGGTCTTGCACCGGGTATTACGGTATGGGGCGGTATTGGATATTACTGCCGGCCGCGGTGGTCTCGCGGTTCTAGGCGCGCAGTCCGGAACCGTGCGACTGCTACGGTCGCAGGTTCGAATCCTGCCTCGGGCATGGATGTGTGTGATGTCCTTAGGTTAGTTAGGTTTAAGTAGTTCTAAGTTCTAGGGGACTTATGACCACAGCAGTTGAGTCCCATAGTGCTCAGAGCCATTTGAACCATTGGATATTACTCTCGCACGCCTCTAGTACGCATTGCCGGTACTTTAAATAGCCGGCGCTACATGTCCGAGGTGCTGGAGCCAGTTGTCCTTCCTTACCTTCAGGGCTCGGCCACAGCCATATTTCAACAGGATAATGCACGACCACACGTGGCACGCATTGTCCAAAGGTTCTTCGTCAATAACCAGATTGAATTGCTTCCCTGGCCGGCTCGCTCTCCGGATCTTTCGCCGATAGAAAACATGTGGTCCACGGTTGCTCAACGAGTGACCCAGATTACATCCCCAGCTGCCACACCAGATGATCTTTGACAACGTGTGGAAGCTGCTTGGGCTGCTGTACCCCAGGAACACATCCAACGTCTCTTTGACTCAATGCCGAGACGTGTGGCAGCGGTGATCTCCAACAATGGCGGCTACTCTGGCTACTGATTCTGGCAGGAACCACACGTCACAGACTTCCGTAAACGTAATCATTTGATACTTGGTCAACATGTTATCTACAAAATAAATTTTGTTGTGCTACCTCTTGTCTTTCTTGGTGTTGCATTTACGGTGGCCAGCAGTGTAAATCGTGGTTGTAGTCTTCACAGAACTGGGGGTAGAGATGGTTGCGCTACCTTTTTTTAAAAAAATCCAGTATCCACGTGGTTCCCCTCCCCTCCCTCCCCCCGCGCCCTCCAATCTTGCATCGTTTTTTTTTTTTTTTGTTGAGAATATTTTAAGCAATTGCATTTGTCGAAAAATTACTACTTCGGAAGGCACGAATCTCTGTGCTTTGACTGAGCACTCGAAGTTGGCGAAACTGACCGCAGCAGACAGCAAATTCTATACTACTAGCTACCAATGGAAACGCGAAAAATTCATTCACATGCACTTTCACACAGACGGTAATGAAATGAAATGATCGTATGGCATTTATTGGCCGGGACATCCCCTTCAGCGTTCGGCCGCCGTATTGAAAGTCTTTTTATTTGACGCCATATCGGCGACTTGCGTGCCAATGATGATGAAAGTGATGATGAATGTCACACAACACCCAGTCCCCTGCCGGGAATCGAACCCGGGCTTCCTTGCGGTAACGCTACCGCTGCGCTACGGAGGCGAACAGATACGGTAATGAGAAGGATGGAAACCTAGGAGCATAAAATATATTCAGTGTGAGTGTAATTGAGAGCTTGCATTTGAACAATTAGGAAATTTAAGTACCTTTATAGCGATGCTGTACACAGAGACCTCCCATCCTCAATGTTTGAAACAGCATATATTCATACGACGTACATCGTAATATAAAACCCGTCAAATAGAAGCTTAAACAACGAAATCCAGTATGGTGTCTCCTCAGAACTCAATACGAAAAGAAAATCGATTAATAGCGCTGAGGTCGAAACAACATGTACACTTCATAGTGACGTCACGGGGAGCGATCACCACAGTGAGCCTAACGCGTCCCGTAGAAGGAAATGTGTACGGATTGATTCGAAGGGAGTGTGACATTTAGAGAAATTATATGCCATGTTTGAACTGAAACATGAGAGATGGCATTAGTAGTGGGACAGCGCCAAGTTTCAAACGGACCCAACACACATCTACATCTACACTCCGCAAGCCACCCAACGGTGTGTGGCGGAGGGCACTTTACGTGCCACTGTCATTACCTCCCTTTTCTGTTCCAGTCGCGTACGGTTCGCGGGAAGAACGACTGCCGGAAAGCCTCCGTGCGCGCTCGAATCTCTCTAATTTTACATTCGTGACCTCCTCGGGATGTATAAGTAGGGGGAAGCAATATATTCGATGTCTCATCCAGAAACGCACCCTCTCGAAACCTGGACAGCAATCTACACCGCGATGCAGAGCGCCTCTCTTTCAGAGTCTGCCACTCGAGTTTGCTAAACATCTCCGTAACGCTATCACGCTTACCAAATAACCCTGTGACGAAACGCGCCGCTCTGCTTTGGATCTTCTCTATCTCCTCCGTCATCCCGACCTGGTACGGATCCCACACTGATGAGCAATGCTCGAGTATAGGTCGAACGAGTGTTTTGTAAGCCACCTCCTTTGTTGATGGACTACATTTTCTAAGGACTCTCCCAATGAATCTCAACCTAGTACCCGCCTTACCAACAATTAATTTTATATGCTCATTCCACTTCAAATCGTTCCGCACGCATACTCCCAGATATTTTACAGAAGTAACTGCTACCAGTGTTTGTTCCGCTATCATATAATCATACAATAAAGGATCCTTCTTTCTATGTATTCGCAATACATTACATTTGTCTACGTTAAGTGTCAGTTGCCACTCCGTGCACCAAGTGCCTATCCGCTGCATATCTTCCTGCATTTGGCTACAATTTTCTAATGCTACAACTTCTCTGTACACTAGTGCATCATCCGCGAAAAGCCGCATGGAACTTCCGACACTATCTACTATATCATTTATATATATTGTGAAAAGCAATGGTCCCATAACACTCCCCTGTGGCACGCCAGAGGTTACTTTAACGCCTGTAGACGTCTCTCCATTGAGAACAGCATGCTGTGTTCTGTTTGATAAAAACTCGTCAATCTAGCCACACAGCTGGTCTGATATTCCGTAGGCTCTTACTTTGTTTATCAGGTGACAATGTGGAACTGTATCGAACGCCTTCACTTGTCGAAATTTTCCTTTCCTCGAAGTTAGTAGGGTCAGTGGGCGAAGATAGACAGAGCACGAGCCTAGTCACGTGACCCACTCTAGATCAGGGACGACACGGTACGGGTCATTTCATGACGGTGACGTCCACAGCAAGCGCTAGACCGAGTGACGTCACGCGGCCTCAGTACCGGTCGTCAGCGGTGGACCACGAGGAGGGGGGAGGGGGGGGGCTGCCCCTGCTTACACTGGGAGTCCAGCGTGTGATGGTTGTTTTGTGTGCTGAGCTCACTTCGTGACGTCACGCGTCCCTGAGTCTGTGGTGAGCAGAGGCGCTGCAGGGGCCCCTCCACAGTTCCTTCACGTTGCTAGCAGGTGCCGTATTGCTATGACAGACGATGATCCCTTACCGACGTAAGCGGGGAAAATGTAATTCGTCACTCGTATAGTGTTATCTATTAATGACTTGCCATTCTATATTCACAAAGATGCAAAGCTGGTACTCTTTGCCGATGATACAAGTATAGCTATCACACCCGACAGACAAGTATTAACTGGTGAAATTGTAAACGATGTTTTTCAGAAAATCATTAAGTCGCTCTCTGCAAATCGGCTCTCATTATAAACTTTGACAAAACACACTACATACACTTCCACACAGTAAATGGAATGACACCATTAATAAATATAGACTTCGATCAGAAATCGGTAGCTAAGGTAGAATATTCAAAATTTCTAGGTGTATGCATTGATGAGGGGTTGACCTGGAAGAAACACACTGAGGATCTGCTGAAACGTTTGAGTTCAGCTACTTATGCTATTAGGGTCATTGCAAATTTTGGCGACTTACATCTGAGTAAATTACCTTACCACGGCTATTTTCATTCTTTGCTTTCGTATGGCATCATATTCTGAGGTAACTCATCATTGAGTACAGGAGTGTTCGTTGCACAAAAGCTTGTAATGAGAATAATTGCTGGAGCTCATCCAAGATGAAAGGATGATCTTCACTACCAAAGGTTAAATCTGACTTTGGCTCAGAAAGGGTTAAATTATGCTGCCACAAAAGTCTTTGGTCACTTACCTAACAGCATCAAAAGTCTGACAGATAGCCATACAGCATTTAAAAGGAAATTAAAAGAATTTCTTAATGGCAACTCCTTCTACTCATTAGATGAATTTTTGGATATAGTAAGTGGGTAATTTCCCAACCTCAATAAAAAAAATTATGGAGTGTCAAAATATTTTGTCTCATGTAATATCTTGTATAGACACCTTTTATTAACCTGACACGTTCCACATCATTACGAAGTGTCGTATTCATGATTTATGGAACAAGTACTAATCTAATCTAGGCGCAGTCGAAATAACGCACGGTAGATTATCGACCATAGCTGGTGCTGCACCAGCTCAGTGTGGTTTATAGGCGGTTTCCCACACTCGTTTACGTTAATGTTGGCCTAGTTCTTGATTTTCGCTCCACAAAATACGGTACACCAACAGTGAAAATGCGATGACACACAAAACAAAGTGTGCTGGATCCACAGACAATAGGCACACGTCTTTGCTCTATTGGGTAACAGACGGTTGTTTGAGATTAACTCGCAGAAGAAGAGGGTGTTGAGAAATTGTGATCGCTTGTAATCATATAGTATGAGGGAGAAAATTTAACCAAGGGAAGTGTGTCTTGCAATAGAGGACAGTGAGGCTGTTGGGCACAGGTCATCAGTGTTAAATACGTTAGTGAGAAAGTATGAAATATAGAGACATGATGCGTGTAGTTAATATCAGAGTATATGTCGATATTGTGACTCGACCGAATTTAGGGTGTTAAAGTAACTGGATTAATAATGGGTAGCTATTTGCGCTGCTGGTTCAAATGGCTCTGAGCACTATGGGACTTAACATCTATGGTCATCAGTCCCATAGAACTTAGAACTACTTAAACCTAACTAACCTAAGGACATCACACACATCCATGCCCGAGGCAGGATTCGAACCTGCGACCATAGCGGTCGCGCGGTTCCAGACTGTAGCGCCTAGAACCGCTCGGCCACTCCGGTCGGCTGCGCTGCTGGTTTCAGTGACTACCGTGACCACCTAATATAGAAATTACAAACACTGAATGTGGACTGTAATTGACAATTTGATCCGCTGGAATCGGAACTTGCAACTGAGAAATAAGATAAATGAAAACCATGCTGTTTTGAGTCGTCTCTTACGTTTTTGGTGTCGACATCAGTTACAAAATTATATCACGTCTCAGCTAATTGAAAGACACATTCTTTATGAGTTGCTGAACAGTCCACCAATTTGTGTTTTGGTGTTGTCTTGTTAGAATCTGTCTGAAATGTTGAGAAGGATTTGTAGTTTGAGTGTGACAGCTACAACCGTGGCAGTTTTTGCTATTAAGTCACCCCAAACTTTAGTAGCAGATGGTCACTGCCTTGTGTGAAGCAGCTCCTACAAGATACGCAGAAATACTGTTAAGGGGGGTAGGACGTCAAACGGGCCGACTTGGAGCAGGAGAGGCACCACAGGGCATTTTATTTTCTACTGTCTATACTTTTACTAATAAATTCATAAAACTTTGTCAGCATGACCAGGAAGAATTCAGGATTCACACCCATAGCAGTGGAAGTGCAAAACCATAACAAAATAAATTTTTTATTAGATATGAAATTTCATCATTTTGTCACTTACTGTTGGCTGCATTTGTTGCTATAGGTACATTTTTCTTCACAAGTAAGAGAGATTCTTTGATGAATTTTGCACAGCATGCAAACCATACTTACAGGTGTATGAAACTCTAGAATCTTCCAAATCTATTAAAATCTGTGGTAAAAATTGAGATAATTAACTACAAAATTTGATTTTTTTCTAAACATAAAGTTTAAAACGTAACAGCTCCTTCATTTTTTCATAAATTAAATAGATTCTAGAGTTTCAGACACCTGTAAGTATGGTTTGTATGCTGTGCAAAATTCATTGAACAGTCTCTCTTACTTATGAAGAAAAGTGTACCTATAGCAATAAATGCAGCCAATAGTAAGTGAAAAAATGATGAAATTTCACATGTAAACAAAATTATTTTGTTATGTTTTTGAACTTTCGCTGCTACGAGTGTGAATCCTGAATCCTTCCTCGTCATGCTGACAAAGTTTCATGAATTTACTTGTAAAAGTATAGACAGTGGAAATTAAAATGTCCTGTGGTGCCTCTCCCGCTCCAAGTCGGCCCGTTTGACGTCCTACCCCCCTTAAGAGCGAGTAATACAGATTTCAGGCATCAAGTATAGTAGTTTTTGTACAAAACTGGAGAGGCTGGGATGGTTACTATCTCCATTTTGAAAGACATCATTATCGAGCAACATTACTCTGTAGACAGAAAGACATATTGTCCAAAACAAGGATGCTGCAACAGTATGGGTAATCTTGAAAATTGTGTTGTTGGAGATAAGCAGCTCTTCGTGTGTGGCACGAGTCTTAACACAGACTGGATATCGTGACTTTGTAATAGTTTTATGATGGACAACATTTACGAGATGCTGTTCCATACACGTCAACTTGTGCATCGTACAAGAGTTGAGAGTGCTGTGTAAGGTTGCCACAGTGACTCTGTGTTTCAGAATCGTCCGCCACGTCACCAGTCATTGAGGATCAAGAGACCGCGGCCGTGGACCTGGGCGCCCTACCAGGCGACGGGGTCAGTGCCCTGGTGACGTCTGTGGCTGGGGTGTGCGGCTGGTGGCACACAAGGCTGTCTTGGCAGACAGGAGTCCCACGTTCGAAGCAATCCTCGGGCACAACGCTCCGGAGACCACCTGCGGCCAGGTCGACGTCACGGACGTGGAGGGCGCAGTGCTGAGGCAGCTGCTGGGCTACGTGTACACCCTCTAGGCCCACCAACTGCCTGGCGTGGTCCCCCAACTGCTGGCAGCAGCTGACAAGTGCAGCTGGTTCGCCCTGGAGGCTGCGTGTGAGCAGCAGGTGGCCGCATAGCTGGCAGTGGAGACTGCGTCAGATGTAGCTCTACTTGCACTGAGGCTCTCGCCCCATCCTCGCTGCGGTTGCCGTCCCCTTCGTAAAGGACCACTCTGAGGTGATGGCCATGCAGAGCTGGGCAGACTCTGTGCTCAAGTACCCAAAAGATGTCACTGAAGTGAGTCGTCTGCTCAGAGAGCCACCAGCAGATGCCAGGTAAGCATGAGACAAGACAGACTTCTGAGTTTAGCAATAATGTTTTGTGTGTGTGTGTGTGTGTGTGTGTGAGAGAGAGAGAGAGAGAGATTCAGACACTACAATACTTGCTCCCCCCCCACTCTCTCTCCCCCCCCCCCCCCTAGATAGTGTCGGAAGTTCCCTGCAGCTTTTTGCCGATGATACTGTAGTATACAGAGAAGTTGCAGCATTAGTAAATTGTAGCGAAATGCAGCTCCGCACTGTCACCTGATAAACAAGGCAAGAGCCTACGGAATATCAGAGCATGTATGTGGCTGGATTGAAGAGTTTTTAGCAAACTGAACACAGCATGTTGTTCTCAATAGAGAGAAGTCAACAGACATTAACGTAACCTCTGGCGTGTCACAGGGGAGTGTTATGGGACCATTGCTTTTCACAATATATATAAATGACCTAGTAGATAGTGTCGGAAGTTCCATGCGGCTTTTCGCGGATGATGCTGTAGTATACAGAGAAGTTGCAGCATTAGAAGATTGCAGGGAAATGCAGGAAGATCTGCAGCGGATAGGCACTTGGTGCAGGGAGTGGCAACTGACCCTTCACATAGACAAATGTAATGTATTGCGAATACATAGAAAGAAGGATCCTTTATTGTACGATTATATGATAGCGGAACAAACACTGGTAGCAGTTACTTCTGTAAAATATCTGGGAGTATGCGTGCAGAACGATTTGAAGTGGAATGATCATATAAAATTAATTGTTGATAAGGTGGGTGCCAGGTTGAGATTCATGGGGAGAGTGCGTAGAAAATATAGTCCGTCAACAAAGGACCTATACTTGACTATTGCTCATCAGTGTGGGATCCGTACCAGGTCGGGTTGATGGAGGAGATAGAGAAGATCGAAAGAAGAGTGGCGCGTTTCGTCACAGGGTTATTTGGTAAGCGTGATAGCGTTACGGAGATGTTTAGCAAACTCGAGTGGCAGACTCTGCAAGAGAGGCGCTCTGCATCGCGGTATAGCTTGCTGTACAGTTTTTGAGAGGGTGCGTGTCTGGATGAGGTATCAAATATATTGCTTCCCCCTACTTATACCTCCCGAGGAGATCACGAATGTAAAATTAGAGAGATTCGAGCACTCACGGAGGCTTTCCGGCAGTTGTTCTAACCGCGAACGATACGCGACTGGAACAGGAAAAGGGGGTAATGACAGTGGCACGTAAAGTGCCCTCCGCCACACACTGTTGGGTGGCTTGCGGAGTATAAATGTAGATGTAGATGTATGGTGAAAGAAAGTTCTGAAGCATATCGAGATATGTGCTTCCTGTAACAGTATTCTCAGGAAAGAAAAACTGACAACACACCTTTCCCTGGGAAGCCTCACGAAACACAGTCCACATAGAGTTTCACAGCCCAAAGTGCACACAGTGACAGTAAATAACATTATCGTCCACTCTTATCATACTTCACACAACATACTGATTGTGTGGTTTCACAACCGAAAGTGCACACATCGACAGCAAATAACGTTATCATCATTCATAGTCGGTGTGGGAACTTATACGGTCGAACACTTTACCCACCGACAAACAGCGCGCTTTCCCAGGCGGTAAATTGTCGTGTGGCATAGCAGGGACGGGGAAACGGCCGCAGGATGCTGAGTGCAAAAAAAGTGCTGGGGTAGGAATACCCTCCTCGTGCTGTAACTGCCGCTCTCAGGAGTGAAAGGACAGCTCTCTCGCTGTCGTAGTTTTACAGTGTGAGCCACTGCAGGCGTTCCTGCAGACACGAATCAGGCCGTTCTGCCGGCACTGGGGTGGCGAGTTCACCGCTAGAGAAGAGCAGTCAACTTTCTCGCTACTAAACAAGTGCACGCCTCTTAAGTGAATGCATGTTTTCCGGGCGAATTGCACTGGTCAACTCTTTTCGGGAAACTGACCCAAAGTAGGTGGCTTACAAAACACTTGTTCGACCTATACTTGAGTACTGCTCATCAGTGTGGGTTCCGTACCAGGACGGGTTGATAGCGGAGATAGAGGAGATCCAAAGAAGAGCGGCGCGTTTTGTCACAGCGTTATTTGATATGCGTGATAGCGTTATGGAGATGTTTAGCAAACTCGAGTGGCAGACTCTGCAAGAGAGGCGCTCTGCATCGCGGTGTAGCTTGCTGTCCAGGTTTGGAGGGGGTGGGTTTCTGGATGAGGTATCGAATATATTGCTTCCCCCTACTTATACCTCCCGAGGAGATCACGAATGTAAAATCAGAGAGATTCGAGCGCGCACGGAGGGTTTCCAGCAGTCGTTCTTCCCGCGAACCATACCCGAGTGGAACAGAAAAGGGAGGTAATGACAGTGGCTCGTAAAGTGCCCTCCGCCACACACCGTGGGTGGCTTGCGTAGTATAAATGTAGATGTATATGTATCTGTGCTGTACAGTACTCCTTCATTTATTGCCATTTGCTGATAGCTCACAATGCTGTCATTGTCTTTTCATGACAGGCCCCAAATTGAACTGTTTTTGGTAGCAGTTATGTTAACTAAATAAATCATGAAGAGGCCCGTTTTAACACTTAAGCAATCTGTCCTCATTTGCAGTGATTCGTTTTGGTATAACACATGCGTGCAATGCATTTTGGCATGAAGCCTCTGACCAAAGGATACATTGACAGTGTATCTAGCAAGTGAGACTACTGCTGTGGGCACCAAAGGGAGACAGTGACATGTGCAGTTTGTAGCCAACCAGGTGAATGCTTGTGTCTCGATGTACGGCTACTTCACAAAAAGAAGCCTTCAGTTGTTTGGTACCATTGCTGCCGCTGACAGAATTATAGCTCTAAATGGCATCATGCTGCATAAAAACAAGTTGAAGATGATTAAATATGTTGTCCAAAGCCAACACAAGAATCATTTTAGTGTGCAGCACCACGGGTCAAGGGGACAGCAAAATATTCACAACTGTCCATTTCTCTTGTAGCCACGTGGTAAATTCTGGCCTGTCGCAACTTGTAAGTGCGCTAAACCGTATTACCATTGTATCATTGGTGCCACATTGAGGGCTTGCTGTACGCACTTGGCAGCCATGATGGCACTTTAGAGCTGACAGCCAGACCTGTGCACAGGTTGAAAACCCAGCACCTGCGTGTCGCAGCTTTCACAAGCGTCTCACGCGATGTTGACACAGATGTATTGTATTGTATTGTATATTTATTGGTCCTGTAAATCGTACACTGTACAGGGGTACATAATGATACAGGGCAAGTCATATAATTTGCAATAAAGTTTAACAGAAAAACTGTTGTATGGTTTTCAGTATATAGCAATATAACTCTAACATATGGGAATAACATTTCACCACACATTATGTAATAGACCACATATAATACACAGATAAATCTACAAGCACACATTTCTTATTTTGACCTTAATTGTATAAACTATTTAAATCTTTCACATATTTACATTGTCGATAAAAATTCATCAACACTATAGTAGCAATTCTGTAGCAAGTAGTCACTCACTGCAGTTTTGAATTTATGCATGCCAGTTATTGCCTTAATTTATTTAGGTAGTTTGTTGTACAGTTTTTTTCCTGCTTCCAAGTGTCCTTTTTGTTTTAGTGTTGTATGTGAAAACTGCATATGTAAATCTTGATTATTCCTTGTGTTGTATGAATGGATATTTTGGTTTTTTGGAGCAATCTTGCTTTTTACGTCTACAATTTTCCTTATAAACATTATAGTTTCTAGGATATATAGGCATGGTAATGGAAGAATATGAAGCTTTTTAAATCAGGGTTTGCATGAAGATCGAGGTGCTAAGCCTTCCATGGCTCTTATAATTCTTTTTGTGCAATAAAACAGCTTTTGCTGGGTGGTGAATTTCCCCAGCAAATTAAACCATATCTTAGTAGTGATTCTGCTTGGGCATAGTACACATTTTTTATGACTTGCATAGATGTGCATCCAGCAAGAATTTTTATGCTATAACAAATGGTATTTAATTTACTACATAGGTGTTGTGTTTGTTTCTGCCATCTTAGGTCATCTTGGATCCAAACTCCCAAAAATTTGGTGCTGTTTACAATTTCAAGTCTTTTGCCTAACAGTTCTATGGTTGCAGTTAAAGGATGTTTATTGTGCACTGTGTGTAGATGCATAGTGTTTGTTTTATGTGTGTTTATTATTAAGTTGTTCATTGCGAACTATGTGTTTATTATTAAGTTGTTCATTGCGAACCATTTTGATACATGTGTAGTGCTCTTTTTTATTTCATTTTGGAGGTCATATGGGGTCTTTCCTTTGATAAGTATATTTATATCATCGGCATATTTAATGTACTTATAGTTAGGGCTTGATGGTTCCAGGTCATTTACAAACAGTAAGAACAGGATTGGTCCCAGTACGGAACCCTGCGGCACACCGTATTTAACACACTCTTTTTCTGATTGATAGGCAGTTAAATTTTTTCCTTCTTTGTACAAGACTTCAACTATTTGGTGTCTGTTTTGTAGATATGACTTTACCCATTCATAGGCTGGTCCTCTGACACCACCATTTTCTACCTTTCTAAGCAATAGACCATGGTAAATGATGTCAAATGCTTTTGAAAGATCTAGGAATATTGCTGCCATGTGTTCTTTTTTATCTAATGCATTTAAAGCTTCATTTAAGAAATCGATAATAGCTGTCTCAGTGGATTTACATTTTCGGAAAGCATGCTGTGTAGCTGAGAAAAGTTTATTTTTTTCAATGAAATCTACGAGTCTTTTATAAAAGATTTTTCAATTATTTTGGAAAAAAACTGATAGTAGAGAGACTGGTCTATAATTTGTTATATCTGTTTTTTCACTCTTTTTGAACAATGGCTTCACTTTAGCTATTTTTAACCTTTCTGGGAAGATTCCCTGAGAAAGTGAACTATTGCATATGTCTACATGGGCTTAACTACTAAGGGTGCACATTTTTTAATGATATGGTCTGGTATGTTGTCAGTACCAGAGGAAAATTTTGATTTTAGCTCCCCTATTGTTTTTAGCATTTCCTGTTCATCTGTTGGGTGTAGGAAGAGAGACTTGTTACTAGGGATAGTTTTAATCCGATTTGCAGTGACAGCATTTTGAAAGTTTTGCTTCACCAGAATCTCAGCTGCCTCAGAGAAATATGAGTTAAAATTATTTGCTATCTGCTGGGGATCAGATATTACGGAAGTGTTTTCATTCAGTTTGATATTATGGTATTCTCTCCGTTTTACTCCTGTTTCATGCCTTACAATCTCCCATATGGCTTTCATTTTATTTTGTGCATTTGCTATGAAGGAACTGTTTGCCCTTTTTTTTGCTTCTTTTATGACTTTAGTTAAAATCTTTTTGTAATTCTTAAAATAGGAATCAAATTCTGGGGATGTGGTGTGCTGTCTAGATATTTCGTGAAGTAGCCTCTTTTTCTTCACAGATATTTGTATCCCTGTTGTGACCCATTTTATTTTCAGATCCTTTTTTGTGACTGTCTTTTTATGGAGTGGAAAGCAAAGTTCTAAATAATAGGTAAAACTATTTAGGAATTTGTTGAACTTATCATTTGTACTTTCACATTCATAGATGTCTTCCCAAGTTTCTTTACACAGATAGTTAAGGAAATGTTGTATATTCTGGTCATTATACTTCCTAGATGTAGTAGTTAGACATTCAGTTGAACTAAACGGTTTTCCTAATCTTACACTAATTTCTTAGGCTGTGTGGTCCCCAAAGCCTGTTTTGTGGGTTTGTGTTGTATGTTTCAAGGGCACATTTGTAAATATTTGATCAAGGATTGTGGCTGAGGTTTTTGTGATGTGTGTTGGCGTTTCTATAGTAGCCTTTAAATTGGAAGTTGCTAAGAGGTTCAGTAAAGCAGTTTTTTGATTAGACTCACTTGCAAAGTCAATGTTGAAATCCCCACATATAATTACTTTTCTATTTTTTTGTGTGTAAGATATTTTCAAGGTTCTTTAACATAATGTTAATATTGCCAGTAGGCACCCAGTTTAGACAAATTATAGCAATTTTTTCGTCTGTGATTTCAATTCCATTTACCTTAATATCTTTCTCTATGGATAATTTTTCTACATACCACATACATTTAAAATTTATGCTATTTTTAACATAAATGCAACTACCACCATGTTTATACAATTTACGACAAAAATAGCTACCCAATACAAAATTTGGAATGCATAGCATATGAAGTTTCTCTTTGTCAAGCCAATGTTCAGTAAAACATAATACAGAAGTGTTTTTCATGTCACTTTCCAACAAAATTTTAAATTCGTTTACTTTGTTGGATAGGGATTGTACATTTTGATGAAATACCGTCAGGTTTGGAGTTAAACACGAGTTCTGAAACTTACTATCCTTAGTACTTATATTTATATTGGAATTTCTGCCTGGAAGATATTTTTTATTTTCAATTTTCACTTTTGAATTTTCACCCCCTCCACATGGTATCAGTTTCCCTTGTTCTTGATGATTTTGCAGGTGTCTGTAACCATTTTACTGAAATTCATTGAGCCTTGTGACTGTGCTGATGACCACACTCGATATTAAAAATCAGTGTCTAATAATCATAAGGCAGTTAATCAGAAGTGAGATGTATGAATCAGAGTAATCAAGAGCTGGCATTCCTGTCATACTAGATCATGCATTAAACACAGTACAGGACACACAGTGGCCTTGTGAGCCACATAATTGGCTGTATGCATTACACAATATGCTAGCAACTTAATTACAAAATTATTTTGCTACCTCCCCCCCCCCCCAAACAGTATAACTCATAAGAAACATTAAATATTTTTTTTTTTTTTTTCGAGTCATCAGTCTTCTGGTTGTCTTGATGTGACCCACCATGAATCCCTTTCCAGTGCAAACTTCATTATCTCAGAGTAGCACTTGCAACCTATGCCCTCAATTATTTGCTGGAAACATTCAAAAAAGTTTTTACCATCTACAGCTCCCTCTAGCACCATGGAAGTTATACCCTGTTGTCTTAACAGATGTCCTGTTCCTTCTTTTTGTCAGTGTTTTCCAGAGATTCCTTGTTTGCTGATTCTGTGGAGAACATCCTCTTTGATTACCTTATCAGTCCACCTAATTTTCAACATTCTTCTGTAGCACATCATCTCAAATTCTTTGATTCCCTTCTGTTCCAGTTTCCCCACAATCATTGTTTCACTACCATACAACGCTGTGCTCCAAATGTACATTCTCAGGAATTTGTTCCTCAAATTAAGGCCTATGTTTGATACTAGTAGACTTCTAGTGACCAGGAATATCTTTTTTGCCAGCACTAATCTGCGTTTGAGGTCCTTCTTGCTCGGTTCGTCATGGGTTACTTCGCTGCCTAGGTAGCATAATGCCTTCATCTGCTTTCTGATCATAAATCCTGATGTTAACTTTCTCACTGTTCTCATTTCTGCTCCTTCTCATTGCTTTTGCTTTTCTTTGATTTGCTCTGTCTATATTCTTTACTCATTAGACTTAATTCCATTCAACAAACCCTGTAATTCTTCACTTTCACTGACAATAGCAATGTCATGAGTGGGTCTTATCATTGACATTATTTCACCTTGAATTTTAATTCCACTCTTGAAATTTTCCTTCATTTCCGTCATCACTTCTTCGATGTATAGATTGAACAGAAGGGTCTGAGCACTTTGTTCTTCTATTCCTCTTGTATGCTCTTGGCTGAGTGCCTGTTGTATAGTACCTGTGTTTCTCTATAATTTATTCCTACTTTTCTCAGAATTTCGAACATATTGCACCATTTTACACTGTTGAACGCTTTCTCCAGGTCCACAAATCCTACAAATGTGCGTTGATTTTTCTTCATTCTTGCTTTCATTATCAACTACAATGTCAGAACTGCCTTTCTTGTGCCCCTACTTTCCCTAGAGCCAAACTGATCGTCACCTAATGGAACTTCTGTTTTTATTTCCGTTCTTCTGTATATTATTCTTGTCAGCAGCTCGGATTCATGAGCTGTTAAGTTGATTTTGTAATAATTCTCACACTTTTTAGCTCTTGCAACCTTCGGAACTATGTTGATATTTTTCTGAAAGTCAGATGGTATATCATCAAACTCAAGCATTGTGCGCACCAAAGCGAATAGATCTTTTTGTTTCCATGTCCCCCAGTGATTTTAGAAATTCTGATGGAATGTTATCTATCTATTCTACCTTATTTGATCGTAAATTTTCCAAAGCTCTTCTAAATTCTGATTCCAATACTGCATCAACTATCTCTTCCATATCGACTACTGTTCCTTCCTGTATCGTGTGGTTGGACAAGTCTTCTCCATCAGAGAGGTTCCCAGTGTACTCTTTCCACCTGCCCTCTCACTCCTCTGTGTTTAACAGTGGAATTACCATTGCATTCGTAATGTTACCACCCTTGCTTTTAATTTCACTGAAGGTTGCTTTGACTTTTCTACATGTGGTGTTAGTGCTTCTGACAATCATTTCTTTTACGATTTCTTGACATTTTTCATGTTGCCATGTTGCTTCAGCTTCCCCGCCCTTCCTATTTATTTCATTCCTAAGTGACTTATGTTTCTCTATTCCAGAATTTCCCTGAACCTTTTTGTACTTCCTTCTTCCATTTGATCAACTGAAGTATTTCTTCTGTTATCCATTCTTTCTTCACAGTTAGCTCTCTGTCCCTATCTTTTTCTTTCCAACTTCTATTATTGTCGTTTTTAGAGATGACCATTCCTCTTCAACTGAACTATCTATTGAGCTGTTCGTTATAGAAATATCTATAGCCTCAGAGAACTTCAAGCTTAGCCCTTCATTCCTTTGTACAACCATATTTCACTTCTTTGTGCATTTATTGTTCGTAACTCACCTCGAAACTTCAGCCTACTCTTTATCACTACTAAATTGTGATCTGGGTCTATATCTGCTCCTGGGTGTGCCTTACAGTCCATTATCTGATTTCGGAATATCTGCCTGATGATGATGTAATATAACTCAATCATCCCATATTTTGGTCCTTTTATACCTCCATCTTTAGTGAGTTTTGAACAGAGTATTCACTATTACTAGCTGAAATTTGTTGTAGAACACAACTAATCTTTCTCTCATTCCGTGTCTCAAGTCGGTATTCTTGTGTAATCCTTTCTTCTACTCCTTCCCTACTCAATTTCTGTCTCCCTGTGACTATTAGATTTTTATCTCCCTTTAGATTCTGAATTACCTGATCAATAACCTCACACTTTTTCTGTCTCTTCGTCTGCAATTTGTGACATCAGCATGTATACCTGAACTATCATTGTTGATGTTAGTTTGCAAGTTGGTCCACAAGAAAATAACCCTATCACTGAACTGTTCACAGTAACTCGCTCTCTGTCATACCTTTCTGTTCATAATGAACCCTATTCCTGTTGTACCATTTTCTGCTGCTGTGATATTACTCTATTCTCATCTGACCAGAAATCCTTTCCTTTCCACTTCACTGTCCCCTACTATAGTTACATACATTCTCAGTATTTCCCTTTCCTTGTTTTATAGCTTCCATGCCACAGTCAGACTCCTTACATTCCACATTTAGACTTACAGAACGTTATCCTTTTATTGCTTACTCAATCTTTTTGTCACAGTCACACCCCCTTCGCAGTCCCCTAGCAGAGATTTGAATGGAGGTGCCATTATGACACTTTTTCAATTACAAGCCACACGTTACATTGATGGACATTATGTGTCTTTAATGCAGTGTTGTCCATTGCTTCTACATATTCGTGCTGTTGATCATTGCCAATTCTTCCTCCTTCAGGAGCAGTTTCCAATCCCAAGGGAAAGATAGTCCCCTGAACCTCTATCCACTCCTCCACCCTCCTACCAGGCTGTTGGCTGAATGAGGGTGACTTCTCATACCGGAAGTCTTTAGCCACCAATGGTGATGATTTTTATTCAAAATTTGAGCAATGAAGAGTTTCAAACCTGGGACTGAGTATGTTTTTGATTACAAATAAAAGACCCTACCCATAGACCACAGGCTTGAAAGAGGAGAATATGACTCCCAGCCAGGTATCCAGTAAAGCATGTGCTGTGAGGACAAGGACTTCTCATACACATCGTGAGCAAACACCAAGAGAATAATCCACTCAATGCTGTGCCGTACAGTTACATTTTCTTCTCGTCTCTGTTCTGCCATCACCCAGAATATGTTCCATGCGTTACCTTTTACAAAACACTCAGGAAAGATGTGTACTGGTTGTCTCACTGTGCTACCTACTGGAGGAGCAGGTGCCAAATTCCTGCCCTCCTGTCTTGCTTGAAGTTCTCTGTATTTTTAAATTGAGGTTGACCAGTGAATCCCATCGGGTTTTCTTCTACTAGAGTACAACAAATTATATTTGCTGTTCATCTATTGGTGACTCATATGTCTTCCACAATGTCAGTACTGTGGGACATTTAGATACAACTAGCATTTTGGTCATTCCATGTTAAGTGGCCTAAATTTAGCGAAGCTCCCCACTCGACCATCTCCAATTTTGATGAAATTTTTACAGGATGTACATATAGACCTTACACGAAGCACTGCCAAATTACAGCTTCATAAGTAGTATGGTGGGGCCGTGAGCCACCTTTTCCTAAAGTGGCGTTTTTTAACGTTGCGACTCAAATGAGTAAATGATCAACTTTGTTTTACTACTGTTCAGGATATGAGAGACCTGTCGTGCTGAAACTTTGTGATCCTGTTCAACTTTTTGGGTACAATATCTTAGCCGTAAAACAAAAGGTCAAACTGGTAAATTCATCATAGTGTGGTATCAAAGTGGCTCATAAATCTTGTTGTGCCAAATTTTGACTATACTTTATTGCCTTGTATCTACTGAAAGAATAACTTTCTTAAGCTGAAACTTTAGGTATCTGCAACCTGTTGCCGTGTCATAAAGCTCCACAAGTGGCATCCAGACTGCTCAAATAATATAACTGAGTTATCGAAGTTCAAATGTGCTAAAAATTTAATAAGTCAATTTTGATTCACTTTCAAAAGGTCATATCTCAAAAGGGATCACTCAAATTTGATTTTTCTTGGCACCATTGAAAAGAGCTCCCCTTGTTTGATCATAAAAAGTTCTTTTTATTTTGGAGATTTTGCATATAAGAACTAATAAACTTATACTTTCATTCCATTACATTTCTCGACATTGCAACTTAAATGGATAAATGATCAACTTTCACTTACCATTACTCAGGATCTAAGAGACCTGTCATACTGAAACTTTGTGGTCCTGTTTAACTTTTTGGGAACAATATCTTGGCTGTAAAACAAAAGGTGAAACTATAGTAAATTAATCATAGTGTGGTATCAAAGTGGCTCATAAATCTTGTAGTGCCAAATAAACTGACATTTGTATTACATTAAAAAATATATGTGCCAGTTGTACTCTTTATGGTTCCCAAGCCAAATATTACAGTTCTTATTAATTCATTTGCTGAAATTTGTTACTAATAGCAATTACAGTTGATTCTAACAAGCTATAATATCAGCCGATTCTTGTTGCTGATGGAGCTGGAATGACAGAAATAATGTGTTGGTTTGGAATCCAACAAGCATCCTGCCTAGCTGGCCAATAGAATGAATGTACAGGTCCATTAGGGTGCATTGAACTGACTAAAACATAATTTTCTTCTTCTGAAACTTAAGAAACATTTCCAAGTCATCATTTTCCATCATATATACAGGCAATATACTAGCCCGGTTGTAAGCCTGTAATATTTCTGAATGAAACTGTTGCTTGACTTTGTTCAACATTTGCCACAAAAAATTTGTATCATTGGATACTCTTCTAATACAAACTTGCTTTTCATTTCATGGCACAAAATGGTGATTCTCTCTTGTTACTGGTACTACGCAGCCATTTTTGGACCTTGCTTCCTGCTCAGTTTTTAATGTTAAAATTTCCTCTCTAAAACCCCATATTCTTGCATTGTCTCTTTTGCAGTCCAACTTTGTGGTACTAATGCCAGTATTTGCAGTTTTTCAGACAGTAGTGAAAATTGCAACTTCTCTTTGAATTCTTTAATCAGCTGCTTATAATCTTCACAATTGGGACATGTCTTGCTTGTACTAGGTGTTTGTAGATCTTTTGGGGTGAATCCTCCAGCAGCAAAAATGTTATTCGCAATTGCCTCCTGAGCTTCGCTTATTTTTTGTTTTGCATAACCTTGCACATCCATTTTTGGTACTCTCCGAAACTTTAGAGGGAAGACCCCCCCCCCCCTCCCCCAAAGCACTGGTCTGACGCTAAACTGGTCTGCCTCCAAAATAAAAACAACTTTTTCTGATCAGACAAGGTGAGCTCAGATAACTCAGTTATTATTTGAGCAATCTGGATGCCATTTGCAGAGCTTTGTGACATGCTGACAGGTTGCAGATAACTACAGTATGAGCTTCAGAAAATTATTCTTTCAGTAGATACAAGGCAATAAAGTACAGTCAAAATTTGGCACGACAAGATTTATGAGCTACTTTGATAGCACACTATGATGAATTTACCATAGTTTGCTCTTTTGTTTTTCAGCTGAGATATTGCACCCAAATATTTGAACAGGATCACAAAGTTTCAGCACGACAGGTCTCTTATATCCTGAAAAATGGTAAAACAAAGTTGATCATTTATTCATTTCAGTCGCAATGTCAAAAAACGAGCCTTTACGAAAAGGTGGCTAGTGGCCCCACCATACTACTTATGAAGCTGTTATTTGGCAGTGCTTCATGTAAGTTCCTGTAAAAATTTCATCGAAATTGGAGATGGTCGAGTGGGGACCCTTAGGACACTTGACATGGTATGACCCATTTGTTACCTCTGTCTATCTGATACATATGCTCCATACAAGTCTATTCCTTCCATTTTCAATATATAGGGGAGATGCTAAGTTGCAGTTAGGCACAAGAAAATGTCTCACACAAAGCCTTTGGCATTAAGGCCTTTGTCAGCAAAACACACACGCACACACACACACACACACACACACCACACCACACACACACAACTACAGTCTTATCCTTCCCTTTTCAAATTGTTTAAAATATACATGCTATGCTCTTTGTGTCATTTAATGATTGTAAACATTGTCGATGAGATAATATTGCCTACACTGCCTAACCCATTTTTCTCATTTAATGGTAGTTTGTATTCAAAACTTCTCAAGAAGAAAGTTATTGTTTGAGAAACACATCACCACTGCTGTCTTTTCTAGGAGTCTAAATACGGAGACATTACATGCATATATAGTTCTATTTGCTTTACTCAAAAGCAAATTTTTAAACTATTCTTGATAACTTTTGTAGCATAGCTGTTGTAATTACTGTCCATCTTCTTCATTCCCTCAGATATCACACATTATTGCACAGTAGTATTCCACTGTTTGTCATAATGTCAATTTATCAAACAACTTCTGCATATCCATGAAAGACTTCCCATAGTTTCCATAGTAAGTTGATACCCCAACTGACTAGAGTGTTTGCTCTATCCCCCCCCCCCCCCCCCCCGCCACCCCCTCCCCCCGCTCCTCACCTCTCTCTCTCTCTCTCTCTCTCTCTCTGTTTTTCTGCAGTGGTATCATTCAGCACTCATCTATTAGGTTTCAAAAACCTCACAACCAAAGGTCACAGCCAACTGACTTCAACTGCTTTTAAATTCTGCCCAAAATTTCTTTTGCCAGTGTAGCAAAATTGTTGGCCCTTATGTTTGGGCTTTGGTTTGCACTTTATTGTGAACAATTTGTTATTTGGCATCTCAAGCTATGCTAGTGGGGAATGTAGGAGAAGCAGTGCAGAAATAAACTAGTTAATTGGTGAGTCAGTCATGTTAAGTGACACTTTTATTGTTGGCACTGTATGTTCTGTTATCGCTGTAAACAGTCCCTCAACGCTAGCACCTGTAGCAAGCAGCCTCCTGGCCCCCGTGTGAACATGCCCACCCACTCGTTGCCTCTCTCTGCAGCGTGCCAGCCACTAAAAGGAGAAGGGCCACCCCGGCACTGTCAGCCCCACAGCGACCACAACCAGATTCCTGCTGCAGATGTGCTGCCCACAGCTGCCCGACACACACTCCTCCACCTGAGGATGCAGCTGTCTCAGTTCTGGTGAGTTGTCACTACATGGGCCCAATTTTTACCCTCAGGTTACTGATTATTTTGGTATTAACCAGCAGTCATAGTAAATGTGGCAAATTGCTATGATTTTTAATTGCTTCTCCGTGCCTTGTCAACAATAACAACAGGTATTTGTTTCGACTCAGTCAGACACTTCTAGCTACTGGTGAAAAAGAATTAGTTAACGTCTCTTTGCATTTACTCAAGAATGATATGTGTGAGGTTCGATACCCCGTGAGCACAGAATTTTTTGTCATGTATTTCCAAGTCAGACATGTGCACATTTCGCTGCTGGTAAGTGAAGTTCAGTGTGGACCTCTGCTGCAAGCTGCGGTGTCTTGCTCACCTGTGCTAAGTCTGAGTGCTTATTGCAGCTTTCCACTGTAGTGTTTGTGTATTTGTGAATGTCAGCAGACACTTTGAAGTTCAACTTTAATTGGAACTTTGTTAAATCGGACTTTTATGAATTTAAATCTTTTCTTGAAGGATTTGTGAAGATAGGTTGTGATGACATAACTGCTATCTATTTCTGGATTATGGTTACTGTTGTTTATGTCAGGTTGATTAATGCCAATCTTTCTGATAAAATAGTCAAATCTAGAGAAGGAACCTTTAGATTCAAGCATTCTGACAAACATTAGCGAAGTTACTATTCCCCACACTGGTGTTTGCATAAGAACAATAAGGATTTTTGAATCTTCGTTCCATGTTCCGGGTCAGCAAATAAATGCAGTAGTCTTGACTAATGGGAAAGTGCTCAGTAATATTCCAGAAAATGGTCGATCTCACATAAGTGTCCGATGTCGAATGGTATCAGACAACTTACAGTGGAACTGCCGAACTATTGTCATGTATGAAGGGCAGCCTAGGACATAGCTCGCCAGGGTACATGTGGGTCCAATGTTTACGACGGCTCGTGGCCTAGCTGCTGACCGGCTGGACCTTTGGCTGAGTCCTTCATGCCCGTAATGTATGTGGCAGCTGTCACTTGACTCCCGTCCAACGGTCCCCTTGTGATCACTCCTCCGACAGAAGTCACTCAAATGGCGGAGGGCATTTCAGCCACAGTGCAACTGGCCGAACATTCCAAGGAAGCCCTAAATGACCCAGTTCTGAATAGTATTCCGACATTGGACTGCACTGTCCGTGCAGTGGAACGTCAGTGAACCTGAAGGGGATAGTGCAGCAGAAAATTCTGCAAGCTCGCCGAAAAGCCGCTCCCCCAGAAAAAAATAGAATGGAGGATTGTGCATAAAGCTGCTAAGCAAATTGTTCCACTGATGCGCGATAAGATCCAACGAGCAGTCTGGAAATTAAATGAAAGTTTAGAGGAAGGTTCTAATCATAGGCAGCCTGAACCTGTTCACACACCACCCGCTGTTCTCCATAAAAATACTGGAGAATTCCGCTGTACAGCAACAGATGACATGTTCGGATCTGTGTTTGTGAAGAACTGGGCGGACGAGACCATGGCAGATGGGGAGATTAAACTCCTTCAACTTCCGGCGAAGCAATGCTCACGAACGGTTACCTCACCCGTACCAAGTCACAGGAGGCGGATGTGTACCGTATTTACTCGAATCTAAGCCGCACTTTTTTTCCGGTTTATGTAATCCATAAAGCCGCCTGCGGCTTAGAATCGAGTGCAAAGTAAGCGGAAGTTCTGAAAAGTGTTGGTAGATGCCGCCACAACTAACCTCTGTCGCCGAATATATGTAGCTCCACGCATGCATGCACAAAGATAAATACTGGCGCCAAAACCTCTGCGTCAGTAAATAAATTAAAAAAAAAGGTGGAAGATGAGCTTTTTTCTCCGCCCCGAGTTTCGACCACTGCATTTTCATACATTATCCAACGAAGTAAATACAAATTCCGTATTCGACTGGAAAGACTGTTCGGGATGTTTGTCAATATGGCCAACTCTGCGTTCTGAATTTTTTCCCACCTGTGAGAAGAGATGGTTGCTAATAGGAACTTTTATGAATTGTGAATCACATGCAGTATTCTCTTCACCATAAGAATAATACGAATATAAACATTTTGCCATGTATTCTTTCGTGTTTGCTGCTATCTCATTTAAATCCTGTCTGCCTAATAAACTACGAAACTAGAGTGAGACAACAGCAAACGTGGAAGAATATACGTAACATGTCATGTTTGTATTCGTCTTATTCTTATGCCTAATAGTGATACAGTCAGAAATGAAGCACGGCAATTGACTAGTTTTTTAAATCTAAGATGACTCTAATTTCTGTGCAGAATGTAATTTACTGAAGAGGTGTCTGCAAAGATTTTCAAACAGAGAAAAATTTTCGCTAAACTCTCGTTCACAACATCTTCTATCATACGCAGTCTATTATTTGGTTCTTGTTGATCATTATCAAAGAAAGCAGCAGTGTAAGTAACAACAAATAGCAGTCTCTTGCCACTGTTTCGCTAACGAGACGATTTTTCTCTCTTTTTTTTTTAATTGTAAGCGGCGTTAGCGCGCACAAAAGCAAGCCATGCCGCGAGCGGCGACAGGCCGAAAACACTCTATCAGAATGCGACAAACAATTCATGACACAGTAAAGTAATGCATTTTCAGCTTTGAGTGACGTAAACACCTATAACAAAGAGAACAGCACTTATCAGATCAAAGAAAAATAAGCAATCAATTCAAACCAGACGAAGCACGTGAAAAAGGAAGGGTACCCGTATAAATACGGATGGAGCGCCTGACACATAGCAACGGCTACCTAATAAAACTTAACTGCTAAGCTTACGACTCGAACCAAACTACTGTGGCTGTATCGTCATTCATTCCACCAAAATTGTGTGTCATATTACAATGGACCAACTTTGTTTCGATTTGGAGGTGAGGCCTAAATCTTTTCTCTCCCCTTGAATTTCGAGTCTCAAATTTCAGGTGCGGCTTAGATTCGGGAATATTTTTTTTCCTCGATTTCGAGTCTCATTTTACATGTGCGGCTTAGATTCGAGTGCGACTTAGATTCGAGTAAATACGGTATGTGACACTTTTTCTTGACTTTCATACTAACCTTGTATGATGAAAGAATTGAATTTATGAAACATAGTATATTATGAATCCATCTCAAGCCTGCAGAATCACAGGTTTGAACATCAACTGCATGTGCAGCTGTCTGAAATTAAGTAGCTTCAAGGATTTCTGTATGCGGCACACATTTATATTATTTTACAAGTACTTCAAGAAGTAACAGACACTACACTACACAGTATCTTGTGGCATAGTGCTGTAACTGGAACTGGAAATGAATTAGTGAAAGCGATACTCTCGAAAGAAAATAATAATGTTCCTCACAGTGAACAACTCACAAATAATAGAGGGATCACTTGTAGTGGCTACAACAGCCAGGCAATTAACATACGTGCTCCATCTGGTAGCAGTAAACAAAGCAAGTGAGTGGAGATCTTTTATATACGAAATTGCCCCCTCTTCAGAGTTCATTATGATAATACCATTTTAGCAGGAGATTTCAAATGAGGCCTAAGTCCCAAAGCTCAAGTTTCTAATTTTAACCCATGCTCTGAATTAGAATTCAAAATGAAATAAAGACTTTCATTTGACCAACACATGTTTGTACAAAAATGTGACGCACACGGGATTATTACTAATTACTTGGCAAGTCACTTTGGTAGGCTATATGTACCCAACAACTTAGATGATAATGCCCTGCACATAGAAGTGTGGTCCACCACCTGTACTGAGCATGCTGCACTTGTGTGTGCACAACTAATCTGGAGAGACAGGGCACCTACAGTTATATGGCAGTTGAGCTTACAGGTGCCGAATGCCACGAGCATTACTGCAAAACTTGGCAGAAATGCGGAAGTAAGTTCACACCCTATAATTCTTCTCTGGCCGGGTGGTTAAAATGCGCGAAACTGCGACTAAGCAAAGTGTTGAACAACTTTATGGGGAAAAAAGCTTCTGGTACAGCAAAACCGCCAGACCTGCACAAAATGGATGCATCTGTCATTGGAAATTATGTTGCAATCAAAGAAATCAAATGGAAAAATTTTTGCTCTGGTGGGAAAACGGTTAGGATTACAAATACATGCAGGAATGCAGGGTGCTATTTTCGGTGAAAAATCTTATATTTCGGTCATACGTGAACAGAAGAGAGGACACAGAAGAATTACCACAGAACTTAACAGGACTGACAGGGCTGTTTTCACAACACAGAGCAGCACTATAAAGGAAACCTGTGGCCATCTTGCTGACCTAATGTCGGCCAGGCCTGTCAATTGCGAAGCACAAGAACTATTACAAAATCTTCGAGGCAGACTTAGCAATGTGGCATCTCAGAGTCTTCTAGAGTAGATTGACGATGATGATCTGGTAACCACAATTGTGCAGAGTCCCAAAAACAAAGCACTGGGGCCTGTCAGCCTCCTGGCAGAGTTTTATCAGGTTTTCGTTACGCGGATGAAATTAAATAGCTCACAGTATGTAATGAACTAATGCATTCTCCTGGAAATCTCAAAGGAATTTTCGAAGGAATCTTAGTGCTAGTTCCGAAACACCCACAGTCTGTCAATACAAAACATGAGACCAATTACTCTCCTGAATAGTGATTACAAAATTATGACGTGCATTCTTGCCCGCAGGCTACAAACAGTTCTTGAGGTAAACTGTCCATATCAAACTTGTCTGGATAGAGACAGATCAATTATCCAAAGTGTTTGTGAATATAGGGACATCAGAGCTATGGGACATTTCCTCAGGCTTCAGTGCACTGCAATGTCACTGTTTCGAGAAGGCTTTCGATAGGGTGAGCCATCAGTGCCTTCTCAAGAGAATGACTGCCCTGGATTTTCCCTAATGTTTTGTCAGCATTATTGGTAGAATTTGAAGAACAGCGCATGAAAACTCATCATTAATTGTCGGCTAACCAGGCAACTTGCGTTCACGAGTTTGGTCTGACAGGGTTGTCCTGTGTCGATGGCTTTGTTTGCCGTTGCTGCTGAGCCCCTGCTAGTCACTCAGCAGAAACAGCTACGAGGGCTACATATACATGGCCAAAATGTTGTATGCTAGGCATACGCAGATGATGTGCGGCTCATGTGACGTGGACAGGGCATTACAGGTCATCAGCAAATATGAACTTGCATCACGTGCGAAGCTAAGCACCACTAAATCGTACATCACGAATGTGGAGCATGGAACATCTTTGCAAAACACAGGAGGCCCCAATGTGGTCACACATATGCAAATCCTGGGTATTAACTACAGATCTAGAACAAATCGTACTATAGCTGCAAATTCTAGGAAAGTTCTTGCCAGCGTGCAGGCTAGCGTCAAAGACTTCACGACATCCAAAAGGCAGACTTTGTAAATACGCAGATGGTCTCTAAAGTCAACTACGGCACAGGTTTTACACATACAAAGTGCAAGCAAGATTTCTCTTAGCTTTGGATCATTTTGTATCTAGTGGTAAAATTTTCAAGATAAAATTTGACACTTAGATGCTCTATAAGAAACGGGGGGGATTAAATCTCATTGAAGTTGGGAGAAAGTCACAAGCTTTATGGTTGACATACGAGCTGTGGAAGAAGACACCCACTAGCCTGACTACGTGAATCTGCTCCCACTGTCTTGAATTCACCCATAGTTCAGCAGGCCCCCATTGGCTTTTATCATTTTCAACAATTTTTATTCAACCTCAGTTACACTCAAACCAGAGTTCACCCATTGAATATGGCAAAAATTCAGAAAATAAATATGAAATTAATGGAAAACAAAAACAGAAACGTGATTGTACAAAAATACCCACACTACAACTGGAAGCTCATTTGGAAAAATACTAGCACCCCTCACCTACCAACAAATGTGACAACTACGTGGTACAGGGTAGTAAGCATGAAAGTAGCAACCAGAGAGAAACTTCATGAAATTCATCTGGGTGATTCACCAACACGTGAGAAATGCGACCTAATAGACACCGAAGAACACAGGTGCACTCAAATGAATGACATTTTGCGATTTATCAGACAAATGATAGTCACGCTAACAAGAACAGTACCCCTGCGTGTTTCTTGCTGGCATTTTGAATCCTAGTGACATGCCATATGCATTTACAATAAAGATATGCTGTAAACTGGATAAAAGGACAAACAGCAGATAAACTCCTAACTGAAGAAAATGAAATGAACAGATGTTAAGTATAACATCGCACGCTAGCACAGTCTCGGGAGCTAGGTACAAGCGGATGCGGCCTGGACCACAAAACAACACATCTCTTCCACACCATCCTCGTGTGCATCACTAAGATGAAAATCTATAAGAAAAACTTTGTAAATTTTTTAGTAAATATAATTATGTGAAACATAGTGTGCAAAGTGAATAGGAGAAGACTTAAAAACAAGAACAACATAACAAATCATTGTTAAGTTCTCTTTCTCTCATACCATGTATTTTATTTATTTATTTATTCTGAAGGAAACAGAAATCATATTAGAGGGCAATTAAAAGTTTTACAACAGTGACGTCAGACATGGATAGTCTGTAATAAATAGAAGCACCTATCCCCACGCAAAACCAGTAGTGCCCTGAGGAAGGCCGTTGCAATTCGGCCAAAATGTCGGTTTTAGTTTATTATTGTTGTTAGTTTTTAGCAATGACGTGGCATAATACCCAGAAGAATTTTAATCACAACAGAAATCTACTCTGAAATACGTAGTTCGGAAGCACCGTATTTTGTGTTGAAGCAATCTTGGAGGAAGACTTTATCCTCATGACGGAAGACATCATACTTTTTATTACATTTTGTTATTTTATTCTGTGTGTCAAAACGTCTTCTAACCAGAAGAAGTATAAGTTCTTCTGCATTACATTCACCATTACCCAGAGCATCCAAAATGGTAGCACGGAGCTTCCACTGAGTGGAGTGCCAAGAATTACAAGAAAATCAATTTGACAAACAAACCTCGGAAACAAACGATGGTGAACACCAACTTCAAATCTGTCGCTCAGCTGAGATAGTTTCTGTGCAGACATGGTTTTCTGGATGAAGTATTAAAAATACAGAGAAAATTAAAATAAAAAAAATCATACATTAAAACAACGAACTAACTCAGTGACAGATATGGGGGATGCGTCGTGGTCAGGCCTCCCAATCCTTGACCACTGGCCTCCTTTCCCCCGCCTGCTTGGTGCTGGCCAGCGTCTCCTGAAAAAAATTCAGTACATAAAAAAAAAGCGGATAGGTGACAGGTATAGTGGTGGCATGGTGGGCAGGCCTCAGAATTCTTGACCCCTGCCCTCTTTGTCACCGCTGCCTGGCACTGATGTCCTAAAAAAATAAAATAAACTTTGGTGTATAGGATACTGCGTAGAAAAAAATGGTGGTGTAGTGTTTAAAAAGTGAAATGAAAAAATTGTGGGTATGGCAGCCAGTTTCTAGTTTGCATGTAGTGGATTCAAATCCTGTCACTTCCATGAATTTTAATTTGTGGTAAGAGTTATTAGTTAAAAAAAGTAAGTTGAAATGATGCTAGCTACCTATGCTGAAAGCCTGGGTTCGTTTCTCACATCACACTATCATTTTTAGCAAGCACAAACAGCATCTGTCCACATCTAGGAAACTGGAGAAGAGTCAATGTAGGTTGGGCATTGACAGGGGGAAGTCATGCCAGGTTGAAAGTCTGTCACCTTTCTTACATAATTTTTTTTATCAGTGAGCCAATTGCCGTGCAGTGTCACAGGGCACTTATTGTATTTGAGTTTGAGATGTGGAAAATATTGGTGCTGGGCTGGGACTCGAAGTAAAATTTTCCTTTTCATTACGTTTGATCCCTTTGAGATGATACATTTCCATCGTTTCATTTTTTTCCCATGATTGCAAAGTCCTCAAGATCTTCACAAAAGACACATATCTGGGTATGAACACTGGTCTGTAATTTCAAGTTGTAACATGCCCACACCAAATTACACGTGACAAATTATTGTTGTTTTCAATGCCTGTGGCCTTTATCAACAATGATGTTTACTAGTTTGGACTTCCAATTCAGACACAGAACTTTTACTCATATTCTGTCAGCTTCAAACATACCACTCCTAGCCACTGGTGAAAAGGAATTCAATAGTCAGTATCTTTGTATGTAGTCAACAACAATACGTGTAAGGCTCAGTTCTTAGTCAGCACAAATTTTCGTTATGTTTTTTAGAATTCAGACATATACATTTCGCTGCTGACGACTTAAACCAATATTTAACACCTACTCGTGACTAGAAGTCTTTGTCGATAGGTTGCAGGCTTCGAAGCCCAGTAAGGCAAAACTTTTTTATCTTGTCATTTCAGTTTGTCTTCTCACTAGGATTTCTAATGTTTCACTGTACTTAGTGAAGCAGCCAATTAAGTGCTGGGTTCGAATCTCTGGTCAGCACATAACTTTGTCATCTCATTTAAAGTTTCAGCATGCACACTCTTTGTTGCATGTGACTGAAACCATATTTAAGATATTTCATCTGTAGTTAACTGGAAGAATAGTTGCTGTATTATATTCTCAGATCCTAATTTTTTTTCCTATAATTTCAAAGTGAAAGTTTTTCTAAGTGGTGGTGGTGGTGGTGGTTAGTGTTTAACGTCCCGTCGACAACGAGGTCACTAGAGACGGAGCGCAAGCTCGGGTTAGGGAAGGATTGGGAAGGAAATCGGCCGTGCCCTTTCAAAGGAACCATCCCGGCATTTGCCTGAAACGATTTAGGGAAATCACGGAAAACCTAAATCAGGATGGCCGGAGACGGGATTGAACCGTCGTCCTCCCGAATGCGAGTCCAGTGTGCTAACCACTGCGCCACCTCGCTCGGTGTTTTTCTAAGTGTCGTTCATCGTAATAAGTTTGTGTTTACAAATGTAATGGCTGTGTAATTTGTAATAAACTGTCTCATGATATTTGCATTATTGTGACACTAATTTGCATCAAGACTGATAGCCATACAGAGCAGCTGTCACTTGTGACCACTTGCAGTAACTGTTTTGTATACTGAAATAACTGTACCAAAAAGAGAGTAGAGGACCTTCAGTATGTGGGCTGCATATAAATAAGGCAAAGCACAATTCAGGTCATTCTGATACATTTCAGCATGATAGTACATGTTACACACAGGTGCACATGCTGTTGGGGACACAAAGTCTCACACACACACAGACACACAGTTTTTTTTATGGGGGAGGAGTTATAAACTAACTCTTTGTTATGTCTGAAATTTTTTGATCAAATTGTTGTCTGTGTATCAGAGACTTTCAGTATTTAGTGAGGCTGTGTAAAGGAAGTGGCCAATCAACGGACTGAAATTTTTTTGGCTGCATATTAGAGAAGTACCTGTGATTCTTGAAGTTTTCCTGGCGTATTGAATGATTGATGAGATTTCGGGATTGCAGCCGGATCTTGTAGACTTCTTGCCACGATATTTCGGCTGGCAATTGTGATTGTCCTTCCATATGTCGGTAACCTTTCATCTAAAATAGGCAGGATCCTAAGGAAACATCAAGTTAAAGAGATCTTCCAGCCACCGGTGAAGATTAGTGCCCTTCTCGGTTCAGTAAAGGACGATCTGGGTCTGCGGAAGTGTGGCAAAGCTTATGTCGGTCAGACGACACACACAGTACGTGAAAGGTGCGTTGAACATGAACGCCACACTCACCTTTCACGGCCCAGTAAGTCGGCCGTAGCTGAGCACTGTATTACCACAGGACACGCTATGGACTTTTCTGCCACGAAAATCTTGGCCCCAGTGAAAACTTTATGGGATTCAGTAATTAAAGAATCTGTGGAGATACGCCTAGCGCAAAATCTTATAAATCGTGATGGCCATTTTCAACTGGACAAGGCTTGGGATCCGGTGATCTCTCTAATTTCCTCTGAGAGAAGACATTTTATTCATAATGACACGTCTGGTGACATCTGACGTCTGTTTTTAGCGATGCAGGCGAGAATTCCGACAGAGGGCGGACATGTAGTTTTCACCTTTACGCATGCGCCTGCGCACCACAGATAGAACAGTAGCTCCAGAGAGTGCAGATTTCGATAGAGGACGCTCCCGTGACGGAGGCCAATGCGCAAGCGTTTTTGTGCCAATATTTTGCTTAAAGCTGACCCCGGGAACTTGCAGTCTCCAGTGATGGACACTCACCTGAAGATGGCTGGACGATTGCCAGCCGAAATATCGTGGCAAGAAGTCTACAAGATCCAGCAGCAATCCTGCAATCTCATCGATCAGTGAAGTACCTGTTTGAAAACCTGGAGATAGGATTCTTCTTGCGTGGACCTTCTAACAACCCTACCACAACAAAGGTCAAAATTTAATAATGATTGTGATGTTGCTCACGCTGCTAAATACTGCATTTTTGGGCAACAACAAAGTTATTATGTGGCAGGTGTCATTAGAGCTCAGTTAATAAAGTCATTTCACGTAGTAATGAATAGACTAGGCACTCATCTTTTCGTGTTTCCCACACTGGTCTCATTGTGAACTCATGGCTCAATCGTCGAAAATCTAGGTGGTGATGATTCCAAGCTCGGATGCAAAGAGGCCTAGGTTTTATTCTGCTGTATTCAAAAGTTTTATAGATGTGTTCCACAAACCATTCTTGAAGATTAAATCTTTGAAAGTTAGCACAATGGTGATGTAAAAGAATAATCAGCACTCCGAATTTAATTTACACTTCCTTTTTATTGCTTTTGTTGCAATATCACGGAACACACAAAACATCACTTCACAATACAAAACATAATTGAAAACATCTTCCTCACTGTTAAAGTTCACATTTTGTAAGCTGACTACAATACTCGTCTTTCCAACATGACGTCCAAGACTTGGACTTTCTCAAGGTCCGACTCTCTAACAACTAATAATCGCTTACGCACCCAAAAATCAGAGTTACAAGTACGACAAAGATCATAGTGACAAAAGAAAGAATGCACATAAGAATAATATCATTGCAATATAAACATATCGATGTATCAAAGTACCTCTACATTAATGAAATCAAATCTGAATGTTGTCTCAGAAATATGTCAACTACTTTACAGAAACACAGTAGAATATTGCTGGTATCGAGAGGTTCAGGTGAGCTGCCGTAATGGTTACGTAATTAAAGTACCATTACAATCTCTGGTAGTTAAACTGCAGACAGACAACTAGTATTAGCTGCAAGAATTGTGTGATGTAGTAGAGATGAGAGATGTGTTAGCTATAGCGTCCTGATATCGAGGGGGCTGACTTCGACGAATCAATGAGACAAAATGTGACAACCTAATTTATTCAGAGGTAGTATAAAGTAATTTTTAATTTGATGATGATTGAAGATTTTCTTGTAAGGAGGATAGAACAGATCTGCAGTACCTTAATACATGCAGAGTTCCACACTGCTTTGTAGTGTAGGAGGGGAATATAGTAGCTTAGTTTTAGGACAGATTTGTATTTAGAATTGTTGTGTTTTCTAGTATGGCAATTTTCCTCGCCGTTTGTGTGTTATGTGTTTGTAGCAGAAGTGGGAATTTCTGTGTTTTTTTGCAGGAGCTTGTCTGCAGAGAAGAGAGGCAGTAGACTGTTCCAGGCAGCTGTGCAGGGGGCAGCGAGGGAGCTGAGGATGCTGGTCACCGCAGGGAACGACACGGAGATGGGGGGTGGGAGGTTGTTATGGAGGGGAACCGCCCTGCACTTCGCAGCAAGGGAGGGACACGTGGAAGGGGCGAGGTGCCTCTTGGAGTGCAGTGGTGGACGGCAGGAGCAGCTCAGCAGATGACGCCTTAGTACATGGCCGCAGTGAATGGTCACCCAGCTATGGCCCAGCTGCTGTTGTGCCCTCTGCCGACCCAAATGCCAGGCATGACAATTGGAGGATGCCGCTGCACACTGTGCACCATGCAATAGTCATGCAGATGTGGTGGCTGCGCTGCCCGTGGTGGGGGGCCGACAAGGGGGGGGGGGGGAGGGCAGAACTCCAGATTGCTGCACAACCCTGGATCTCAGCCGAGAAGTGCTGCGAGAGGTAGATGATGGTGATGCTGTCGTGAGGCAACCAGTCCAACGAACTCCTCTGCAATAAATATTCTTACTTTTAACCAAAGAATTCAGAGATTCAATCTTATTGATGACATTAGGTAAAGGTAAATTAACAATAGGCAAAAATGTGTAGACTATGCTTCTGGGCTAACTTTGGAAAAGACAAAGGGGACTGAAAAATAACTCAGTTCATTGCGAATAAAAACAACTACTCTAATACTCTAATATCCGATTGGTGAAAAGTATTTCATGGCAGCCTTAAAGGTGCTGTATCAAACTGCTGTAATTTGCAACCTACTGAGATTACTGTGTATGAGTTCTGTCACTTCTGATATCAGACTATTAACCTCTGCATATTCACCAAACATTGTACAGTACTGTACCTCCTTTGTTTCATTACAACGTCATATTAGTATCAATATTCACACCTCATAATGCACTTTTCATCGGGAACTATGCAATCGGCCCACATTTAACTAAAGACAATGGACCTTTACTGTGATGTTACATGATAACACAGTAAATTTCCCCACTCTCTTCCATATTCTCCTCCCGTCGGTCTGCAGTGCAGTTCCCTCAGCCAGGAGCCGCATCAGCTGAGCGCCTGTAGGGGCCGCCGCGCAACCCACCACACCACTGCTGGCACCACCCACACTGCGCCCGGTGACTGTCTGCAGAACAGTGGCTCTCACCCACTCTGCGACACACCAGAATGTCACGCCTTCCCACTATATTGTGCTGGTAATATTCTGTGACATGACTATCCACATAGAAAACCTTGCAATTTGCAAAAATGAGTTAGAAAACAGTATAGTAAGCAGTTCCAATGCTTAAACGCTGCGTTGCAACTGAGAACCAGACAGCAACTGCAGTCTATCCTCATACACTGGCAGTCTAATACAAACATGGCAGAAACTTGGGGAATTTATCTTCCCGCGGGTTGGCTACCCACGCCTTCCAAGCCAGAAGAGTTTTGCTGCTGGACTACTCTCTTGGGCGGAATCGATGTTTTGGAAGCTCCCCCTGTTGCCTGTTGCCTGCTGCCGCTGCCATCACCATCTGCTGCTGCCGCCCAACGCCACCCGATGCTGCTGCTGCCCGTCACTGCCAACTGCTGGTGCCCATCGCCATCTGCTGCTGTCCAACGCTGCCTGTCGTCGGTGCCGTCGCCACGTACTCCTGGTGCCATCACTGCCTACTCCTGGTGCCATCGCCGTCAACCGATGGGGCCCATCACCAGCTAATGCCGGTGCCCATTGCTGCCGCCACCACTGCTGTCGTCCGTCGCCGTTGCTGTCCTTTCCAGTCTTCCCATCTCTGAGTCCCGATGAGCCCTGTCTTCCTTTTCTACCAGAGGTATTGGTGCTATTGAATGCCCACATGACCTAGAAATCCGCTCAGCCCGAGGCATCTACGACGACTCTGGCCCTACCTTCCTGATGCACATGTTTACAGAGTCTGCCTCCTCTACTGATCATCTCACTCAGGGAGCTCTCATTGTTCACTGTTGCCTCCGCAGTCCTACTGCTGCCAACGGTGCCCCCTATACAATGATCACATCACCCAAAATTGCAGAAACCCGCAACCTACCTCCATTGTACAGCCACCCACTTTCTAAAACAGTGTCCTAACCTTGCGTCTCCTCTTTACTGCAAGACCTGCAATAAATCCCTTCCAATGTACTTCTACAAATGCTACATCAAAACCCCTCTCAACAGCGCCGAGCTTACTGTCACCGTTCACCCCACCGATCAGCCCATCCACCCTAATTCCCTTTGCCCACCCCCTATGGCCAAAGACATCATCCATTAACTCATCATTGTCCTCCAGAATATACACCCCTTCCAATGCCCCCACACCCTCCAGTACACTCCCTTGCTACCTCCTCCAGCTTCCATTTGAACACCTACGCCATCTAATCCTACAACCAGGCCCACTTCACCTTTACCTGCCTCTACACTGTCATTTAAGCCTTGTTTCCTCTCCCCTTTCCTGCTCCTCGGTGTGCCATCCGACCCCATTTTTCCATCCCACCATCTCCAGCCCCCCATCCCCCCACTGCCACCTCCGTTCCCTTCTCTTACCTTCTTTCAGGCCTCCCCTCTGTCAGCAGGTCTCTCCTAGTTTCTTTCTCATGATTTTAATCCTTGTCGTGCGTGCCGCACCTAGTGCAGTGTTTTTGAAGTGCTGTTGTTTTGGTGTGGATTTTAATGCTGTGGCCTACTTTCGTCTTGGGCTTGTGACTCCAGTGTCTTTTAAGTGCTACGTACATCATCAAGTGAGTTTCTGTTTGCAAGTGGGCCTTTTTTAACTGTGTCCCACAGTGAAACCCTCCATGTCAGTGTATTTTTAGCCCCATTATGTTCTTATATTCCCCTTTTACTACCTTATTTGTTTTCTGTCATTTTTAATTCATGTATTATCTCTGAGCTGAAGAGCAGCAGATTGTGCTGCTGACAGCCCTCCCCTGCCCGAATGTAGCAAGGGAATGAAATAAAAACAGAGAATAAAGAAAAAAATTGGCGAATTTAGTTGTAAAATTTACACGACACAAAATGTCCATTTAAAGCATTCACCAGACATAGTAACATTTTGAAATTAATGATGCCACATACAAAATGTGAAGACAATCCTGTCCTTATATGATTGTTGTTTGTACTACACGTAAAAAATTGCAGCAACTGGAGTAATTGTAGTTTCATTTGAGACACAACACTGAGGATCAAATTCCAGCTCACGAAAGCAAAACAAATTTCAAGTCACACACAAACCTTGACACAAGTCAGATGTTAAAGCAAGTCATCAAACTACAGGTAATAAAATTTAACTTTTACATGTATATAAGAAAACAGTTCTTGATGTTCATGAGCAACAGTTATACAGTATTTTTTAAAGGCACACACCGCAAGTTCACTGTTGTACTGTTGAGTTAAATAAACAGTGAAGCAGTCTTATGACGGTTTGTTACTTTAAAGAGGAAATGAATGCAATGAACAGTGTTTCTTACATTATTTAATTCCTTTATTTCAGATTGCGCAGTTTTTCTGACTTTAAACAGATCTCAAGACAGAGTAATTGGTGTGTATTTTCGTAAAAGAACAGCTATTCCATATTGATGCACGTACCAACAGCCAGGGATGGCACTAGACTTTCTGGCCTCCGTGTAAACATTCTTAGGCCCCTCAACTAAATTTTTTATGTTAAAACTTTGTGAATTTGGATAATGTCAAAAAGTGTTAATACAAAAAGTTAATCAGATCCTTTTTTAAGAAACGTACTTAATTGTAATAGTTCATGTAAATTTGATAGTTTACGAAATTGTACTTCCTCTCTAGTTTTTTAGAAGTTAGGTCATTTACAATGCCAATATGATGTAATGAATGGACAAACTCTGACCCATTTGTGATTATAGGTATTACAGCAAGTCACTCTTGCACCACTGTCATTCTGTAACAGCTCTTACTCCTGCAAGAAAGCTCAATGACCACTCAAGCTGCCATCATTGTATTTTGCAGTACGTCAGTAAAATTGCACTTATCATAACGAAGAGCACTGAAAAGGTGCAGGAGTAGTGGCTCAGACCCAAAATTAGCTGCATGAATCTTTTAACAGCAAAATTTCTTGTTTCAGACTCACTAATTAACGTCTATGCATTGTATCACACTGAACACAAAGACACACTGAAATGATTTCAAATAATTCTGAATGCTCATTAGTTCAGTATGTGCTCCCGCAGTTGAAGTTATTGGCAAGTTAAACCTACCTTGATAATTCCGACAAATGCTTAGCAAATGGGCATGTGGAACCTATCCACAGGGACCATGGGACCATCTCATCCTGCAAGGAGCGATTCAATATTTTATTTTAAAACTTTCTATCTTTGGGGACTGGAATGAAAAAAAAAATAGTTTTTGAAACAATTCCAAAGAAAGTGACTACATTGCTGCACAAGCACCACAAGGGGAAAAGTTGCCAGCACATTTTCTTGCAGTACATGTGCCAAGCACCGTCTTGCCACCTCCGCCTCCTCACAGACGCCTATGGATGCAGATTTTTTCCTAATACTCTACCTTACATTATGATGAATCTACATTCAGTTCATTACATTTCTTATGCCACCTCAGCCACAACATTTGCATGGGTCAGGTGTCATGCGTTCTACTGAATCGTACATATGATCACTCCTAATGTGGACTGACCATTGATGTGTCATGAATTTCAAATCACAGTGAAAATCCAGAGAAGTTTTCCATAGATGTGTTACAGGTGTCTCTAGTATGCCCATCAAATGCGCACTTTTCAGTTGTGAGCGCACAGAGAGCATGTAAAGATGCCTAGAGCAATAGAATCTCCCTCCAAGCAGCCATTGTTCTTAGGATTTGTAAATAACACTTATGCTCCTCTAGTTGCAGACAAGATTAATCACAGTTTTTTCTAGAATGCGGATTATATTATGACTGAAATAGTTACATTCAGTGTGAAGTGACTGCTTTTATATTGATTCCATTGAAGCGTATTACTTTTTTTCAAATTTTTAGATGGCCAAAGCCAGCTGGACGGTAAGAGTGGTGTGTTCCGTTTCGGCCACAAGGTGGCAGCATCTGCGAGCATGCAGCCTATCAAGAGTGCAGTTCTGATATTTGTTTATTTTATTTATTCTTCATAAATTACAGCCTAGTATATAGAAACCTAAAGTAGGCGATACAAATCACATTTCCTAGGGTAGTTATGTATTACGTATAATTTATTTCTGATAAAAAAGCTACAGCTACTTCTACTACTACAAAGCTATATTACACCCTTAAACAATTACCCAGCTACTGATCTACTACAAAACAACACATTTTGTTCTCTGTGCATTTGTTTTGATGCATTTAACTTTTAGATCGTTGTTTCTGTTGCTGGATCTGCCCTCATGGTACCCCAGTCAACAGCCATAGTCAGCCATATCTGTTGGATTCCCTGGGCATCAGGCAGCACGTAAGTGGTGTTTCCTCTGTAGCGAGTATTTCCTTCTGAACGTGACTATGGATAACACTGGTGGTGAATGTATTTCCTCGCAGACTATTTTATATGGTACACTCCAGGGATCAGTTTCTAAGTTAGCCTCCACGAATTGCTTCCTATGTTCTGTTTTTGTTTTGCACAGCTCTTCCTTAAAACGTTGTTTAAAATACCAGTATCCATGCAGCCATCATACTCTTTCTTCTTGGGTCATGCTCCTCAGGTATAGCTTCCAGTGCACTTCTGACAATGGAAGTGTCTAAAAAGTCTGCAGAACGGCCACAATATTGCAGAAGGTGCCGGCGCGATATCCTATAGGCCAGTAATAGAGGCGCGTGTTATTCTGGCAACCTGTAAATCAGCTGCTGAGTTCACTGGCATGTCAGTGGCAAGATACTAGAGTGCACGAGTGTAGTGGATGTAAAGTGGTATACAACACTGTCTTATGTTTTTAGAAAAAGAAAACCAAAAGAATGAAATTGTTGCACTCTGGCCTGTACCCTGCCAAGTTTAAAACCATCTCACACATTTACGAATTGTCATAAAAATTTACTGTTACAGTGGCTGTCATCAAATGACACAATTCGTCACACCTGCCACGTGACATCTTCAGGCGCGAAGTGCTGAGATTTGCACCTGGTGGGGAATCGAAACCAGGGCCCCCTGATGGGAGAGTCAGCAGGCCAAAAGACCACAAGCTGCTGACTCTTTCATTGCAAATGGTGACAGTTTATCTAGGCAAGAGAATATGGCTGTACATGTATCAAACAGGTTGCATAGTGGGAAAAGAGGCACATGCTCTTAAAGGATTACTGAATACGGATCCCTTCATAGAATACTAATGGCCGAGAACCTAATATTGACTGGGTATGTCTTTATTTCAATCTTATATTAAGCAGTCTCCTATTACCCCTCTTCCTGTTAATGTCCTATTCCCTTTCTGTGTCCATCACCTCCTCCCGTCTTCTCTCTCCATGTTCTCACATTCACCCCAGTGTGAAGCTGGTTGTTCTGACGCCCACAATATTTCTTTCCATATTGTAAGTAAGAGGTGTACCAAATTGGGCTGAACTCGTTCCAAGGGCTTAGAATGATAGTCTTACGCATAGGTTTGCAAGAGTACATGCCTGAACTATATTTCACATATACTTGTTTTCGCACGAATTTGTACATGTATGTCACTTGTATCTCCAGTAAATTTTACATTGCAGTTCCATTTTCAGGCAGCTCAATGTTAATGAGCTCACATCTCGTAACTGTGTGATGTTCAGTGTCATAATTTTGCCAGTTGGCATATGTGGCTACTGCCTGCGAAATGTGTGGTGAATAGACTTAGTGGCAACAAAGTAATACCTAAACATGTAGCATGATGCAGTATTTTTTCATTAATCTCCGTGTTTATGACATAATATCTCCTGAACTGTGTGTCCTCCAATGATGTAATTTTTTGGTACATTCAATTGTAGACGTGAGTACTGTGTGGAAAGTGTGTCTTGAATACAGGTATTGGTAAATAAGTAATAAATTAAAACATCACTCTTCATGTGGCATTTTTGCTGCGTTAACTTTTTTTCCTTCCGTCATTTTCTGGGGGTCGTCAGCGTGAAAGTTTCCTAAAGCTTTGAAATTGTTTGTAAAGTTTGCTGCAAGACACTAAGAGCTCATATGCTCTAATACTGTATGACTAACGTATGGGTATTCACACATCATGGGTTACACTGCTTTCTTACCCCACCCCTTTATTAGGCGCGTAGTTCTCATCCAACGTGCGGTGATTTTCAGGCAGTAAGCAATACGTCTACTATGTGTGCTTGAAATCGGCACTGTGGTTTAGAGGGAGATGTGGGTGTACACACCGACACACACACACACACACACACACACACACACACACACACACACATATACACACACACTCACCCACCCACCCACACACATATATATAGTGTAGCTATGTATGGAAGTGAAACGTGGACAATAAATAGTTTAGACAAGAAGAGAATAGAAGCTTTCGAAATGTGGTGCTACAGAAGAATGCTGAAGATTATATGGGTAGATCACATAACTAATGAGGAGGTATTGAATAGAATTTGGGAGAAGAGGAGTTTGTGGCACAACTTGAGAAGAAGGGACCGGTTGGTAGGACATGTTCTGAGGCATCAAGGGATCACAAATTTAGCATTGGAGGGCAGCGTGGAGGGTAAAAATCGTAGAGGGAGCCAAAGGGATGAGTACACTAAACAGATTCAGAAGGATGTAGGTTGCAGTAGGTACTGGGAAATGAAGAAGCTTGCACAGGATAGAGTAGCATGGAGAGCTGCATCAAACCAGTCTCTGGACTGAAGACCGCAACAACAACAACATGTGCAGATACATCCATTTTCATAACATGTATAGAGGACAGAGCTGTATGGATCGTTGGATCTGGCTGCAGAATCGCATCTGGGTATCAGAGATCCAAACTGGGACACAAAAATCATGTAATTCGTGCATATTCGTACAGCGAAAAAGCGGGCAATGATTTATTCTACCTCCTATCACCGGCAACGAAAGCATAGAAGAGACAGCCAAGTTGTTGTTGTGCCAGAGACTGGATTGATGCAGCTCTCCATGCTACTCTGTCCTGTGCAAGCTTCATCTCCAGTACCTACTGCAACCTACTCTGAATCCGCTTAGTGGATTCATCTCTTGGTCTGCCTCTACGATTTCTACCCTCCACGCTGCCCTCCAGTATTAAATTGGTGATCCCTTGATGTCTCAGAACATGTCATACCATCGATCCCTTCTTCTAGTCAGGTTGTGCTACAAATTTCTCTTCTCCCCAACTCTATTCAGTACCTCCTCAAATTTCTCTTCTTCACAAACGCCTTCCTTGCCAATGCTAGTCTACATTTTATATCCTCTCTACTTCGACCATCATCAGTTATTTTGCTCCCCAAATAGCAAAACTCATTTACTACTTCAAGTGTCTCATTTCCTAATCTAATTCCCTCAGCTTCACCCGATTAAATTCGACTACATTCCATTATCCTCGTTTTCTTTGTTGATGTTCATCTTATAACCCCTTTTCAAGACACTGTCCATTGCATTCAACTGCTCTTCCAGGTCCTTTGCTGTCTCCAACACAATGACCATGTCATCGGCTAACCTCAAAGTTTTTATCTCTTCTCCATGGATTTTACTTCCTACTCCATATTTTCCTTTTGTGCTCAATATACAGATTGACTAACATCGGGGATAGGCTACAACCCTGTCTCACTCCCTTCACAACCACTGCTTCACTTTTGAGCCCCTCTACTCTTATAAGTGCCATCTGGTTTCTCTACAAATTGTAAATAGCCTTTCAGCGCCTGTATTTTACCCTGCCACCTTCAGAATTTGAAAGAGAGTATTTCAGTCGACATTGTCAAAAGCTTTCTCCAAGTCTACAAATGTTAGAAAGGTAGGTTTGCCATTCCTTAATCTGTCTTCTAAGATAAGTCGTAGGGTCAGTATGGTCTCATGTGTTCCAACATTTCAATGGAATCCGAATTGATCTTCGCTGAGGTCGGTTTCTACCAGTTTTACCATTCGTCTGTAAAGAATTCGTGTTAGTAGGTTGCTGCCGTGACTTATTAAACTGATAGTTAAGTATTTTTCACACCTGTCGGGGTACTTCGCCTGTCTCATACATCTTGCTCACCAGATGCTAGAGTTTTGCCAGGGCTGCTTCTCCCAAGGCTATCAGTAGTTCTAAAGGAATGTTGTCTACTCCCAGGGCCTTGTTTCGACCTAGGTCTTTCAGTGTTCTTTCACGCAGTATCATACCTCACATTTCATCTACGTCATCTTCCATTTCCATAATATTGTCCTCAAGTACATCGCCCTTGTATAGACCTTCTATATACTCCTTCCACCTTTCTGCTTTCCATTCTTTGCTTAGAACTGGGTTTCCATCTGAGCTGTTGATATACAAGTGGTTCTCTTTTCTCCAAAGATCTCTTTAAATTTTCCTGTAGGCAGTATCTATCTTACATTTGTCCTCTAGCCATCCCTGCTTAGCCATTTTGCACTTCCTGTCGATCTCATTTTTGAGATGTTTGTATTCATGTTTGCGTCTTCATTTACTGGATTTTTATATTTTTCTCCTTTCATCAATTAAATTCAATATTTACTCTGTTACCCAAGGATTTTTACTAGCCCAAGTCTTTTTACCTATTTGATCCACTGCTGCCATCGCTATTTCATCTCTCAAACCTACCCATTCTTCTTCTTCTGTATTTCCCTCCCCCATTCTTGTCAATCGTTCCCTAATGCTCTCTCTGAAACTCTACAACCTTTGTTTCTGTCAGTTTATCCAGGTTCCATCTCCTTAAATTCCCACCTTTTTGAAGTTTCTTCAGTTTTAATCTACAGTTAATCACCAATAGATTGTAGTCAGAGTCCACATCTGCCCCTGGATGTGTCTTACAATTTAAAACCTGGTTCCTAAATCTCTGTCTTACCATTATGTAATCTATCTGAAATCTTCCAATCTCTCCAGGCTTCTTCCATGTATACAACCTTCTTTTATGATTCTTGAACCAAGTGTTAGCTATGATTAAGTTGTGCTCTGTGCAAAATTCTATCAGGCGGCTTCCTCTTTCATTTCTTAGCCCCAATCCATATTCACCTACTACGTTTCCTTCTCTCCCTTTTCCTACTACCGAATTCCAGTCACCCATGACTATTAAATTTTCGTCTCCCTTCACTATCAGAATAATTTACCTTATCTCATCATACGTTTCATCAATCTCTACGCCTACTGTGGAGCTACTTGGAATATAAACTTGTACTACTGTGGTAGGCGTGAGCTTCGTATCTATCTTTGCTACAGTAATGTGTTCACTATGCTGTTTGTAATAGCTTACCCACGCTCCTATTTTTTTTATTCATTATTAAACGTACTCCTGCATTACCCCTATTTGATTTTGTATTTATAACCCTCTATTCACTTGACCAGGAGTCTTTTTCCTCCTGCCATCTAACTTCACTAATTCCCACTATATCTAACCTATCCATTTCTCCTTTTAAATTTTCTAACCTACCTGCCTGATTAAGGGATCTGACATTCCACGTTACAATACACAGAACGCCAGTAAGACGTAGAGAGAAAAATTAATGGATTTTCACCGATGCGACGGTTCTCGATTTTGTTCAGGAGTCGTAAGGTTTGATTACGCGAAAGTAGATTCGTGACTGCCCTTTGACCCTGATTGCCTTCACGCAATCAGAATCTTCGATGAAAATACCTAAGTGGTGTATTTGAAAAAAAAAAATATATATGGAAATAATGCAAAACAGTGAAATTTTATACAAAGTTATCAGACTGGAAATTGAACACATTAATGTCCTCCCGAATACAATCGAGATACCCCGATGAAGAGCGAACCTGTAACAAAGCTTACAAACATTGAAAAATCATGGTGAGTTTCAAGAAAAGAATAAGCAGAGATTTTCTATAAAGTGAAGCATCAATATACACTCCTGGAAATTGAAATAAGAACACCGTGAATTCATTGTCCCAGGAAGGGGAAACTTTATTGACACATTCCTGGGGTCAGATACATCGCATGATCACACTGACAGAACCACAGGCACATAGACACAGGCAACAGAGCATGCACAATGTCGGCACTAGTACAGTGTATATCCACCTTTCGCAGCAATGCAGGCTGCCATTCTCCCATGGAGACGATCGTAGAGATGCTGGATGTAGTCCCGTGGAACGGCTTGCCATGCCATTTCCACCTGGCGCCTCAGTTGGACCAGCGTTTGTGCTGGACGTGCAGACCACGTGAGACGACGCTTCATCCAGTCCCAAACATGCTCAATGGGGGACAGATCCGGAGATCTTGCTGGCCAGGGTAGTTGACTTACACCTTCTAGAGCACGTTGGGTGGCACGGGATACATGCGGACGTGCATTGTCCTGTTGGAACAGCAAGTTCCCTTGCCGGTCTAGGAATGGTAGAACGATGGGTTCGATGACGGTTTGGATGTACCGTGCACTATTCAGTGTCCCCTCGACGATCACCAGTGGTGTACGGCCAGTGTAGGAGATCACTCCCCACACCATGATGCCGGGTGTTGGCCCTGTGTGCCTCGGTCGTATGCAGTCCTGATTGTGGCGCTCACCTGCACGGCGCCAAACACGCATACGACCATCATTGGCACCAAGGCAGAAGCGACTCTCATCGCTGAAGACGACACGTCTCCATTCGTCCCTCCATTCACGCCTGTCGCGACACCACTGGAGGCGGGCTGCACGATGTTGGGGCGTGAGCGGAAGACGGCCTAACGGTGTGCGGGACCGTAGCCCAGCTTCATGGAGACGGTTGCGAATGGTCCTCGCCGATACCCCAGGAGCAACAGTGTCCCTAATTTGCTGGGAAGTGGCGGTGCGGTCCCCTACGGCACTGCGTAGGATCCTACGGTCTTGGCGTGCATCCGTGCGTCGCTGCGGTCCGGTCCCAGGTCGACGGGCACGTGCACCTTCCGCCGACCACTGGCGACAACATCGATGTACTGTGGAGACCTCACGCCCCACGTGTTGAGCAATTCGGCGGTACGTCCACCCGGCCTCCCGCATGCCCACTATACGCCCTCGCTCAAAGTCCGTCAACTGCACATACGGTTCACGTCCACGCTGTCGCGGCATGCTACCAGTGTTAAAGACTGCGATGGAGCTCCGTATGCCACGGCAAACTGGCTGACACTGACGGCGGCGGTGCACAAATGCTGCGCAGCTAGCGCCATTCGGCGGCCAACACCGCGGTTCCTGGTGTGTCCGCTGTGCCGTGCGTGTGATCATTGCTTGTACAGCCCTCTCGCAGTGTCCGGAGCAAGTATGGTGGGTCTGACACACCGGTGTCAATGTGTTCTTTTTTCCATTTCCAGGAGTGTATTTTGCTTATTTTTTTCATAGTTCCACACAACTTCTTCCTGTTTTCTCGATTGATCTGTGTTCATTTCTCAAGGCCTATCCACTGTGCCAACTTATAACTAAATGTGAGGGGGGTGCGATTGGGAGGTTCCCTTGTTAGTAGGCCCGTCGATAGTGTCGCGTCACTCCTCACAGGTCCGCCTCCGGTAGCTGAGTGGTCAGCGCGACAGACTGTCAATCCTGAGGGGCCCGGGTTCGATTCTCGGCTGGGTCGTAGATTTTCTCCGCCCAGGCACTGGCTGTTGTGTTGTCCTAATCATCATCATTTCATCCCCATCGACGCGCAGGTCGCCGAAGAGGCGTCAAATCGAAAGACTTGCACCAGGCGAACGGTCTAACCGACGGGAGGCCCTAGTCACACGACATTATTATTATTACTCCTTTCAGTTTTCAGTCAACAGTGAGCACGTAAAGATGCCTAGGGAATAGCGTCTGCCGCCAAGTATGAGGGCCTGATTAGAGATTTCGCCTTTGTCATGCAGCCCACATAACACAACTGTCGACGAGCTCCTTCTTCATGCTAGTTCTCGGCTGCACACAGGCCCCCAGAACCGCGCGAGTGGTCGACTGTGAAGAGCGGACAAATTGAATAGCTGGGCGGCGGCCATTAGAGTGGTAAACTGACGCGCGGAGTTCGAATGTTTATACATCGCTTTTGGTTATAAAATGCCTTCCCTTGAGTTAGGTCACAAACATAATGCCTCGTTTAAATACGTTACTACAATATACTTTTTAATTTATTAACAAATAGCAACTAGTCACTGTTTATGAATTTATCTTACGTACTACATGGAATCTGCCGTAGCTAAAAGTTATGTACGGGACCCCTAGCATTTTTCGTAGTTTATTTACCATAGATATACGCAAAATGCATCAAAATACTCGAAGATTTCCCCACTATATTAATAGATATTTTCTGACTCTACCTTGCTTTAGATTTTATGACGAGAAGTGCGTTATATATGGCATAGTGCTTCGGCAACTCACGACCAAATTATCAAGTTTCAACCTAATCTAGACCATGAAAACAGTACCGATCATCCAACTTTCTTCAAAATGATCAGAACATATAAAATGATATTCTGTCGGTCGGAAATCTTGCCTCCTGACAGCGTGTAACCATTTTTGTAACAGCTGTGGTTTTGAGAAAGGAAACCTGAAAATAGATGCACAGACATTATGCTAATACCCTGTTACAAAAACATTTATTAATCAAGTGCACTGACATACAAACAACTTAAAATATTCACATATCTGTGATATGTAATATTCGTTCCTTTCTCGAATTTATTTGTACAATTAATCGCTGCACAACTCTTCACCATTGTACTTCTTTTGATTGGAACATACAGACAGTAGAATTACGAGTAACAAATACTGTATGTACGCCCCAACAAATATACAACGTTGAATCAGGGTCTTCATAAGCAACAATACTACACAACACATCAGACTACAACCACTATAATGGCGTCCAGCCGAAGGTTCAAATTATCCCGCGACTGCAGCGCCATCAGTGAGTCTAGTTATTTTTTACAAGGTCTTTGGCTGCACACTGCAGGGGCAACGAAGACGCTCCTGCAGCGTTTACGTTGAGAAGTGTTCGATCGCCCACAATACCGTCCGTAATTGGCTCCTACTGAGTGTCATCTCTGCTCACAAGAACCGCTGACTATGAAGACAAAATTTTTCCACAGACAACGACCAGTGCAGATAACTGGTCGAAAACACAGGCGGCTGCTTTCTATGACGAGCATATTGGAAAGCTGATACAACACTACGACAACAAGCGAAGTTGGAGCGGCGACTATGTAGAGAATAAGTTGGAAGGTGTACCTTAACTGTTGCAAATAAAACGTTTCTGGTTTTCACTGTGGTTTCCATTTCGCGACCGATCGGAACTTACTTTCTGGACAGCCCTCGTACATGGCATAACAAATGTTAAAAGTAATAAAGAAATAAATTATTTGACTTCACAGGAAGTCTTGGTGCATTGTGCACTCTTGAAAAAATATATTACAAAGAACTGACATTCTTGTTCTACAGTGACATTTGCAGGAACATTTTTGCTGTGGTCTCGACGAAGATTTCTAGCAGTAGACACGTAGTAGCACTTTACTGATTTATGGCTTTCATGACCAACTTGCAGTGGGAGCGGCAGAATTTCCGGTAAAAATGGTACCACTGCACATGAGTGGGGAAATTGATTGCACTTTCACAATGGAGGAGAATCAGGGCTTAACTATCACTGTGGTGGTTGAAGTGGTAGTCTGGACGTGATGGTCCATTGGGAATACGTCGTGCATCAGGAAATGGAAGACTGGTTCTGCAACGTGTTGAGCCGCTTGGCGGCGGTCTGTGTTTCACTTGACACATGTTCGAGCTTCCATTCATCTTCCCAAACATGAAACATACAGAGAAAATCTGTATTAGAATGTGCTTACTTACTAATAACTTAGTCTAAAAGGAAATTAGATTAGGTAAGGACAACATTTTTATTTTACATAAAATCTCATTCTTTTATGAGTGCTTAGCTTTCGTATTGATTCAACTTTCTTGTTTTTTTTTTTTTTTTTTTTTTTTTTTTTGGACACCTTTCGTCATTACTTGGCCTGGTCTATAAATTCGGTAGAAATTGTCAAAGTCGAGCTTAAGATTTTTCTGATTAGTGTCTTCATAATTTCATAAGGTATATGAGTGCTGAATCATAGTTTATTTTGATAATATTTCAAACACATTTGGCGCCCGCGCTCGTTGTGCAAAGTAATGTGGATTATTGAGCGCGCAGCGCACGCAGTGTGAGGTCCGCTTGTCACAGTCACGTGATAATAACTTAACGTTTCGACAACGCTGGCTGCAGTATTCTGCGAGAAGCAGAGCATTTGGTTACTAAAAGCCGTGCCGTAAGTTTTTCACACTTTCATCGACTCAGGAATACGGGAGCAGCCAGACACGGCAACTTCCGCATCTGTGTCGAAGAATATTTCCGTAGAAGGGTGTACAGTACTGGTTGAGGTAAGTACAACACTTATTCATTTGCACTGTTCGGCTTTTACATCGTGGTTTCCCGGTACAAGTACTTATAACGTTACGTCACACGCGGAATTCCACACGTGTCCATGGAGTTATCACCTTTTCACTTCACACGTTGTTATTAATCCACATCTATTTGGTCATCATGTTAAGGTTCCCACGCAACATTTTTGTACGTGTCCTTTAATTGCTGTGGCCGATTCACACGCAGCAGCATATACACTACTGGCCGTTAAAATTGCTACACCACGAAGATGACGTGCTACAGACGCGAAATTTAACCGACAGGAAGAAGATGCTGTGATATGCAAATGATTAGCTTTTCAGAGCATTCACAGAAGGTTGGCGCCGGTGGCGACACCTACAACGTACTGACATGAGGAAAGTTTCCAACCGATTTCTCATACACAAACAGGAGTTGACCGGCGTTGCCTGGTGAAACGTTGTTGTGATGCCTCGTGTAAGGAGGAGAAATACATACCATCACGTTTTCGACTTTGATAAAGTCGGTTTACCGTATCGTTACATTGCTGCTCGCGTCGGTCGAGATCCAGTGACTGTTAGGAGAATATGGAGTCGGTGGGTTCAGGAGGGTAATACGGAACGCCGTGCTGGATCCCGACGGCCTCGCATCACTAGCTGTCAAGATGACAGCCATCTTATCCGCATGGCTGTAACGAATCGTGCAGCCGCGTCTCGATCCATGAGTCAACAGATGGGGACGTTTGCAAGACAACAACCATCTCCACGAACAGTTCGACGACGTTTGCAGCAGCATGGACTATCAGCTCGGAGACCGTGGCTACGGTTACCCATGACGCTGCATCACAGATAGGAGCGCCTGCGATGGTGTACTCAACGACGAACCTGGGTGCACGAATGGCAAAATTATTGCACGAATGGCAAAACGTCATTTTTTTCGGATGAGTCCATGTTCTGATGGTCTCATCCGTGTTTGACGACATCGCGGTTGAACGCACATTGGAAGCGTGTATTCGTCATCGCCATACTGGCGTATCACCCGACGTGATGGTATGGGGTGCCATTGGTTACACGTCTCGGTCACCTCTTGTCCGCATTGATGGCACTTTGAAGAGTGGACGTTACATTTCAGATGTGTTACGACCCGTGGCTCTACCCTTCACTCGCTCCCTGCGAAACCCTACATTTCAACAGGATAATGCACGACCGCATCTTGCAGGTCCTGTACGGGCTTTTCTGGATACAGAAAATGTTCGAATGCTGCCCTGGCCAGCATATTCTCCAGATCTCTCACCAATTGAAAACGTCTGGTGAATGGTGGCCGAGCAACTGGCTCGTCACAATACGCCAGTCACTACTCTTGATGAACTGTGGTATCGTGTTGAAGCTGCATGGGCAGCTGTACCTGTACACGCCATCCGTGCTCTGTTTGACTCAATGCCCAGGCGTATCAAGGTTGTTATTAGGGCCAGAGGTGGTTGTTTTGGGTACTGATTTATCAGGATCTATGCACCCAAATTGCGTGAAAATGTAATCACATGTCTGTTCTAGGATAACATAGTTGTCCAATGAATACCTGTTTATCATCTGCATTTCTTCTTGGTGTAGAAATTTTAGTGGCCAGTAGTGTAATATGTCTGAGAATTATATACAAAGGAAAAATAGTCTCTTTGAGTAGAAGGCCTGATAGAAATGAAACGTGTCTCTTACTTAGTGTTTGTGCTTCCAAAGTCACTTTAGGTTTACACCTAGTTCGAAATCTTGTTATTCTTTTCTTTTTACAATAACTACTCTTTTCTCAGGTTCACCTCTTTTATTTTTTCTCTGTTAATTACATGAAAGTTGCAAGACATAGTCAACGTGGCTTTACTGACGTGATGAACAGTTCATGTTCAAGTTTCCACCAGGGAAATTGGGAAGCTTGGTGTTCCCTATCGTGCAACTGCACACAACAAATCTTAGTGGAATTCGCGGTTCGCGGAAAAAAGCATAGCCTGTCAACAACTGAAGTGTCAACACTATCCATACGTTCAGTCTGTACATATCAAGCACGCAATCAACCCGTAAAATTCGCTTCTCTACTGGGTAAGCTAGGTAGGGATGCTGATTGGAGGAAAACGCAATAGAATTTAATAGAGTGAAGAAATTTGATGACACAATGTCAATGACGAGTTTAACACAAATTATTTATTACCACCTTAGTCTTTCATGGCAAATAATAATTAAATCGATACTGTAGTTTCAGTTTGTCTGATTCAGCTATCTAGGCATTTTTGTATACATTTCTAAAATTACTTAAAGCATGCATTAGCAGTGAACAGAGTCTGCTGGCTACCTTCTGCTCTGAGTATTCGTAATATTGATTTCTTAAACCACTCGTGGTATCTCGAAAATTTGACGTAGATAATTCTAGTACTAAATTAGTTTACTTGCAACTGATCTCCCTAAGTATGTCAGTTGCGCCGCGCTGTAGAAAATTTTAATGAACGCATACGGTTTTCTCCATGCAGTAACAAAAATAATTGCTGCGCATTTCTTTCCTGTTACCTGGGTCGTTATCGACATATTTGATTCTTACATGCTGCCGTTGTTTGCTGCGTTTCACAGTCGGTCTTATAGAAATTGTTGTCAAACACGCCTTATTCATAACATAACATTAACCTCGTTAGAGTAAGCAACCATACTCGTCATTTATGAGCAGTCATTCTGGTCCGAATGATGAATTTAATTTATCTCATTCATGAGGAGAGAGTTTTGGTATACTTAAAACTAGTTGTCGCAGGTGGCACTTAGCACGTCCGTACTATATTATTTATCTGTCAGCTCTTTGGTCGCGGCCGTTCATGGCTGAATTAACTTAAAACTAACTTACATCTAAGGCAAACCTTGCTCTCCCATAATAAATGTGCTCACATAAGTTAATTCTCGTGTTGAGGCATGTTGACAGGGTATTAATCCTGTGCATTATTCTTAATTATGTATCTCGGTACTTCATACCTAGTATGACAATACGTATGTATATATATATATATTTAGCAGCTTAACTTATCAGATATCTTCAAGGATTTGCTCACTATTTCTTCAAGTCTGCATGGTGATACAACCCTTTTATTCGTCCAGATACAGGATGAGCTAATAGCGGCTTTCTTAGGATGATAAATGAGCCTTCATATAAGTGCTACGACTTGCGATTCTTATGATGAATCAAAGACAGTTTGAAGTGGGCCTTTAATAGCACTCGTTCACTAATTAATGTCGTGTGACGAGGGCCTCCCGTCGGGTAGACCGTTCGTTTGGTGCAAGTCTTTCGATTTGACGCCACTTGGGCGACTTGCGCGTAGATGGGGATGAAATGATGATGATTAGGACACCACAACACCCAGTCCCTGATCGGAGAAAATCTCCGACCCAGCCGGGAATCGAACCCGGGACCTTAGGATGGACAGCCTGTCGCGCTGACCACTCAGCTACCGGGGGCGGACACTTATTCATTTATACGATACGATAAAACTTTGGTAATGTGCTTGTCATGCGCTTTTTTCCTTAGGTTGGCATGAGTGGTTAAGGATATGAGATCTTGCCTTAACGTGTCGTCTAATGTCACTACAGGGTGTTGTAATTTCGGAATAGGGTCTACCTACCCATTCATTTCTTTCTAATCGTTTAGAAACTAGTTCAGATGGCATGAAACCTGATGATGCGTGAGGTACGTTATTGACAATCTCTTCAAAGGGTGTGACGAAATCAGTCCAGCGAGGCTGATGGTTTGGATTATAAGTTCGTATGAAACGATTGAACTCTTTGAAGATTCTCTCTGCATGATTACTCTGCGGTCTATATCGGGATATCAAAATTTGTCTGATGTTGTTGGCTGCAAGAAAATTTCTCCACCGTTCCCCTACAAAAGTTGCAGCGTTTTCATGTAACATGGTTTCAGGTTTGCCAAAGCGAGGAAAATAGCCCTTTTCAATTCGTCTGATCAGTAGAAGTGCGTTAGATGGCTTCATTGTGCATAGAGTCTTACATGTTTGGTAAAATGGTCTAACAATACGACCAGATACTTCACACCTCCTCTTCCCTGAGGAAGCGGACCTGTATAATCTAAACTGACGATTTGGTTTGGCCTTTCAACGCGTACAGGGTTTAAAGGTAAGGCATTTGATAGGTTGAAAGGCTTCGCCTTTTGACAAATGGAGTAATTTATTAACAGCTTGTGAACTTTCTTGTGAAGATTACGTACATAACAATATGCTGAAATTTTGCGTTTACATTTCTCCGGACCATACTGAACCCTGGAAACGTGAGTGTACCAGATGAGATCTTCAATGCCTTCTCTGGGCGATAACAATGGAGATACTATCGAAGACAGTGCTGCCAAAGCAGTTTTACAAAAAACGCAGCCTTCCGAAATGCCTTCACAAAAGAGGACCAAGTAAATATTCCAGAATTCGACGAATCTAGAACAGCTGCCAACATGAGTAACGTAGAAAGTAAATATACTCGCAGTAGTGAAGTAACTCAAATCACTTAATAAAAGCAAGTCTTCTAGTCCAGACTGTATACCAATTAGGTTACTTTCGGAGTGTGCTGATACATTAGCTCCATACTTAAAAATCATATACAACCGTTCGCTCGACGAAAGATCCGTACCCATATACTGGAAAGTTGCGCAGCTCACACCAATATTCAAGAAAGGTAGTAGGAGTAATCCACTAAATTACAGGCCCAAATCGTTAACGTCGATATGCAGTAGGGTTTTAGAACATTATGGATTACCTCGAAGGAAACGGTCTATTGACACACAGTCAACATGGGTTTAGAAAACATCGTTCCTGTGAAAAACAACTAGCTCTTTATTCACATGAAGTGTTGAGTGCTATTGACAAAAAATTTCAGATCGAGTCCGTATTCCTGGATTTCTGCAAGGCTTTTGACACTGTACCACAAAAGCGGCTCATAGTAAAATTGCGTGCTTATCGAATGTCGTCTCAGTTATGTGAGTGGATTTGCGATATCCTGTCAGAGAGGTCACAGTTCGTAATAATTGACGGAAAGACATCGAGTAAAACAAATGTGATTTCAGGCGTTCTCCAAGGTAGTGTCATGGGCCCTTTGGGAGATAATCTGAGCAGCCGTCTTCGGTTGTTTGCAGATGACGCTGTCGTTTATCGACTAATAAAGTCATCAGAAGATTAAAACAAACGGCAAAGCATTTAGAAAAAATATCTGAATGGTGCGAAAAGTGGCAGTTGACCCTAAATAACGAAAAGTGTGAGGTCATCCACGTGAGTACTAAAAGGAACTCGTTAAACTTCGGTTACACGATAAATCAGTCTAATCTAAAAGCCGTAAATTCAACTAAATACCTAGGTATTACAATTACGAACAACTTATATTGGAAAGAACACATAGGAAATGTTGTGGGGAAGGCTAACCAAAGGCTGCGTTTTATTGGCAGGACACTTAGGAAAAGTAACCGATCTACTAAGGAGACTGCCTACACTACGCTTGTCCGTCCTCTTTCAGAATACTGCTGCGCGGTGTGGAATCCTTATCAGACAGGGCTGACGGAGTACATCGAAAAAGTTCAAAGAAGGGCAGCACGTTTTGTATTATCGCGAAATATGGGAGAGAGTGTCACAGAAAAGATACAGGATTTGGGCTGGACATCACTAAAAGAAAGGCGTTTTTCGTTGCGACGGAATCTTCTCACGAAATTCCAGTCACCTAATTTCTCCTCCGAATGCGAAAATATTTTGATGACACCGACCTACATAGGGAGGAACGATCACGAAGATAAAATAAGGGAAATCAGAGCTCTTTCGGAAAGATATAGGTGTTCATTCTTTCCGCGCGTAATACACTCCTGGAAATGGAAAAAAGAACACATTGACACCGGTATGTCAGACCCACCATACTTGCTCCGGACACTGCGAGAGGGCTGTACAAGCAATGATCACACGCACGGCACAGCGGACACACCAGGACCCGCGGTGTTGGCCGTCGAATGGCGCTAGCTGCGCAGCATTTGTGCACCGCCGCCGTCAGTGTCAGCCAGTTTGCCGTGGCATACGGAGCTCCATCGCAGTCTTTAACACTGGTAGCATGCCGCGACAGTGTGGACGTGAACCGTATGTGCAGTTGACGGACTTTGAGCGAGGGCGTATAGTGGGCATGCGGGAGGCCGGGTGGACGTACCGCCGAATTGCTCAACACGTGGGGCGTGAGGTCTCCACAGTACATCGATGTTGTCGCCAGTGGTCGGCGGAAGGTGCACGTGCCCGTCGACCTGGGACCGGACCGCAGCGACGCACGGATGCACGCCAAGACCGTAGGATCCTACGCAGTGCCGTAGGGGACCGCACCGCCACTTCCCAGCAAATTAGGGACACTGTTGCTCCTGGGGTATCGGCGAGGACCATTCGCAACCGTCTCCATGAAGCTGGGCTACGGTCCCGCACACCGTTAGGCCGTCTTCCGCTCACGCCCCAACATCGTGCAGCCCGCCTCCAGTGGTGTCGCGACAGGCGTGAATGGAGGGACGAATGGAGACGTGTCGTCTTCAGCGATGAGAGTCGCTTCTGCCTTGGTGCCAATGATGGTCGTATGCGTGTTTGGCGCCGTGCAGGTGAGCGCCACAATCAGGACTGCATACGACCGAGGCACACAGGGCCAACACCCGGCATCATGGTGTGGGGAGCGATCTCCTACACTGGCCGTACACCACTGGTGATCGTCGAGGGGACACTGAATAGTGCACGGTACATCCAAACCGTCATCGAACCCATCGTTCTACCATTCCTAGACCGGCAAGGGAACTTGCTGTTCCAACAGGACAATGCACGTCCGCATGTATCCCGTGCCACCCAACGTGCTCTAGAAGGTGTAAGTCAACTACCCTGGCCAGCAAGATCTCCGGATCTGTCCCCCATTGAGCATGTTTGGGACTGGATGAAGCGTCGTCTCACGCGGTCTGCACGTCCAGCACGAACGCTGGTCCAACTGAGGCGCCAGGTGGAAATGGCATGGCAAGCCGTTCCACAGGACTACATCCAGCATCTCTACGATCGTCTCCATGGGAGAATAGCAGCCTGCATTGCTGCGAAAGGTGGATATACACTGTACTAGTGCTGACATTGTGCATGCTCTGTTGCCTGTGTCTATGTGCCTGTGGTTCTGTCAGTGTGATCATGTGATGTATCTGACCCCAGGAATGTGTCAATAAAGTTTCCCCTTCCTGGGACAATGAATTCACGGTGTTCTTATTTCAATTTCCAGGAGTGTACGAGATTGGAATAATAGAGAATTGTGAAGGTGGTACCATGAACCCTCTGTTAGGCACTTGAATGTGATTTGCAAAGTATCCATGTAGATGTAGATGTAGAGACGTTCAACATAATCTTTAGGAATGCATACACACCAGCTCCCTGCCAAAAGAGAAGTTCGATGGAACAAAACTTCATTGTGTATTTTATAAAATTTCGACAACAAGTAATCGGGATTGTGTTGAAGAATCTGTTCAATGTTTAACCAACTGCGATCTGTGTCTTGTAGAGTGTTCATTCGACGGCAAAGACGAAGAAAGTAACTTCGATGCAGAGGATCTTTCATGAGAATTATCTTGTGATTAGAAATCTGTTCTATTAATTCAGTAGGCTCCGGCGATTCTTCCGGCATACGTGACAATGCATCAGCAACAATGTTATTCTTGCCTTTTACATAAATAGTTTCAGAATCATACTCTTGTAAAAACAGGCACCATCGGATAAGCCTAGGATGATAAAATTTGCAAGAGAGTAAAAAGCTTAGTGCTTGATGATCTGAGTATACCTTGCTTTTACGTCCATAAATATAGTAATTAAAACGGCGAAAAGCCCGAACAACAGCTAATCCTTCTAATTCAGTTACCGAGTACGATCTCTCGAGTCCTAACCGACTGGCAGTTTCTTCTATTTGAAATGCACCTAATCCTTGAAATGATGCATCGCAAGAAATGCAGAAATCTAAATTCATGTGCAGATGACTTAAAATGTTACTCGTTACAAGAGCATCTTTGATTTTCTGAAAGGCATTTTGACATTCAGAAGTGCACATCCAGTGGACGTTTCTCTTGAGTAAATTCAACAAAGCTGGATGGTTCATTGATTGATCTGGAATGAAGCGACGAAAGATGAGGTTAATCCAGTGAAACCTTTTCATTGCTTTTGAGTGCAAGGTACAGGAAAATTTTTTATAGCTCTCAAGAAATTAGATGTCCTAAAAACTTTACTTCTCTCTTGGCGGTTTTGGATTTTTGCAAATTGGAGGTAACTCCGAAATCAGAGAATCTTTGAAAGATCTGTTGTAGAGGAGTTAAATGTTCTTCCCAGGAAGCCGTTGCTATCGGTAAATCATCAACGTAGACGGTTACTTGGTCAAGCAACTCCTGACCTAGCACATGATCCAGGGGGTGCAATGAAAACACCAGAATTAATGTTAAGACCAAAAGGTACTACTCGAAAATGATAAGAGCTATCAGCAAAGATGAATGCTGTGTAGTTCCTGGATGATAATGACAGTTTCGCCTGCCAATAGCTACTGCAGAGGTCAATGGAGGATATAAATTTTACACCATGCAATCTTTGTAATTGTTCCTCCAGGGCTTCAATTCTAGTGCATACTGGTATGATGATTTTATTGATATTCCTCTCGTCCAAGACAAGTCTGACGCTTGCATCGTGTTTGAAAATAGACAACAAAGGACTACTGTACGGAGAGTCGGATGGTTCCATTTAAGCGTTTTACGAATTTCTTGTTTGACTGCTTCCTTACGGCCTGCGGAACAGAATAGGTTGTGAAACGTCTCTGTGAAGTCATTTCATAAGACGCTTGTCGAATTCGGTGCAACTTATTCGCTTTACTACCTGATTTTAGCTCAATTCATGAACTCTTCCAGAAAGGCTGAGCACTCAAATAAGGCCTATTGAATATTATATGTGTGTTTTAATGTGAGGTTTCGGTTTTGTTTTGTGGGAATCGCTGCTGGGAGCAGACGATGTTGCTTCTCATCCGAAGGAGAGTACAGGATGACCAACATAGGTTTCCAGTACCTGAACAGAGAGGTTTACCCATCTTCGTCGAAGGCTGTTTTTGTGTGTGATGTTGGTGACAGGGTGCTACTACCCATCTGTTACCTTCCGCTGCACGGGGAGCTAGGTAATCTCGAAAGAGTACGGATTAGCTCTTAGTGGGTTTCAGGTGATAGGAAGCAGGTTGAGTTAATGCTTCGTTATGTTTAAATGTTGAAATACTTAATAACTTAAGCTTAACTGAAGCGTATGAAACGAGTATGATTTTTAATCTTAAGTTGCTTTTGTCTTTTGTGTGTCGATTTTGTGCCACGTGTTTGGTAATCAATGATCCTTCTGGTCCATCGCGGCACCGCAATAGGCTTTATTTTAACAGTTTGCTTGTCTAATGAGCTATAATTTCTGCAAGAATATCTGTTCTTTCATGCGCTTCCTACAAAGCAGCACAACAGTTTGATTCGGAATGCTCCACGTGCTCTAGTTCGGCCGTTTGCAAGCAGCAGACGCAGTTAGTATGTTAAATAAATATCGCACAGCCTTGTGTATTGGTTAAACCTCTGTCCAGAATAGTGCATGCGTAGAATCGTAATGCGAATCTCACTGAGATATTTTTATAGTATGAATGCAAAGGAGATGATAGTATCATTGTCTCCCACCACCGTTTTCTGTTTTTCTTCTTGCTGTAGTTAAATTGTGCTCTGTTACATTCTCAGGTAATTCTTACTTAAATATTTCTAGTCAGGCACCAGTTATGTGTAGTTAGGATGTGCAACCAAATACTTAGATACAATAAACAATCTACGTGAAAGATGAATTCTGTGATGTTGATCTTACCCACTTACTCCGATTTCCAATCCTGAATTAATCAAGTTGCTACATGCACGACATGGAGTGCTATTTATCTGGCTACTTAAAGAAACTTGCATACTGGTAATTAAATTATTAAAGTAATTAAACTAATAATTTTCCAGCTCCGTTTTTTTCTAAATGGTTAGGAAGGGCTTGGGCTGGTGGCGACCCTAAATTTCGGAAATTTTATCATTATTTGTGCGAGAGAAGCAGCTAGAAATGCGAGATAACGTATATGGCTCGATGAGAAACGTCGTAAACATAGTTGTTGTTGTGGTCTTCAGTCCTGAGACTGGTTTGATGCAGCTCTCCATGCTACTCTATCCTGTGCAAGCTTCTTCATCTCCCAGTACCTACTGCAACCTACATCCTTCTGAATCTGCTTAGTGTATTGATCTCTTGGTCTCCCTCTACGATTTTTACCCTCCACGCTGCCCTCCAATGCTAAATTTGTGATCCCTTGATGCCTCAAAACATGTCCTACCAAACGATCCCTTCTTCTAGTCAAGTTGTGCCACAAACTTCTCTTCTCCCCAATCCTATTCAATACCTCCTCATTAGTTATGTGATCTACCCATCTAATCTTCAGCATTCTTCTGTAGCACCACATTTCGAAAGCTTCTATTCTCTTCTTGTCCAAACTGGTTATCGTCCATGTTTCACTTCCATACATGGCTACACTCCATACAAATACTTTCAGAAACGACTTCCTGACACTTAAATCTATAGTCGATGTTAACAAATTTCTCTTCTTCAGAAACGATTTCCGTGCCATTGCCAGTCTACATTTTATATCCTCTCTACTTCGACCATCATCAGTTATTTTACTCCCTAAATAGCAAAACTCCTTTACTACTTTAAGTGTCTCATTTCCTAATCTAATCCCCTCAGCATCACCCGATTTAATTTGACTACATTCCATTATCCTCGTTTTGCTTTTGTTGATGTTCATCTTATATCCTCCTTTCAAGACACTGTCCATTCCGTTCAACTGCTCTTCCAAGTCCTTTGCTGTCTCTGACAGAATTACAATGTCATCGGCGAACCTCAAAGTTTTTACTTCTTCTCCATGAATTTTAATACCTACTCCAAATTTTTCTTTTGTTTCCTTTACTGCTTGCTCAATATACAGATTGAATAACATCGGGGAGAGGCTACAACCCTGTCTCACTCCTTTCCCAACCACTGCTTCCCTTTCATGCCCCTCGACTCTTATAACTGCCATCTGGTTTCTGTACAAATTGTAAATAGCCTTTCGCTCCCTGTATTTTACCCCTGCCACCTTCAGAATTTGAAAGAGAGTATTCCAGTTAACGTTGTCAAAAGCTTTCTCTAAGTCTACAAATGCTAGAAACGTAGGTTTGCCTTTTCTTAATCTTTCTTCTAAGATAAGTCGTAAGGTTAGTATTGCCTCACGTGTTCCAACATTTCTACGGAATCCAAACTGATCTTCCCCGAGGTCCGCTTCTACCAGTTTTTCCATTCGTCTGTAAAGAATTCGCGTTAGTATTTTGCAGCTGTGACTTATTAAATTGATAGTTCGGTAATTTTCACATCTGTCAACACCTGCTTTCTTTGGTATTGGAATTATTATATTCTTCTTGAAGTCTGTGGGTATTTCGCCTGTCTCATACATCTTGCTCACCAGATTGTAGAGTTTTGTCATGACTGGCTCTCCCAAGGCCATCAGTAGTTCTAATGGAATGTTGTCTACTCCCGGGGCCTTGTTTCGACTCAGGTCTTTCAGTGCTCTGTCAAACTCTTCGCGCAGTATCTTATCTCCCATTTCATCTTCATCTACATCCTCTTCCATTTCCATAATATTGTCCTCAAGTACTTCGCCCTTGTATAAACCCTCTATATACTCCTTCCACCTTTCTGCCTTCCCTTCTTTGCTTAGAACTGGGTTGCCATCTGAGCTCTTGATATTCATACAAGTGGTTCTCTTCTCTCCTAAGGTCTCTTTAATTTTCCTGTAGGCAGTATCTATCTTACCCCTAGTGAGATAAGCCTCTACATCCTTACATTTGTCCTCTAGCCATCCCTGCTTAGCCATTTTGCACTTCCTGTCGATCTCATTTTTGAGACGTTTGTATTCCCTTTTGCCTGCTTCATTTACTGCATTTTTATATTTTCTCCTTTCATCAATTAAATTCAATATTTCTTCTGTTACCCAAGGATTTCTATTAGCCCTCGTCTTTTTACCTACTTGATCATCTGCTGCCTTCACTACTTCATCCCTCAGAGCTACCCATTCTTCTTCTACTGTATTTCTTTCCCCCATTCCTGTCAATTGTTCCCTTATGCTCTCCCTGAAACTCTCTACAACCGCTGGTTCTTTCAGTTTATCCAGGTCCCATCTCCTTAAATTCCCACCTTTTTGCAGTTTCTTCAGTTTCAATCTGCAGTTCATAACCAATAGATTGTGGTCAGAATCCACATCTGCCCCTGGAAATGTCTTACAATTTAAAACCTGGTTCCTAAATCTCTGTCTTACCATTATATAATCTATCTGATACCTATTAGTATCTCCAGGATTCTTCCAGGTATACAACCTTCTTTTATGATTCTTGAACCAAGTGTTAGCTATGATTAAGTTATGCTCTGTGCAAAATTCTACAAGGCGGCTTCCTCTTTCATTTCTTCCCCCCAATCCATATTCACCTAGTATGTTTCCTTCTCTCCCTTTTCCTACTGACGAATTCCAGTCACCCATGACTATTAAATTTTCGTCTCCCTTCACTACCTGAATAATTTCTTTTATCTCGTCATACATTTCATCAATTTCTTCATTATCTGCAGAGCTAGTTGGCATATAAACTTGTACTACTGTAGTAGGCATGGGCTTTGTGTCTATCTTGGCCACAATAATGCGTTCACTATGCTGTTTGTAGTAGCTAACCCGCACTCCTATTTTTTTATTCATTATTAAACCTACTCCTGCATTACCCCTATTTGATTTTGTATTTATAACCCTGTAATCACCTGACCAAAAGTCTTGTTCCTCCTGCCACCGAACTTCACTAATTCCCACTATATCTAACTTTAACCTATCCATTTCCCTTTTTAAATTTTCTAACCTACCTGCCCGATTAAGGGATCTGACATTCCACGCTCCGATCCGTAGAATGCCAGTTTTCTTTCTCCTGATAACGACGTCCTCTTGAGTAGTCCCCACCCGGAGATCCGAATGGGGGACTATTTTACCTCCGGAATATTTTACCCAAGAGGACGCCATCATCATTTAATCATACAGTAAAGCTGCATGTCCTCGGGAAAAATTACGGCTGTAGTTTCCCCTTGCTTTCAGCCGTTCGCAGTACCAGCACAGCAAGGCCGTTTTGGTTAATGTTACAAGGCCAGATCAGTCAATCATCCAGACTGTTGCCCCTGCAACTACTGAAAAGGCTGCTGCCCCTCTTCAGGAACCACATGTTTGTCTGGCCTCTCAACAGATACCCCTCCGTTGTGGTTGCACCTACGGTACGGCCATCTGTATCGCTGAGGCACGCAAGCCTCCCCACCAACGGCAAGGTCCATGGTTCATGGGGGAAGGTAAACATAGTAATACGTTACAATTGTTTTACAAACAGTATCATGGGGTTTCACCTTCATGTCAAAGTCATAGTTAGCTATCATACCTGGTTTTCGTGAAAAAATGTTCAAAAATTTTGATAGTAAATCATGCAGTTCATATTTCTGTCGGTCGTTGAGTCCGTCTGATTCCAAAGTTTTCGTGCGTAGCTCGTCTGCAGTTGGTAACAAGCCAGAGTCATTGTTGATGTCGCTAGACTCGTCAATCGCACGATAATAATGTTTCCTGTCAGAGAGTCTACGTATTTTTACTCTGCGCTCAATATTGGTTATCCTGACTTTTGTTCCCATTAGATGTATGACTAATGTCCTACCGTTGAATCTTAGCGTACATTTACCTTCAGCTAGATCGATAATGGCACGGTTTTTCCTAACAAGCATGGAGCAGACAAGTTCTTAGTTACTAAAAATATGCACTGTACACAGTCGGATTCAAATTGTATGGGTGCTTGTACTTGCAGGCTGTCCTTCTGTACCAGGGAGCCCACTGCTCCGGATACAGTACATTCTTGTACAGGGAGTGAAGGAATTTTCGATACAGAGAACACCTTTTTGTGTAAACACATAGACAAAGCATTGATGTTTGCACCTGTGTCGATAATGGCAATGATAGGTGTATCAGAGTGTGAGTCAGAGTTGACGCCTGTACTCGGTTCTCCCATAAGTCGCCGTTGTCGTAGGTGTTCTTTTCGTCTAATAGGTCGTCCCGTAGGTCGCTGTCTTCTTCGTATAATGACTTTCTTGGAGACTAGAAATCTACTCTCTCCACGAGACTCAGAGGGCCATAGACACGGGTTCCCAGGTAGGTGCCGTGTTTCTTGACTTCCGCAAGGTGTTCTATACAGTTCCCCACAGTCGTTTAATGAACAAAGTAAGACCATATGGACTATCAGACTAATTGTGTGATTGGATTGAAGAGTTCCTAGATAACAGAACGCAGCATGTCATTCTCAATGGAGAGAAGTCTTCCGAAGTAAGAGTGATTTCAGGTGTGCCGCAGGGGAGTGTCATAGCACCGTTGCTATTCACAATATACATAAATGACCTTGTGGATGACATCGGAAGTTCACTGAGGCTTTTTGCAGATGATGCTGTGGTGTATCGAGAGTTTGTAACAATGGAAAATTGTACTGAAATGCAGAAGGATCTGCAGCGAATTGACGCATGGTGCTGGGAATGGCAATTGAATCTCAATGTAGACAAGTGTAATGTGCTACGAATACATAGAAAGAAAGATCCCTTATCATTTAGCTACAATATAGCAGGTCAGCAACTGGAAGCAGTTAATTCCATAAATTATCTGGGAGTACGCATTAGGAGTGATTTAAAATGGAATGATCATATAAAGTTGATCGTCGGTAAAGCAGATGCCAGACTGAGATTCAGTGGAAGAATCCTAAGGAAATGCAATCCGAAAACAAAGGGAGTATGTTACAGTACGCATGTTCGCCCACTGCTTGAATACTGCTCACCAGTGTGGGATCCGTACCAGATAGGGTTGATAGAAGAGATATAGACGATCCAACGGAGAGCAGCGAGATTCGTTACCGGATCATTTAGTTGTCGCGAAAGCGTTACGGAGCTGATACATAAACTCCAGGGGAAGACTCTGCAAGAGAGACGCTCAGTAGCTCGGTACGGGCTTTTGTTGAATTTTCGAGAACATACCTTCACTGAGGAGTCAAGCAGTATATTGCTCCCTCCTACGTATATCGTATATCTCGCGAAGAGACTGTGAGGATGAACTCAGAGAGATTAGAGCCCACACAGAGGCATACCGACAATCCTTCTTTCCACGAACAATACGAGACTGGAATAGAAGGGAAAACCGATAGGGGTACTCAAGGTACCCTCCGCCACACACCGTCAAGTGGCTTGCGGAGTATGGATGTAGATGTATCTAATTACGTTGATATGTCTTTTAATGAAGTTGCCCCCCCCCCCCCCCCAAATGTTCCGCAGCTTCTCCGTGGAGGCATAAAGAAGCTGCTACTGGTTTTGCATCTTGGGTGGAAATGAACTTTCAGTTATTTTTAGCTAATTAGTAATCTGTGTCATATTTGTCGGGAAATTTGTGTTCGTATTCCATACGAATTGTGAGTCACTTAATTGCGGGTCATTTGGCATCGCGTTTGTTGCTTGATTCGCCTGTGTGTACAAAATGATCGGGTTTCATTGGTTATTGTAACTGGCGGTGTTCGGAAAAGCATGTGACGGATAGTTTTGATTATTGTTCCTCATCTGTTGTTAAGGTTGGTGAGGAAATGTCGCATTCTGAGGGTGTGAAAAATTCATTTGGTGTGAGAGAGTGAAGTTGCTTTACTGATTAAAATGTTGTGGCCTGTTATAATTGTTCCATTTACTTCGCTCGTGGCGATTGCCATTGTGTTTCTTGTTGTTCTGATACTGGTAATTACTGTTGCGATTTAACGGTGAATTACCCTACTGTCGCTGTGTGTTTTGATAAATCGGATTGTATCTATTTTGATTTGCGTATTTGGCATATGGTTCCTCGTTGCGGGGATTGAAATTGTTATGACTACTGTAAGGCTGCACGTTTGGTGGTCCTGTGTTAAGCTGGTATAACATTTCATTGACACTGTTTACTACGTGCTGTCACGGAGCGGGCTGTCGATTATTGTAGTTATTCCGCGCACTCGCACGCACGTCCTCATATATCATATCCAAGTTGTCAAGAACGGAAAGGAAAGCTTCATGGTCATCTTCCCTTATATTGACTAATTTTTCCCTTATTGACACTGGAAGGTTTGACTTTAGGATCATGATGACATCTTTGGCTAAAATGGGCGTGTCTCAATACTGAATTTTACGTTGATATTTTTCGAAATAACGCCTCCTTTGGCGTTGAAAGGTTCGGCGTTATAGACCTCTTTTAGATGTCTTTGTTGAATACCTGAACTCCAGAATTTATTCAAAAAATGTCTTTCGAAATCTGCATAGGTGCGACATTTGTCTATTATTTCTGTACCCCAGATTGATCCATCTCCGGGTGTACTTACTCTAATGTAAACTGTACTCTCTCTTTGTCATTCCATGATTCGGGAAAGGCACCTGAGAAAGATTTTAGAAATACCATGGGATGTATATTCCGTTTTTCAGGTATAAATGGCTGGAAAATTTGCACTAGTTTTGTCATGCATATTATTTGCTGTTGTTGAGAATTGCAAATGCTATTCCGGATATTGCCGCGAATCTGGTTCTGGCAGGAGCGAATAGTCGCTTTGATTATCGCCTTGCAATTCGATAACTTGTTTCTTAAGCTGATCGATGCCATTGGTCAGCTGTTGCTTCCATTCCGGAAGATCATGGCTGAATGCTCGTCTGATTTCGACTAATTCACTGGTTAAATTGTCACCAGAAGTACCGGGAGCGGTTAGGTTTTCTACTGTGGCAGATTTAACTGCGCCTTTCAGTTCGAATTGTACCTTACTCTCTATGTACTGTTCTCTAGATTGTATCCACTCTTCGAATTCCCTATTAAGTGTAGTGTTCATGCCTGCTGTGACATCTCTGATCCTTTTGCCAATATTGACATCAGATATACACTGGACAAGGTTTTCAACTCGTTCGCCAATGTTATTGACACCTTCTGTCAGTTGACTTACTCTCTTTGAAACATCACCGTAATGCTTCAAAGAGACACTCGCAGTTGATTTACATACGTGTACTTGTATCTGTAAATCCGTAAGCTTTCTACCAATGTTGGCATCGGCGGATTCCACCATGAAAAGAACACTGTCAATTTTGGTATTCACGCTTGCGCTTAGCTCGCTTGCCTACACATTGGTAATACAGTACTGGCCATTAAAATTGCTACACCACGAAGATGATGTGCTACAGACGCAAAATTTAACCGACAGGAAGAATATGCTTTGATATGCAAATGATTCGCCTTTCAGAGCATTCACACAAGGTTCGCGACGGTGGCGACACCTACAACGTGCTGACATGAGGAAAGTTTCCAACCGATTTCTCATACACAAACAGCAGTTGACCGGCGTTGCCTGGTGAAACGTTGCTGTGATGCCTCGTGTGAGGAGGAGAAATGCGTACCATCACGTTTCCGACTTTGGTAAAGGTCGGATTGTAGCCTATCGCGATTGCGGTTTATCAGATCGTGACATTGCTGCTCGCGTTGGTCGAGATCCAATGACTGTTAGCTGAATATGGAATCGGTGGGCTCAGGAGGGTAATACGGAACGCCGTGCTGGATCCCGACGGCCTCGTATCACTAGCAGTCGAGATGACAGGCATCTTATCCGCATGGCTGTAACGGATCGTTTGCACGACAACCATCTGCACGAACAGTTTGACGACGTTTGCAGCAGCATGGACTATCAGCTCGGAGACCGTGGCTGCGGTTACCCTTGACGCTGCATCACAGACAGGAGCGCCTGCGATGGTGTACTCGACGACGAACCTGGGTGCACAAATGGCAAAACATCGCTTTTTCGGACGAATCCAGGTTCTGTTTACAGCATCATGATGGTCAAATCCGTGTTTGGCGACATCGCGGTGAACGCACATTGGAAGCGTGTATTCGTCATCGCCATACTGGCGTATCACCCGGCGTGATGGTATGGGGTGCCATTGGTTACACGTCTCGGTCACCTCTTGTTCGCATTGACGGCACGTTGAACAGTGGACGTCACATTTCAGATGTGTTACGACCCGTGGCTCTACCCTTCATTCGATCCCTGCGAAAACCTACATTTCAGCAGGGTAATGCACGACCGCATGTTGCAGGTCCTGTACGGGCCTTTCTGGATACAGAAAATGTTCGACTTCTTCCCTGGCCAGCACATTCTTCAGATCTCTCACCAATTGAAAACGTCTGGTCAATGGTGGCCGAGCAACTGGCTCGTCACAATACGCCAGTCACTGCTCTTGATCAACTGTGGTATCGTCTTGAAGCTGCATGGACAGCTGTACCTGTACACGCCATCCAAGCTCTGTTTGACTCAATGCGCAGGCGTATCAAGGCCGTTATTACGGCCAGAGGTGGTTGTTCTGGGTACTGATTTCTCAGGAATTATGCACCCAAATTGCGTGAAAATGTAATCACATGTCAGTTCTAGTATAACATATTTGTCCAATGAATACCCGTTTATCATCTGCATTTCTTCTTGGTGTAGCAATTTTAATGGCCATTAGTGTAGCTTTAATTTTCTCTTCCATGGTGTCATTTGAACTTTTGATTTGGGCTTGGATGTCGATGATAACGGAATTTATGGTGGTCTTCTATTCTAAATTGTTTAATTTGGTGTCAACTGTCCTGTTTTGCTCCTGCAACCTGGCATCGACATCCGCTATTTGACCTGCCAGGTTACCCATGTGAGCCTCAAGATCGTCACTTTTGTTCGCTAACCGTCCCATTCGAGTGTCCAGCTTCCTCATGTGTGTTTCATGACCCGTTTTCATGTCAGCGAACAATTTTAACACATCTGTTAGCGAGCATTCACGCGATTGCGACGCGTATTGTGACGCCGACACACCGCGTACCACTTCTCTCTACATCTGCATCTACATCCATACTCCGCAAGCCACTTGACGGTGTGTGGCGGAGGGTACTTTTACCTCTATCGGTTCTCCCTTCTAATCCAGTCTCGTATTGTTCGTGGAGAGAAAGATTGTCGGTATGCCTCTGTGTGGGCTCTAATCCCTGATTTTATCCTCACGGTTTCTTCGCGAGATATACGTAGGAGGGAGCAATATACTGCTTGACTCCTCGAAAATTCAACAAAAGCCCGTACCGAGCTACTGAGCGTCTCTCCTGCAGAGTCCTCCACTGGAGTTTATCTATCATCTCCGTAACGCTTTCGCGATTACTGAATGATCCTGTAACGAAGCGCGCTGCTCTCCGTTGGATCTTCTCTGTCTCTTCTATCAATCCTATCTGGTACGGATCCCACACTGCTGAGCAATATTCAAGCAGTGGGCGAACAAGTGTACTGTAACCTACTTCCTTTGTTTTCGGATTGCATTTCCTTAGGATTCTTCCAATGAATCTCAGTCTGGCATCTGCTTTACCGACGATCAACTTTATATGATCATTCCATTTTAAATTACTCCTAATGCCAGTCCCAGATAATTTATGGAATTAACTGCTTCCAGTTGCTGACCTGCTATATTGTAGCTAAATGATGAAGGATCTATCTTTCTATGTATTCGCAGGGACATTACAATTGTCTACAATGAGACTCAATTGCCAGTCCCTGCAGCATGCGTCAATTTGTTGCAGATCCTCCTGCATTTCAGTACAATTTTCCATCGTTACAACCTCTCGATATACCACAGCATCATCCGCAAAAAGCCACAGTGAACTTCCAATGTTATCCACAAGGTCATTTACGTATACTGTGAATAGCAACGGTCCTACGACACTCCCCTGCGGCACACCTGAAATCACTCTTACTTCGGAAGACTTCTCTCCATTGAGAATGACATGCTGCGTTCTGTTATCTAGGAACTCTTCAATCCAATCACACGTCTGAGAGTCGATATGCTCTTACTTTGTTCATTAAATGACTGTGGGAAACTGTATCGAACGCCTTGCGGAAGTCAAGAAACACGGCATCTACCTGTGAACCCATGTCTATGGCCCTCTGAGTCTCGTGGACGAATAGCGCGAGCTGGGTTTCACACGATCGTCTTTTTCGAAACCCATGCTGATTCCTACAGAGTAGGTTTCCAGTCTCCAGAAAAGTCATTCTACTCGAACATAATACGTGTTCCAAAATTCTGCAACTGATCGACGTTAGAGGTATAGGTCTATAGTTCTGTTCGATGTCCCTTCTTGAAAACGGAGATGACCTGTGCCCTTTTCCAATCCTTTGGAACGCTACGCTCTTCTAGAGACCTACGGTACACCGCTGCATGAAGGGGGGCAAGTTCCTTCGCGTACTCTGTGTAAAATCGAACTGGTATCCCATCAGTTCCAGTGGCTTTTCCTCTTTTGAGCGATTTTAATTGTTTCTCTATCCCTCTGTCGTCCATTTCGATATCTACCATTTTGCTATCTGTGCGACAATCTAGAGATTAGTCCTTAACTACGAGATTCAGGTTTGATAACACCGTGCGCGATCTAAGTTGTCTGTGTAGCTCATCTGCCATCTTAGACTTAGCGTAGTTACACCACACGAGGCAATTTTATGATTATGATTTTCACTTGTCAGGCGCGCCAATGTTTTCGCGACCTGATTTCTCAGATGCTTCCATGTAGTGAACAGCTGAAACTCTAACACACAAAGACGCCAATATGGCAACCGGAGAGACGAAATAAATGGAAAGCACTTAGGTACCACTGAAACTGGTGCAGATAGCAGCCATTATGATTCACTAAAATTTACAACAATGAGAATTGTTAGCAAATTATTTCTATTTTAAGCGAATTGATGTGAAAGAGACTGTTCTAACTGGAAATAGGAAAAGGAAATATGGAATTTAGAGAGCGAAAGGAAAAGGAATAAAGAGTAGAGAACGAATTGTCATTAGCCGACAGAATACTTGGTACGCAAAGCTTCAAACGAATGAAAAGCCGTACTCACTTTTCGTTGTCTTGAGAGCTGCAATTTACCGCTGTTGTGATTTCGAATTGCGATTTTTTTCTTTATCTGATTTTTCTGCGACTCACTTCCAAATCTCCCCCAGTTGGTTGCGTGAAACGTAAAAAGAACAGAATAGTTTTTAGTCAAGTACCTGCTCGGGCGCCACATCTAGTGTTATAGATTTTGGTATTCACACACATTTAACCAAATATAACAGTAATGATGATAATGTCGGGCAATGTTTGCCGAGAAGATAAAGAACGCAACCTATAACACTAGATTCCGTACCACGGCAGTTCCGCTTTGCCGTTTTTGGTACAACTTGGAGAGAAAAATTAATGGATTTTCGCCGATGCGTCGGTTCTCGATTTGTTCAGGAGACGTAGGGTTTGATTATGCGAAGGTGGTTTCGTGACTGCCCTTTGACGCGGATTGCCTTCACACAATCAGAATCTTCGATGAAAATATTTAAGTGACCTATTTGAATAAAAAAATGGAAATGAATGCAAAACAGTGAAATTTTGTAAAAAGTTATCAGATTGGAAATTGAACACATTAATGTCCTCCCGAATACAATCGAGATACCGCGATGAAGAGAGAACCTGTAATAAAGCTTACATACATTGAAAAATCACGGTGATTTTAAAAAATGGTTCAAATGGCTCTGAGCACTATGGGACTTAACATCTATGGTCATCAGTCCCCTTGAACTTAGAACTACTTAAACCTAACTAACCTAATGACATCACACAACACTCAGTCATCACGAGGCAGAGAAAATTCCTGACCCCGCCGGGAATCGAACCAGGGACCCCGTCGCGAGACCACGAGCTGCGGACGGTGATTTTAAAGAAAAGAATAAGCAGAGATTTTTTGTAAAGTGAAGCATCAATATATTCTCTAAGAACAAAGGTTTTAAAGTAACAGACATTAACAAATATACAATGAATACAAAACTTACATTTTTATGTTTCTCTCATACATGGAGCAGTTCAACAATCGCTGCTTTTGTCTTTCCGAGATTCCTTAAAAATTAAATGTTCTGGGATGCTCATAAGTACTTTTTAGCGTCACACGGTTTACTGAAGCGATTTGCTTGGTCATTTACATGGTTTTTGACACTAAGTAAAATATCGCTTTTAGCGGTGCTACACAACACGTCTTAACAAGTCGGCGACCAAGCGTAAAAAGGTAATGAAGTCTCTAGAACATTTCTTAACAAATGAGGGATTGTTCTTTCAAATGTTTCGCAGCTTATTGCTATCGAGCGCTGCGGCAATGATTTAAATATCTGCGCCCAGCGGGTCATAGCGTTTATTTGAAATACACTCCTGGAAATTGAAATAAGAACACCGTGAATTCATTGTCCCAGGAAGGGGAAACTTTATTGACACATTCCTGGGGTTAGATACATCACATGATCACACTGACAGAACCACAGGCACATAGACACAGGCAACAGAGCATGCACAATGTCGGCACTAGTACAGTGTATATCCACCTTTCGCAGCAATGCAGGCTGCTATTCTCCCATGGAGACGATCGTAGAGATGCTGGATGTAGTCCTGTGGAACGGCTAGCCATGTCATTTCCACCTGGCGCCTCAGTTGGACCAGCGTTCGTGCTGGACGTGTAGACCGCGTGAGACGACGCTTCATCCAGTCCCAAACATGCTCAATGGGGGACAGATCCGGAGATCTTGCTGGCCAGGGTAGTTGACTTACACCTTCTAGAGCACGTTGGGTGGCACGGGATACATGCGGACGTGCATTGTCCTGTTGGAACAGCAAGTTCCCTTGCCGGTCTAGGAATGGTAGAACGATGGGTTCGATGACGGTTTGGATGTACCGTGCACTATTCAGTGTCCCCTCGACGATCACAAGTGGTGTACGGCCAGTGTAGGAGATCGCTCCCCACACCATGATGCCGGGTGTTGGCCCTGTGTGCCTCGGTCGTATGCAGTTCTGATTGTGGCGCTCACCTGCACGGCGCCAAACACGCATACGACCATCATTGGCACCAAGGCAGAAGCGACTCTCATCGCTGAAGACGACACGTATCCATTCGTCCCTCCATTCACGCCTGTCGCGACACCACTGGAGGCGGGCTGCACGATGTTGGGGCGTGAGCGGAAGACGGCCTAACGGTGTGCGGGACCGTAGCCCAACTTCATGGAGACGGTTGCGAATGGTCCTCGCCGATACCCCAGGAGCAACAGTGTCCCTAATTTGCTGGGAAGTGGCGGTGCAGTCCCCTACGGCACTGCGTAGGATCCTACGGTCTTGGCGTGCATCCGTGCGTCGCTGCGGTCCGGTCCCAGGTCGACGGGCACGTGCACCTTCCGCCGACCACTGGCGACAACATCGATGTACTGTGGAGACCTCACGCCCCACGTGTTGAGCAATTCGGCGGTACGTCCACCCGGCCTCCCGAATGCCCACTATACGCCCTCGCTCAAAGTCCGTCAACTGCACATACGGTTCACGTCCACGCTGTCGCGACATGCTACCAGTGTTAAAGACTGCGATGGAGCTCCGTATGCCACGGCAAACTGGCTGACACTGACGGCGGCGGTGCACAAATGCTGCGCAGCTAGCGCCATTCGACGGCCAACACCGCGGTTCCTGGTGTGTCCGCTGTGCCGTGCGTGTGATCATTGCTTGTACAGCCCTCTCGCAGTGTCCGGAGCAAGTATGGTGGGTCTGACACACCGGTGTCAATGTGTTCTTTTTTCCATTTCCAGGAGTGTATTTTAACGCTGGACGCGCGTCTTGGTGTAGGCGCACATTATAAAGCATTTCGTCTCTTTACGCATGCGCTGTGATGCTTAATACCTTTACGAACTGCAGCCCGATGGCTGTTCCTCTCTTTTATGACAAATATCTCATTTGCAAAGTATCTGAAATCTAATAATATTACAATTCCTTATATTCGTGGTACACTCGTGAAATGGTAGTATGGAAAATTCCCCACATCATTGGTACCTCTGAGATGTTGTGTCCCATCGCTCGTGCGCCGACTATAAGTTCACGTTCAAACGCACTTACATTTTGATAACCTGCCATTGTAGCAGCAGTAACCGATCTACGCCAGTCACTTGTTCTCTTACACAGGCGTTGGCGATTGCAGCGCCGTATTTTGCCTGTTTAAATATCTCTGTATTTGAACACGCATGCCTACACCAGTTTCATTGGCGCTTGAGTGTATAATGAGAGTTGCTTCTACCTATCTAAACGTGCTTAGTGGCACTGGAAGAGCCAATGGTATTGAAAACATGCTGAAAGGCAAATAAAAACATTTTGCTTCTTTCATGTGACGACATTGAGATGTAAATCCTGCCTTGATGATTTTTACATAACGATGTTTAAACTTAACGATAGCGCCCTCGCAAGGATGGAGTTGCGGCAGAGGACGGTCTCTGGTACATACGAGGTGCGGCTAGAAAAAAACCGGACTGATGCTGGAAAAAACATTTATTTACAATTATTTACAATTTCATGTTATCTCCTTCAATGTACTCTCCTCCTCGGTCTCTACACCGCTCCATACGAATTTTCCACTGTTCATAGCAATGCTGCAGATCATTTTCGGTAAGTCCATACATTACTTCCGTCGCTTTTTCTTTTACTGCTTCAACAGTCTCAAATCTAGTTCGTTTCAAAGCTGACTTGACTTTAGGGAAAAGAAAAAAGTCACAGGGGGCCGAATCAGGTGAGTAGGGTGGATGATCTAAGATGGGAATGTTGTGTTTTGCCAAAAACGTCTTCACTGACAACGCACTGTGAGCTGGGGCATTGTCTTGGTGAAGGATCCATGACTTTTTTCTCCACAAATCGTTCCGTTTTCTCCGTACTCGCTCACGTAGGGTAGCCAGGACGCTAATGTACTAATGCTGATTCACTGTTTGTCCCTCTGGTACCCAATCAATATGCACAATCCCTTTGATGTCAAAAAAACAATCATCATTGCCTTGAATTTCGATTTTGACATTCGTGCTTTTTTTTGTCGTGGAGAACCAGGAGTTTTCCAATGCATCGATTGGCGTTTAGTTTCGGGATCGTAAGTAAAAAACCACGATTCATCGCAAGTAATAACATTTTGTATGAAGGTGGGATCACTTTCAATGTTTTCCAGGATGTCAGAACAAATCATTCTTCGGCGTTCCTTCTGTTCAATTGTGAGACACTTTGGAACCATTTTTGAACACACTTTGTTCATGTTGAAACTTTCATGAAGAATCTGCCTAACACTTTCCTTGTCAACTCCTGTTAACTCAGACACTGCTCTGATTGTTAAACGGCGATCTTGTCGAACAAGTTTACCGATTTTTTCAATGTTTGCATCAGTTTTTGCTGACAATGGTCTGCCAGTGCGAGTGTCATCACTGGTGTCTTCGCGGCCATCTTTAAATCGTTTAAACCACTCAAACACTTGCGTCCGCGATAAACAATCATCGCCGTACACTTGTTGTAACATTAGAAACGTTTCACTTGCAGATTTTCCTTGTTTGAAACAAAATTTGATGTTAACACGCTGTTCTTTCTGTACACTCAACATTTTCCGACGCACAGACAAAACGTCAACTACTTAAAACAGACGCCACGGGCAGACTGAGTGCAGGAGGCAGATGAAACTCGAGCAGTAGGCGGAGCGAGAGTCACGTGACAGGCCACGCGACTTTCAGCCTTATTGCATTCGTTTTATTGTTTCACCAGTACTAGTCCGGTTTTTTTCTAGCCACACCTCGTACAGCGACCGTCTGCTAGGATGCGGTCTCGCTGACCCCACCTTCGCTGTACCCCCCCCCCCCCCCTCCCGCTCCCGGGCGACCGATATCGCCTGAAGACGCCCGAGCGTTTCAAATGTGTATCCCTCCCGTTATGGTGCGCAGCCACAGTGCAGCCGATCTCGTCCAAACATACAGACTTCAGACTGCAATCGCTGACACTGAAATCAGTTGCGTTTTTTTCGGTAGGAGAGACATCTGAGTCTTTGCACCTGTGGTCTAGGGGTAGCGTCTTCGATCAGTAATCGAAACGTCATCGGTCCCGGGTTCGGATCCCGCCACTGCTTAAATTTTGATTAATAATCAGCATTGGTGGCTGAAGACTTCCGGCATAAGAAGTCAGCCTCATTCTGCCAACGGCCTTGTCAAGAGGGCGGAGGAGCGGACAGAGGTTCATGGCACTCTTTTGTCCTAGGGGTGGGAAACTGCCCCTAAATACGAAAGAATCAGCAATGATCAACGGCATGAGGGTGCAGTAGGCAATGGAAACCATAGCGTTAAACACACGTAATGTGTATCCACAGGAAATGTCGCCTTTAATTGAAAAAGTGTCATGATGGTCTCTTCATTGGCAAAAGATTCCGAAATAGTCCCCCATTCAGATCTCTGGGACAGGATTGCCAAGGGGGAGGTGATCATGTGAAAAAGACTGAATAATCAATCAAAGGATTACGTTCTACGAGTTGGGGCATGGAATGCCAGAAGCTTGAACAGGGTAGGGAAACTAGAAAATCTGAAAAGGGAAATGCAAAGGCTAAGTGTAAATATAGTAGGGCTCTGTGAAGTGAAATGGAAAGAGAAAGAAGACGAGGATTTCTGGTCAGATTTGTATAGAGTAATATCAACAGCAGCAGAAAATGATATAACAGGAGTAGAATTCGAAATGAGCGGGAAATGGGGCAGAGTGTGTGTTACTGTGAGCAATTCAGTGATAAGGTTATTCTTATCAGAATCGACAGCAAACCAACACTGACAACGATAGTTCAGGTACACATGCCGATGTCGTAAGCTGAAGATGAAGAGACAGAGAAAGTATATAAGGATATAGAAAGGGTAACACAGTACGTAAAGGGAGATGATAATCTAATAGTCATTGAGGACTGGAATGCAGTTTTAGGGGAAGGAGTAGAAGAAAACGTTACAGGAGAATATGGACTTGGTATTAGGACGGAGGGAGCAGAAAGACTAATTGTGTTCTCTAATAAATTTCTACTAGTACTAGCGGATACTCTGTTCAAGAATCACAAGAGGAAGATGTATACTTGAAAAAAAGCCAGGTGGTATGGGAAGATTTCAGTTAGATTACATCATGGTCGAGAGAGATTCCAAAATCACGTACTGGATTGTAATGCATATGGACTCAGATTACAATATAGTAGTGATGAAGAGCAGGCTGAAGTGTAAGTCATTAGACAGGAAGAATCAATATGCAAAGAAGTGGGATAAAGAAATACTAACAAGTGACGAGACACGCTTCGAAGTTCTCTAAGGCTATAGATACAGGAATAAGGAATAGCTCAGTAGGCAGTACAGTCGAAGAGGAATGGACATCTCTAAAAAGGGCCATCACAGAAGTTGGAAAGAGAAACATAGGTACAAAGAAGGTAATTGTGAAGGAACCATGGGTAACAGAAGAAATACTTCAGTTGTTCGATGATAGGATGAAGTACAAAAATGTTACGAGAAACTCAGGAATACAGAAATACAAGTCGCTGAGGAATGAAATAAATAGGAAGTGCAGAGAAGCTAAGACGAAATGGCTGCATGAAAAATGTGTAAATATTGAGAAAGAAATAATTGTCGGAAGGACGGACTCAGCATATAGGAAAGGCAAAGCAACCTTCGGTGAAATTAAAGGCAAGGGTAGTAACATTAAGAGTGCAACGAGAATTCCACTATTAAATAGAGACGAGAGAGTGGATAGGTGGGAAGAGTACACTGAAAGCCTCTATGAGGGGAAAGATTTGTCTGATGTGATAGAAGAAGAAACAGAAGTCGATTTGGAAGAGGTAGGGGATCCAGTATTAGAATCAGAATTTAAAATAGCTTTGCAGGGCTCAAGATCAAATAAGGCAGAAAGGATAGCTAAAATTCCATCAGAAGTTCTAAAATCATTGGGGGAAGTGGCAACAAAATGACTATTCACGTTTGTGTGTAGAATGTATGAGTCTGGCGCCCACCATCTTACTTTTGGAAACACATCATCCACACAATTCCGAAGACTGCGAGAGCTGAAAAGTGCGAGAATTACCGCACAATCTGCTTAACAGCTTATACATCCATTCTCTGAGAAGAAGAATGGAAACGAAAAAGTGAGGATATGCTAGATGACGATTAGTTAGGCTTTAGAAAAGTCACGAGAGAAGAAATCCTGACGTTGTGGTTGACATGGGAGCAAGACTAAAGAAAAATCAAGACACGTTCATAGGATTTGGCGACCTGGAAAAAGCGTTCGACAATGTAAGATGATGCAAGATGTTCGAAACTCTGAGGAAAATAGGGTTGAGCAATAGGGAGAGACGGGTAGTATACAATATTTACAAGAACCAAGAGAGAATAATAAGAGTGGACGATCAAGAACGAAGTGTTGCGATTGAAAAGTGTGTAAGACAGGAATGTAGTCTTTCGCCCCTACTGTTCAATCTGTACATCGAAGAAGCAAAGGAAATAAAAGAAAGGTTTAGGAGTGGAATTAAAATTCAAAGTGAAAGGATATCAGTGATAAAATTCGCTGATGAAATTACTATCCTTAGTGAAAGTGAAAAAGAATTACATGAGCTGCTGAGCGGAATGAATAATGCAGTAAGTACAGAGTATGGACTGAGAGTAAGTAATGAGAAGTAGCAGAAATGAGACCAGCGAGAAACTTGGACATCAGGTTTGATGGTCACGAAGTAGATGAAGTTAAGGAATTCTTCCCCCTGTGCCGTAAAATAACCAATGACAGACGGAGTAAGCAGGACATCAAAAGCAGACTATCAGTGGCAAAAAAGGGCATTCCTGGCCATGAGAAGTCTACTAGTATCAAACATAGGCCTTAATTTGAGGAAGAAATATCTGAGAATGTGTTTGGACCAGAGCATTATATTAGCGAAACGTGGACCCGGGGAAACCCGGAACAGAAGAGAATCGAAGCATTTGAGATGTGGTGCTACAGACGAATGTTGAAAATTAGGTGAACTGATAAGGCAAGGAATGAGGGGGTTCTGTGCAGAATCAGAGAGGAAAGGAATATGTGGAAAACACTGATAAGGAGAAAGGACAGGATGAAAGGACATCTGTTAAGTCATGAGGGAATTTCCATGGTACTAGACGGAGCTGCAGAGGGCCAAAGCTGTAGAGGAAGAGAGAGATTGGAATATATTCAACAAATAACTGAGAACGTAGGTTGCGAATTGGTCGATTTCTACAAGTTGTTTAATGCTACTGAACCATCTTTTGGGCTGAGGTAGGTGGCCAGGTTAGCTGTCCATGTACTGTTTCTGCTGCTATCGGAAATTGTAGGCCTAAGTTATAAGCATAGGAAAGCAATAGTTTAAGAGCAGGGTCGTGTCTCATGTTTGCAGTTACTGCAGAGGACATATTGTGGTTTGTGGCCAGTTAGCTGTCAACGAATATTTATTGCTGCTTACCGGTGCTTGTACGTGAGTAGGCTTGTCATTCTGTTGTATGAAGTGGTTTCCAAATGCGGAGCATGTTCTTCGCTTCTCAGAGCTCAGATTTTTAGGGTGTCTATAAATGTTACGTGTGTCCGTCAAGCGTGCAAGTTTACTGGCATATGCCTGATTTGCTGACACACTGCCCTCCAGATGTCAGACAGTTAGATCAGTACCAAGCGTTGTATGTAGATAGAGTATCAACCAAATCTTCGATTTCAGTTCGTATTACTTGTTGTCGAGCAGAATATACGTAAACGGCAGTTAAAAGTAAGAAAAGACCCAACGGACTCAAAAAAGTACAGAGGCATAGCCCTGTAAAATACTCAGTTCAAGATGTTTTCAAAGATAATCACACAAAAAATCCAAGCCTCTGTGGACAGTCATCTCCCAGAACGACAAATAGGTTTCAGATCTGGAAGATCAACACTTACGGCAGTCAGGCATCTTCTAAACAACATCGACGAAGCGCTACAAAGGAAACAAATGTTCTACACAGTGTTCATAGACTTTACCAAAGCCTTTGACCTACTGGAAAGAGATATCATAGTCCGAAAACTGGAAAACACAATGGGAGAAGGTAGCGTATGGGCAAGAATAATCAAGTCAATCCTCGAATACAATTTAATCACAGTATCAGACTTCTCTTTTTCGGACCCCGTTCTGCAATCGAACGGCGTCTTACAGGGTGACCCAATGAGCCCTTTGCTGTACATTCTTGACACTGAAGAAGTACTCCGAATTGGAGAAAATGAAAAAGATATATATGTATATGCATACGCTGACGACATAGCCGTAGGTTCAACAGATATACAGAAGCTGCAGAGAATCACTGAGGAAATAGGCAAATGCTGCAGTGAACACAAACTACACATAAACATAACAAAGACAGAAATGGTAATTTTCAGAAAAGGAGGCAAAAAACCAAAGAATCCGGAAATCAGCATCAGAGGACAAAAAATAAAAATCCCATCAGACTTTAAATACGTAGGAGTGACATTGCAGCCAAATGCTTCACAAAACATACAACAGAACGTGCAGCCCAAGCAACAATAGCAATACAGGACATCAAAAACATCCGCCTACTCAGTCTAGAAACAGCCATGAAATTATTCAACACAAAAATCTTGCCAATCCTGGCCTATGGGAAGGAGGTTATATGGGACCACCTGACAGAAAAATCTAGAAACACTAGAAAAGGTAAAATCGGCTTACCTAATAAGAGCACTAGGTATCTCAAAGACGACAAGATCTAGACTAGTGTACCTGCTAGCGAGAGAGACATTCCTAATTGAAGACATCACACTTCGATATATGATGCCACACACCAGGGCTTCCAGAAAGCAACTGAAGATCATGGAGGACAAACGAGAAAAAATATGGCCGGAGTTCTATGGCACCGAAGCAATGACGAACCGCTCACGGACAGCACCAAACTTTGAACAGCGACATGTCGTAACTAGACTTTCTGTTCACGGCTTTCATCATCTAGTCTGCAAAAACAAAACTTATCAAGACCCAACCACAACATGTGTATGTGAACTGTGTAACGAAGCCTGTGAACTATATCACATAGAACTGTGCAGTAAAAGAGTGAAATCGATAAATGAATATGCAATAATGTAAAATTTGAATGTAAAATGTTAAGCAAAGTATCTGTATATGGCTATTTGGCTGCAATTTTATTAAATAAAAAGTGACAAAAGAATTATGGAGCACAGGAAAGGCGACAGTTTCGCAGATCTCGTGTGAGTGAGTAGGTACAGTGTGAAGTCGTCGTGGCAAATGTCCTGCGTTCGAACATCACTGTTGAAAATTTGTTTTATTTCATGTAAAAATACAGCAACCAGCCACTTTTTAATGCGTTTTTATTTATGCCAATATGCATTTCGGGTTTGCACCCATCTTCAGCTGGCAAATTCCATGGATCTTCAGTTACTACAGTAGTACAATCTCGACAGCAGTTTGGATGCTGCAGCAGGCATTCTCCTCTCCTTGTTTTTTCTTGGCTTTTCCTCTTTTTTGAAACAACACAAACACTTTTTATCACGAATTTTACACAGGCGCACTGCGTTATCCGCCATGTTGTCGACTGGCGGATAACGCAGTGCGCCTGTGTAAAATTCGTGATAAAAAGTGTTTGTGTTGTTTCAAAAAAGAGGAAAAGCCAAGAAAAAACAAGGAGAGGAGAATGCCTGCTGCAGCATCCAAACTGCTGTCGAGATTGTACTACTGTAGTAACTGAAGATCCATGGAATTTGCCAGCTGAAGATGGGTGCAAACCCGAAATGCATATTGGCATAAATAAAAACGCATTAAAAAGTGGCTGGTTGCTGTATTTTCACATGAAATATCATTATCCACGGCCACGGAGCTCAACAGTCCAAATAAAATGGACAAATTGTTAAATTTGTTTGAACCGTTTACGCGTCAAACTGTTATATGGGAGAACATTTTCCTGACACATAAAAGGACGTTTCGAAGGGTTAGTAGTAATGTTCTTTTGGCGGTCTGCTTTCGCTTCGTTAGCTGAAAGTAGCAAGCCCTAGAGTACATTTGTGTAGATAGGTGCGGTGCTCTGTCGGTCATTTGCGACAGAACAGGCACCACTCGTAATGAACCAGCCAGTGCGTTTGAAGTTTCACAGAACAAACATAAAGAATAGCAACAGTACAATAATGATACAATTGCATCACACGTGCGAAATTATTAATAGTCCCATGCAGGTATATGACTTTCACGCATGATACAGAAAAAAAATTATCAATGGGATATGATCCCAGGAGCCTTGGCACGACAGTCTTACCAACTTACCCACGGAAGCTGTACATATTATTACAGTTACGCTTTTCCTGTTCTCTGTAGTTCTGCTGTTACTTTTAATTAACATTCACGCCCATTCTGCTGGACGGCAGGACATAGTACGAACTAAATCCAAGTTTCGGTTGCTGCTCCGTCGACATACAACGTTTGGTCTCAAACTGAGTGTCTGAAGGTCCAACATATTCCAAGTTGTGCTAAGTGTTTGCAGTCTCCTCATAAAAGATACACATTTTTCGTAGTTTTTGTACAATATACTTTGTACGTAATATACGTCAAAATACTCGTCAATGATTTTTAGTACAATATACTATGTAAGTAAAATACGTCAAAACACCCATCGACGAGTTAAACCATTATACACACATCAAAAAAGACTTTGCATCACTTCGGTTCCGAGAGTTCCGGAACCTGTACAGAAAATTGCCGGCCGGAGTGGCCGAGCAGTTCTAGGCGTTACAGTCTGGAACCGCGCGACTGCTACCGTCGCAGGTTCGAATCCTGCCTCGGGCATGGATGTGTGTAATGTCCTTAGGTTAGTTAGGTTTAAGTAGTTCTAAGTTCTAGGGGACTGATGACCTCAGCTGTTAAGTCCCATAGTGCTCAGAGACATTTGAACCATAAACATCATTCCCGCCCTTTTTATTGCTCATGAAAACCATCATTGCGTGCTGTACCACCATACAGCGAGACCTTCAGAGGTGGTTGTCCAGGTTGCTGTAGACACCAGTATCTCTAATACCCAGTAGCACGTCCTCTTGCTTTGATGCATGCCTGTATTCGTCGTGGCATACTATCCACAAGTTCATCAAGGCACTTTTGCTCCACATTGTCCCATTCCTCAACGGCGACTCGGCGTACATCACTCGCAGTGGTTAGTGGGTCACGTCGTCCATAAACAGCCCTTTTCAATCTATCCCAGGCATGTTCGATAGGGTTCATCTCTGGAGAACATGCTGGCCACTCTAGTCGAGCGATGTCGTTACCCTGAAGGAAGTCATTCACAAGATGTGCACGATGGGGGCGCGAATTGTCGTCCATGAAGACGAATGCCTCGGCAATATGCTGCCGCTATGGTTGGCATTCACGTATCGTACAGATCTTCCATGATCACCAGCGGCGTACGTCGGCTCCACCTAATGCCACCCCAAAACAGCAGGGAACCTCCACCTTGCTGCACTCTCTGGACAGTGTGTGTAAGGCATTGACCCTGACCGGGTTACCTCCAAACACGTCTCCGACGATTGTCTGGTCGGAAGCATATGCGACACTAATTGGTGAAGAGAACGTGATGCCAATCGTGAGCGGTCCAGTCGTCATGTTGTTGGGCCCACCTGTATCGCTTTGCATTTTGTCGTAGTTGCAAAGATGGACCTCGCCATGGACGTCGAGAGTTAATTTGCGCGTCACGCAGCCTATTGCGCACAGTTTAAGTCGTAACACGGCGTCCTGTGGCTGCACGAAAAGCGTTGTTCAACATGGTGGCGTTGCAGTCAGGGTTCCTCCAAGCCATAATCCGTAGGCAGCGGTCATCCACTGCAGTAGCAGCCGTTGGGTGGCTTGAGCGAGGCATGTCATTGAGAGTTCCTGTTTCTCTGTATCCCCTCCAAAAAATGGTTCAAATGGCTCTGAGCACTATGGGACTCAACATCTTAGGTCATAAGTCCCCTAGAACTTAGAACTACTTAAACCTAACTAACCTAAGGACATCACACACACCCATGCCCGAGGCAGGATTCGAACCTGCGACCGTAGCAGTCCCGCGGTTCCGGACTGCAGCGCCAGAACCGCTAGACCACCGCGGCCGGCGTATCCCCTCCATATGCGAAAAATATCGCTTTGGTTCTCTCCAAGACCCCTGGACATTTCCCTTGTTGAGAGACCTTCGTGACACAAAGTCACAATGCGATGTGATCGAACCGCGGCATTGACCTTCTAGGCATGGTTGAACTACAGGCAACAAGAGCCGTGTACCTACTTCCTGGTGGAATGACTGGAACTGATGGGCTGTCGGACCCCCTCCGTTTAACAGACGCTGCTCATACATCTTTGGGAGGGTTTAGTGGCATCTCTGAACAGTCAAAGGGACTGTGTCTGTGATACAATATTGGTCATGGCGGAGGTTCGAGTCCTCCCTCGGGCATGGGTGTGTGTGTTTGTCCTTAGGATAATTTAGGGAACGTATTGCGTAAGCTTAGGGACTGATGACCTTAGCAGTTAAGTCCCATAAGATTTCACACACATTTGAACATTTGTGATACAATATCCTCAGTCAACGTCTATCTCTGGGAGTTCTGGGAACCAGGGTGATGCAAAACATTTCTGATGTGTGTATAATATAGGTCTGTGGATTCCGAATATATCTTGCAGTTTTAAGTTTGATGACGAAAAGTGCTTTAAATATGGCAAATAATGTGTTTAGATATGGTGTGAAAATAAACAGCCTACGCTACAGATCAATCTATTTCCACAATCTTTTATTCGACATTCACGTCCACAACAAAATTATCACATACCAACTTAGAAATGGTTCAAATGGCTCTGAGCACTATGGGACTTAACATCTGAGGTCATCAGTCCCCTAGACATAGAACCACTTAAACCTAACTAACCTAAGGACATCACACACACCCATGCTCGAGGCAGGATTCGAATCTGCGACCGTAGCAGGAGCGCGGTTCCGGCCTGAAGCGCCTAGAACCGCTCGGCCACAACGGCCGGCTACCAACGTAGACCTCGAGCTACGCCAGTGATCAGTGTGTCACCACAACCCAGTTTCAGCGCAGGGGGGGGGGGGGGGGGCGGGGGAGAGGGGGGGAGGAGTCCAGTCACACTCTAATAATCTATTCTGTAATATGTTGTCTATTCTGTACATCACTAGTATTCCTTGTTTCCTCATTACGTTACACATTCTTAAGTTATGGATTAGTTTGTTATCAAATTTATGTATGACATGTGTTCTTGCTACGTGAGGCATCCCAGTCTTGGTGTACATTGAGTTGCTTAATGTTGCACAGTATTGCAGTTTTCTTGTCTATTTTTTGTGTCTGTTGTGTTTCTTTTGCATTTCTCAGTTGGAGACTTTCCTGTTGCCACTTACCCGATTTCCCCTGTTAGTAGCAGACACTGTTTAGTCTGTGTATAAGCTATTTGAATCTGGCCTGTTTGTGTGTTCGTGTAGCTAGAGCTGTTGAGTATTACTGCCCTCAATGTTGTACTTCTTATATATACTGCGAACTGGTATTGATGGTTTTTAGTTCCTACTGTAATATTATGTGTGCCAGAAAGTGTCCACGTGTCTGGGCAAATGATATGCTGGTACAGTTCTAAAATTCATCAGTGTTGGGTTTACACGTCCAGTTTGTGAATTGTTGGTTAATTTTATGTATCAGTACTTTTGTTGTGTTGTTGTTCTTGTGGTCTTCAGTCCTGAGACTGGTTTGATGCAGCTCTCCATGCTACTCTATCCTGTGCAAGCTTCTTCATCTCCCAGTACCTACTGCAGCCTACATCCTTCTGAATCTGCTTATTCATCTCTTGGTCTCCCTCTACGATTTTTACACTCCACGCTGCCCTCCAGTACTATATTGGTGATCCCTTGATGCCTCAGAACATGTCCTACCACCTGATTCCTTCTTCCTGTCAAGTTGTGCCACAAACTCCTCTTCTCCCCAATTCTATTCAATACCTCCTCATTAGTTATGTGATCTACCCATCTAATCTTCAGCATTCTTCTGCAGCACCACATTTCGAAAGCTTCTATTCTCTTCTTGTCTAAACTATTTATCGTCCGTGTTTCACTCCCATACATGGCTACACTCCATACAAATACTTTCAGAAACGACTTCCTGACAGATCTATACTCGATGTTAACAAATCTCTCTTCTTCAGAAACGCTTTCCTTGCCATTGCCAGTCTACATTTTATATCCTTTCTACTTCGACCATCATTAGTTATTTTGCTCCCCAAATAGCAAAACTCCTTTACTAGTTTGTCTCATTTCCTAATCTAATTCCCTCTGCATCACCCGATTTAATTCGATTACATTCCATTATCCTCGTTTTGCTTTTGTTGATGTTCATCTTATACCCTCCTTTCAAGACACTGTCCATTCCGTTCAACTGCTCTCCCAAGTCCTTTAGTGTCTCTGCAAGAATTACAATGTCATCTTCTCCATGGATTTTAATACCTACTCCGAACTTTTCTTTTGTTTCCTTTACTGCTTGCTCAATATACAGATTGAATAGCATCGGGGAGAGGCTACAACCCTGTCTCACTCCCTTCCCAACCACTGCTTCCCTTTGATGTCCCTCGACTGTTATAACTGACATCTGGTTTCTGTACAAATTGTAAATTGCCTTTCGCTCCCTGTATTTTACCCCTGCCCCATTCAAAATTTGAAAGAGAGTATTCCAGTCCATCAGTACTTTATGGGAGGTTATAAATAAAGTCGCAGTGATGATGCCACAACTGTGTTGAAATATGATTATGTGAAAATAAAGTGAATTGTGTGCTTGTTGGGAGACAGACTCTGTTAATATTTGCTGTTTTATGTAATCACAGAAACAATTTGCTATGATAAAAATGAAAAATTTGTTGCATATATAGATATACAAATATTTTATATACACAGTGGAATTTAAAAATGTGTCACAGCCGTTTCAAGTGAGTTATTATGTAGATGTACAGCTCTGCCGATGAAATATAGCTTAAATGCATCACTTATTCCATACACTCTCGCTGAAGACCGAGCGCAAAGCCCCGCCCCTTTGCCAAACTCACTGTTGTCCTCGCACTCGTTAGCACTGCCGTCCACTAACTGACTGATTCTGGCTCTCACTCACAACTTCCACATCAGTGACAGGACAGTGCAGTAGGCAAACACATTTTACAGCAGTATCGGCATGTTCAGGATATAGTTGGAGCTCTGTCTTCGGACATCTCCATTTGCTTACAAGGATACCAGGAGGGACATTCAGTTGCACGTCTGCCTCTAGACAGGTGATAGTTGAAGATCTCCTTTCGGTGATCCATACTGTGTCCAGTGGGGTACAGTCTCATCAGTTATTCCTCCAGAGGGTGTCCCTGATCACCCAGCAGTGCACGAGGTGTACTGCTGGTTGGTACACTGAATGAATTGCTTTCCAAGCGATGACAGGCGGCAATATCTAAAGGGACGGAACAGCCATTCTGTCTGCCGCATGCTCCTACGTACACGGTAATAAATCTGTGACTGGCGTCTGCAGTACTTTTAAGGTGGCTAGATAAGTACTTTTCGTAATGGAAATACGTAGATGCCGATTTGGAGGACTTCTTATGCGAATGTGTTTGCCGTCATTGCTGACTGTACGGTTGGGAGACTTCCACAGACGCTCATAATCAGTTGCAATTTTGCGAAAATCTTCCGTGTTCGGAACAGGCACATGTTTCGTTTGCATCTCCACTCAGATAGCTTCACACGTTTGACAGATAACGCTGGCGACGGTGTTTTGTGCCATTCTGTGTGAGGATGCCAATAATCTGACGGCCATCTCTCTAGAAATAAACCTGAAACAAAATGTTGTTTACGTCACTGGGTGTCTCTGCTGAAAGTGCAGATCGGCTCAGAGGCGCGCTTACCGCGGATGTTGTGTTAGCAACGTGTGCCGCAAGCAATTGTAGGGTACTCCCATTGGCTATCTCCGACTTAACTGACGCTTTGCCAGCATCTACTCACTGTAGGAGCGCTAAGCTTTCGTAACCCATCTGCACTTCAGCTATGTCTTTTTTTCTTCCGTTATCATTGTACGAATGTCGCTGCGAACGTTTCGATAGGAATTGATTTATCATACGTGTGTTTTTAGCTTCCACCATGAAACGAAAGTGGCAGAATTTGAGACTTTCATATCGACGCAAACTTCCAGAATATAAGAATTTCATATCGGCGGAAACTTCCAAGGCATAATCTGACAAGAGGTCCAACGTCATTGGGATCTGATTATAAACCGAAGTACATTCACCAAATGCGCTTTTTACAACACGTTATGTTCAAATGTGTGGGAAATCTTATGGGACTTAACTGCTAAGGTCATCAGTCCCTAACCTGACACACTATTTAACCTAAATTATCCTAAGGACAAACACACACACCCATGTCCGAGTGAGGACTCGAACCTCCACCGGAGCCATGCGCACAGTCCATGGCTGCAGCGCCTCAGACGGCTCGGCTAATCCCGCGAGGCAACACGTTATGCTTCAAGGCGTCTCGCTCGAAACGTTAAAACTCCGACGCATCAGTGAAAATGGTCGGCGGTACACATGTACAAGTCATATCATACCATGAAGAAGCACATCTTCAGGATTCATTTTCAGACCAAGTTGACGATGAGGGAAGCCACTGTTTAACTCAAGACGAAAGTATTACTTCCGAAAAACCTGCCAGAACCGGTAAAGAAAAGGTGTCAAAAAAGAATAGGTCCAATTTACGATCCAGCAGAACTGGAGAAAACCAAGTTGGTACACATAGAAAGAATGAAAAGTCCGAAGAGTGTGATGAAGAGTATCTCTTTCTTACACTATGTGATCAAAAGTATCCGGATACCTGGCTGACAATGACCTACAAGTTCGTGGCGCCCTTCATCGGTAATGCTGGAATTCAGTATGATGTTGGACCACCCTTAGCCTCGATGACATCTTCCACTCTCGCAGGCATATGTTCACTCAGATGCGGGAAGGTTTCTTGTGGAATGACAGCCCATTCTTCACGGAGTGCTGCACTGAGGGAAGGTATCGATCTTGGTCGGTGAGACATGGCACGAATTCGGCGTTCCAAAACATTCCAAAGGTTCAAAAAAATGGTTCAAATGGCTCTGAGCACTATGGGACTCAACTGCTGTGGTCATAAGTCCCCTAGAACTTAGAACTACTTAAACCTAACTAACCTAAGGACAGCACACAACACCCAGCCATCACGAGGCAGAGAAAATCCCTGACCCCGCCGGGAATCGAACCCGGGAACCCCGGGCGTGGGAAGCGAGAACGCTACCGCACGACCACGCATTCCAAAGGTGTTCTATAGGATTCAGGCCAGGACTCTGTGAAGGCCAGTCCATTACAGGGATGTTATTGTCGTGTAACCACTCTGCCACAGGCCACGCATTATGAACAGGTAATCGATCGTGTTGAAAGATGCAATCGCCATCCACGAATTGCTCTTCAACAGTGGGAAGCAAGAAGGAGCTTAAAACATCAATGTAGGCCTGTGCTGTGATAGTGCCACGCAAAACAACAAGGGTTGCAAATCCCCTCGATGAAAAACACGACCACGTTTTAACACCACCGCCTCCGAATTTTACTGTTCGCACTATACGCGCTGGCAGATGACGTTCACTGGGCATTCCCCATACCCACACCATGCCATCGGATCGCCACATTGTGCACCGTGATTCGTCAATCCACACAACATTTTTCCACTGTTCAGTCGTCCAATGTTTACGCTCCTTACACCAAACGAGACGTGCTTCAGCATGTTGAAAGGTGCAGTCGCCATCCCCGAATTGCTATTCATCAGTAGGAAGCAAGAAGGTGCTTAAAACGTCAATGTAGGCCTGTGCTGTGATACTGCCACAGAAAACAAGAAGTGGTGCAAGCCCCCTCCATGATTAACACGGCCACACCATAACAGCACCACCTCAGAGTTTTATTGTTGACACTACACACACTGGCAGGTAATGTTCACAAGGCATTCGCCATACCCACAACCTGCAATCGGATCGCCACATTGTGTACCATGATTCGTCAGTTGTCACAACCTTTTTACACTGCTCAATCATCCAATGTTAATGCTCCTTACACCAAGTTAGGCATTGTTTGGCATTTATCGGCATGATGTGTGGCTTATGAGTAGCTGCTCGACCATGAAATCCAAGTTTTCTCACCTTCCACCTAACTGTCATAGAACTTGCACTGGATCCTGATATAGTTTGCAATTACTGCCCGATGTCCTGGATAGATGTCTGCCTATTACACATTACGACCCTCTTCAACTGTTGGTGGTATCTGTCAGTCAACAGACAAGATCAGCCTGTATGCTTTTGTGCTGTATGTGTCCCTTCACGTTTCCACTTAACTATCACATCGGAAACAGTGGGGTGTTTAGGAGAGTGAAAATCTCGCGTACAGACATATGACACAAGTGACACCCTATCAGCTGACGACGTTCGAAATCCATGAGTTCTGCGGAGCGCCCCATTCTTCTCTCTCACGCCGGCCGGAGTGGCCGTGCGGTTCTAGGCGCTACAGTGTGGAACCGAGCGACCGCTACGGTCGCAGGTTCGAATCCTGCCTCGGGCATGGATGTGTGTGATGTCCTTAGGTTAGTTAGGTTCTAAGTTCTAGGCGACTGATGACGTCAGAAGTTAAGTCGGATAGTGCTCAGAGCCATTTTTTGCTCTCTCACCGTGTCTGACTACTGAGGTCGCTGATATGGAGTACTTCGCAGTAGGTGGCAGCACAATGCTCTTAATATGAAAAAACGTATGTTTTGGGGGTTTCCTGATACTTTTGATCACATCGTGTATGAGTTTATAGCCACATTTACATGTCACACCACAGCACCTGAAATTAATCACCACAGTTAAATTGCCTGACGTGTTAATGAAAATCTGACTACATGTCAGAAGTACCCACACTCATTTCGGGGTTCACCGCACCCTAACACCTCCTCACAAAGTCCGTGAGGCTCAAAACACGTGAGTCACATCAATGTTTTTCACCCAGAGGACCGCCGAAATTCAGGAACAGTGCTTGCATTAAATCGAGCAGAAAATTCTTACATGACATCACGCATTTCTTAGATGTGGCCCAGCGGAGAATATCTAATTTCCACATCGAGGAATAGCCTGTAAATTGTAACTATAACCAGGTATTTTTAATAAAAATGGTTTTCATTCCTTTATAATTTCAAATCTGCATTTTTACTTATTTGTTAACTGTGAATTACATGTTAGCCATACATAAATTAAAATTATTCGCTTCCAAGTAAATGGATGCAGATGTTTTGCGTGTAGATTCAGTTGAGAAGTTGTATTCTGTTCATAATAGCATTTTACTAGCCTTAGTCATCTACCCACTAGCATTACAGTAGCCGTACATAGCAGCAGATGTAACTAATCTCAGTTCTTTGAACTTGGTATTAAAAAGTATGAGTAATAAAAGGGGCTACTGTACAATTACGAATAGGCTCGCTTCCCTCTGAAATGCATTCTCTGAAGTTAAGCTGCTTCTCACTGTCCCCACAAATGATTTCTAGTACGTAACAGAACGTTCATGGCTTTATTCTCATATACTCGTTAAATTCTTCTGGTTATTGTAGCGACTGAAGAAAGAGTGTATGGTTCCCAAGAGGTGATCGGCGGACCCGCAGGGGTCCGAGAGCTATGCGAGAGGGGTCCGCAAGATGCTATTGGAATAAGAAGTATATTAAATGTATTTCGTATGATAACAGATTTTTTTGTTTTGGCCGCATCCTGCTTGAGCAGAGCTTCAGTGGACGCTTAACTTCTACGTCCAGCGCCTTCCTAGAGTGTAAAGAAATCGGAAGTGAGCATCAGCAACTTCTTATTCATACCGAAGTAAGATGGCTTTTCTCGAGGTAGGATCTGGAGACGGGGTTCGTGTCTTCCTTCTTGATACAAAGTACGCGGATTTTTCGGTGATAAAATTACAGACTTCTGGGCAACAGCACCCAAGGACTACAAGAAACTTGGAAATAAGGCAATGAAAAAGATCCTTCCATTTGCAACCACATGTCGGTGTGAGCAAGCATTTTCTTCCATGTGTTTCATGAAAAACAAATACAGGAATCGGCTCGACATGCGGTCGGATTTCAGAGCGAAAGTTTCAAGTTTGGAACCTAACGGTTCAGAAATAATGGCCAGATTGAACTCATCACATTAGGAACTGAAAATTAAAACTAACTGTATACTGATGGAGTACTCTGTTTTAACTGTATTTTTTAAAATAAACAATACCTTGTATGAAATTAGTGTTTTCTTATTTTTCACACATGTCTACTCACTGCAATCTCAAGTGTAGTACACTTGAAAGACCAATACACTCAGTTTTAATTTTTTCCTGTCATTTTCAGTTCACACTAAATTTTTATTTTTTAAGGAGTGTGTTATACGAAACACCCAGATTTGAAGACAAAGATTTCGAGCAATAAACAAAAATTTAACAATAACAGTGATGGCTAAATTGAAAAAGTTTTAAGCTCAATATTTTTTCAATAATGAATATACACTCCTGGAAATGGAAAAAAGAACACATTGACACCGGTGTGTCAGACCCACCATACTTGCTCCGGACACTGCGAGAGGGCTGTACAAGCAGTGATCACACGCACGGCACAGCGGACACACCAGGAACCGCGGGATTGGCCGTCGAATGGCGCTAGCTGCGCAGCATTTGTGCACCGCCGCCGTCAGTGTCAGCCAGTTTGCCGTGGCATACGGAGCTCCATCGCAGTCTTTAACACTGGTAGCATGCCGCGACAGCGTGGACGTGAACCGTATGTGCAGTTGACGGACTTTGAGCGAGGGCGTATAGTGGGCATGCGGGAGGCCGGGTGGACGTACAGCCGAATTGCTCAACACGTGGGGCGTGAGGTCTCCACAGTACATCGATGTTGTCGCCAGTGGTCGGCGGAAGGTGCACGTGCCCGTCGACCTGGGACCGGACCGCAGCGACGCACGGATGCACGCCAAGACCGTAGGATCCTACGCAGTGCCGTAGGGGACCGCACCGCCACTTCCCAGCAAATTAGGGACACTGTTGCTCCTGGGGTATCGGCGAGGACCATTCGCAACCGTCTCCATGAAGCTGGGCTACGGTCCCGCACACCGTTAGGCCGTCGTCCGCTCACGCCCCAACATCGTGCAGCCCGCCTCCAGTGGCGTCATGACAGGCGTGAATGGAGGGACGAATGGAGACGTGACGTCTTCAGCGATGAGAGTCGCTTCTGCCTTGGTGCCAATGATGGTCGTATGCGTGTTTGGCGCCATGCAGGTGAGCGCCACAATCAGGACTGCATACGACCGAGGCACACAGGGCCAACACCCGGCATCATGGTGTGGGGAGCGATCTCCTACACTCGCCGTACACCACTGGTGATCGTCGAGGGGACACTGAATAGTGCACGGTACATCCAAACCGTCATCGAACCCATCGTTCTACCATTCCTAGACCGGCAAGGGAACTTGCTGTTCCAACAGGACAATGCACGTCCGCATGTATCCCGTGCCACCCAACGTGCTCTAGAAGGTGTAAGTCAACTACCCTGGCCAGCAAGATCTCCGGATCTGTCCCCCATCGAGCATGTTTGGGATTGGATGAAGCGTCGTCTCACGCGGTCTGCACGTCCAGCACGAACGCTGGTCCAACTGAGGCGCCAGGTGGAAATGGCATGGCAAACCGTTCCACAGGACTACATCCAGCATCTCTACGATCGTCTCCATGGGAGAATAGCAGCCTGCATTGCTGCGAAAGGTGGATATACACTGTACTAGTGCCGACATTGTGCATGCTCTGTTGCCTGTGTCTATGTGCCTGTGGTTCTGTCAGTGTGATCATGTGATGTATCTGACCCCAGGAATGTGTCAATAAAGTTTCCCCTTCCTGGGACAATGAATTCACGGTGTTCTTATTTCAATTTCCAGGAGTGTATGTTTTTTTCAAGTACCAAAAATAGAAAACGTATAAAAGGACTCTTAATTTGGCTTTTTTTAGGTACTTGATTGATAGAACAAGGTACCAATCATGCTCGATGAGGGGGCCTCGAGAAAATTTTGTTGGGAACCCCTGGTGTATGCTATTCGCCACGCTCGTATAGAGACCGATTTAACCCATAAACATGCAATCGGCGTCGTAACTGCAGCAAAAGCCTCAACTCAGTACTCGTCTCTGGAGACAGAAGGGTTGTGGGATCCATCCCCTCCAGAAATTGGTGGAGGTCGGACGCCGCTGGCGACGGCGTCTGGCGACCGTTGTCGGTGCCGCTGTGGACGCAGCCTCATCTCTATCCGACGTGTGGCGAACACGCTGTAGCCGCATAATGCAAGCAAGCTACTCGCCCTTCGATCAAAACTGCGTTAGAAGCAGAGTTCAGAACGAACCCACACTGGGGCGAGCACTGCGCTGCCATCTGTTGGTGGCTCCCCGCAACAGCTGCGTGGCTCTCCGGTTGATAACGTCATACGGGGGCCGCTGGTTTTACTTCGCGTTTCGAAGTTTTGTCTCCAGGATTGTACATATCTAGACGGTTAACGGAGTTTCGTGAGCGAAGCTGAGTTCCAACTGTTTACGACGAGAATGTTTGACACTATTAAAAATATTGGTGAATGCTGTGTACATGGCTTAAATGAGGTATTTTGTGTTCATCGTAACAAGATTTATAATTTTGCGTCCGGAGTTCTTCGAAGGTACCATTCTCAGATGACTCATCTGTTCGTGTTAAATATAGTATAACAAGGCGCTGTTCTGTAGTTGGTTGGTTGGTTGTTTTGGGGAAGGAGACCAGACAGCGAGGTCATCGGTCTCACCGGATTAGGGAAGGACGAGGAAGGAAGTCGGCCGTGCCCTTTGAAAGGAACCATCCCGGCATTTGCCTGGAGCGATTTAGGGAAATCACGGAAAACCTAAATCAGAATGGCCGGACACGGGATTGAACCGTCGTCCTCCCGAATTGTTCTGTAGTTATTACCTAAATAGTAAAGTACTTGTAGAAGAAGAGGTGGTATAATGGGCTCCCACTTTGATTTTTAATACTTACTGGCACAATTTGTTTATTGTCTACTTAAGAATTCCTGTGCATTTACTATGACATGTCTCTGACCTTTTCATCATACAGTTTTCCAGGAATGTTGCATGGGACAAAGAAATGTAATATGTTTTATGGAAATGTCTGCAATCTCCGAAAAAAAAGTTGCGCTGGTAATTTGAGCACCATTGGATAAACTCGAAATATTAAACCAGAACGTGCAGGAAAGACAGTTTTATTGCGTCAAATATAATTTTAGGAGTGTAAAATATGGAATTCTACTTGGAGATGGTCCGCATACTTAAATGTATTTTAAAGAATCTTGTCAATCAAGATTTATGTAGGTTAAGTATTGCGAAAAACACGTTAGCTGCTTGCAAAAATCACACACATATTTGTCAGTGTCACAAGCTGCAGTTCTTTTTTCAAGCTGCATTATGACTGGCAGGTCCGCCCCCGGTAGCTGAGTGGTCAGCGCGACAAACTGTCCATCCTACGGGCCAGGGTTCGATTCCCGGCTGGGTCGGAGATTTTCTCCGCTCAGGGACTGGCTGTTGTGTTTTCCTAATCATCATTTCATCCCCATCGACGCGCAAGTCGCCGAAGTGGCGTCAGATCGAAAGACTTTCACCAGGCGAGCGGTCTACCCGACGGGAGGCCCTAGTGGCAGGACATTATTGTTATTATTATGACTGCCAGGACCTGCCATCTTATTACTTTATGCAGGCTGTAGTGCTCCACACAGACCTCTTACCCGGTATCTGTTGCCACCACTGCGCAGCAAAATTGTGCTACACACCTGAGGCTACGGACACTGTTGCCCGTTCAGCACCACGTGGAGGTGGTGCTGCGTGGATTTCTATTTACTTACAGCAAATACACTTATTTTTTAAAGAAAATTGCAGGAATTTGGAAGCAGGTATAATTTAAGAAGAGAATAAAAGAAGACAGGAAAGAATAGATATAGATATCCCTTCATCAACACCATATGCGGAAGGGCCGGCCGAAGTGGCCGTGCGGATAAAGGCGCTGCAGTCTGGAACCGCAAGACCGCTACGGTCGCAGGTTCGAATCCTGCTTCGGGCATGGATGTTTGTGATGTCCTTAGGTTAGTTAGGTTTAACTAGTTCTAAGTTCTAGGGGACTGATGACCTCAGCAGTTGAGTCCCATAGTGCTCAGAGCCATATGAGCCATCTGCGGAAGGGGACTTGGTATTCAACTTCAAGTCCAACGTGCCCATTTCAGTAACTACACACATGAACATCCCTCTTCGGGAAAACTCGATTTGTTCAGTCCATGTGGATGTATATTGGTGCCCTCTGATTTGATGTTTGTCAGGTTACGTAACTACTACTGTTAGGTCTGTTAGTAAACAGTATCCTGCCTCACTGTAATCTAATTAAGTTACCTACTATTCCTTCATAGCTGTAGGAGAAATAGCTACTGGGGAACAATCAAGAATGGGGTGCCGCAAGTCTCGGTCTTCGGTCCTCTGCTGTTCTTAATATACAGGGTGATTCAAAAAGAATACCACAACTTTAAAAATGTGTATTTAATGAAAGAAACATAATATAACCTTCTGTTATACATCATTACAAAGAGTATTTAAAAAGGTTTTTTTCACTCAAAAACAAGTTCAGAGATGTTCAATATGGCCCCCTCCAGACACACGAGCAATATCAACCCGATACTCCAACTCGTTCCACACTCTCTGTAGCATATCAGGCGTAACAGTTTGGATAGCTGCTGTTATTTCTCGTTTCAAATCATCAATGGTGGCTGGGAGAGGTGGCCGAAACACCATATCCTTAACATACCCCCATAAGAAAAAATCGCAGGGGGTAAGATCAGGGCTTCTTGGAGGCCAGTGATGAAGTGCTCTGTCACGGGCTGCCTGGCGGCCGATCCATCACCTCGGGTAGTTGACGTTCAGGTTTCATAACTAACCTTTTTCGTAGGACTCTCCATACAGTTGATTGTGGAATTTGCAGCTCTCTGCTAGCTCTGCGAGTCGATTTTCCTGGGCTGCGAACAAATGCTTGCTGGATGCGTGCTACATTTTCATCACTCGTTCTAGGCCGTCCAGAACTTTTCCCTTTGCACAAACACCCATTCTCTGTAAACTGTTTATACCAACGTTTAATACACCACCTATCAGGAGGTTTAACACCATACTTCGTTGGAAATGCACGCTGAACAACTGTCGTCGATTCACTTCTGCCGTACTCAATAACACAAAAAGCTTTCTGTTGAGCGGTCGCCATCTTAGCATCAACTGACACTGACGCCTAGTCAACAGCGCCTCAAGCGAACAAATGTACAACTAAATGAAACTTTATAGCTCCCTTAATTCGCCGACAGATAGTGCTTAGCTCTGCCTTTTGTCGTTGCAGAGTTTTAAATTCCTAAAGTTGTGCTATTCTTTTTGAATCACGCTGTATATTAATCACTTGCCATTCTATATTCACGAAGATGCAAAGCTGTTACTTTTTGCCGATGATACAAGTATAGGTATCACACCCAACAGACAAGAATTAACTGGTGAAATTGTAAACGATGTTTTTCAGAAAATCATTAACTGGTTCTCTGCAAATGGGCTCTCATTAAACTTTGACAAAACACAGTATATACAGTTCCGTACAGTAAATGGCACAACTCCAGTAATAAATATAGACTTTGAACAGAAGTCTGTAGCTAAGGTAGAATTTTCAAAATTTTTAGGTGTGTCCATTGATGAGACGTTAAACTGGAAGCAACACATTGATGGTCTGCTGAAACGTCTGAGCTCAGCCACTTATGCTATTAGGGTCATTGCAAATTCTGGCGATATACAACTCAGTAAATTGGCTTACCATGCCTATTTTCATTCTCTGCTTTCGTATGGCATCATATTCTGGGGTAACTCATCATTGAGTAAAAGAGTGTTCATTGCACAAAAGCGTGTAATCAGAATAATTGCCGGAGCACATCCAAGATCATCCTGCAGACACTTATTTAAAGAGCTAGAGATCTTCACTGTAGCCTCACAATATATATATTCTCTTATGAAATTTGTTATTAACAATCCGAACGAATTCAAAAGTAATAGCAGTGTACATGGCTACAAGACTAGGAGAAAGGATGATCTTCACTACTCAGGATTAAATCTAAATTTGGCTCAGAAGGGGGTAAATTATGCTGCCACAAAAGTCTTTGGTCACTTACCTAATAGCATCAAAATTCTGACAGATAGCCATACAGCATTTAAAAGGAAATTAAAAGAATTTCTTAATGGCAACTCCTTCTACTCATTAGATGAATTTTTGGGTATAGTAAGTGGGTAATTTCCCCAACCACCACAAAAAAATTAAAAATATTAACTGTTGTAATATTTTGTGTAATGTAATATCTTGTATAGACACCTTTTATTAACCTGACACGTTCCACATCATTACTAAGTGTCGTATTCATGATCTATGGAACAAGTACTAATCTAATCTAATCTAATCTTATCTAATAGCAAGCCACCACTAACCTGTTATTAATCTTGTAAAAATATTTTTGTACAATAAACATAGACTTTTTGGATAGTGGACCCATAGTTTTGCATAACAGCGTAATATGCATGACCTGTTTAGTTGCTTGCTCATTATAAAATTTATATTCCATTCATATTATTACATTTAAAATGATGAATTCATTTATGTAAATACTTAACGTTGTCCTCGATGGTGAGCATCAGAGGTGAGGGTATCATCTGGAGTGCCCCAGGGAAGTGTGGTAGGTCTGCTGTTGTTTTCTATCTACATAAATGATCTTTTGGATAGGGTGGATAGCAATGTGCGACTGTTTGCTGATGATGCTGTGGTGTACGGGAAGGTGTCGTCGTTGAGTGACTGTAGGAGGATACAAGATGACTTGGACAGGATTCGTGATTGGTGTAAAGATATAAATATAGATACATGTAAATTAATGCAGATGAATAGGAGAAAGAATCCCATAATGTTTGAATACTCCATTAGCAGTGTAGCGCTTGACACAGTCACGTCGATTAAATATTTGTGCGTAACACTCCAGAGCGATATGAAGTGGGACAAGCATGTAATGGCAGTTGTGGGGAAGTCAGATAGCCGGCCGAAGTGGCCGCGCGGTTCTGGCGCTGCAGTCTGGAACCGCGAGACCGCTACGGTCGCAGGTTCGAATCCTGCCTCGGGCATGGATGTGTGTGATGTCCTTAGGTTAGTTAGGTTTAACTAGTTCTAAGTTCTAGGGGACTAATGACCTCAGCAGTTGAGTCCCATAGTGCTCAGAGCCATTTGAACCATTTTTTGAAGTCAGATAGTCGTCTTCGGTTCATTGGTAGAATTTTGGGAAGATGTGGTTCATCTGTAAAGGAGACCGCTTATCAAACACTAATACGACCTATTCTTGAGTACTGCTCGAGCGTTTGGGATCCCTATCAGGTCGGAATGAGGGAGGACATAGAAGCAATTCAGAGGCGGGCTGCTAGATTTGTTACTGGTGGGTTTGATCATCACGCGAGTGTTACGGAAATGCTTCAGGAACTCGGGTGGGAGTCTCTAGAGGAAAGGAAGCGTTCTTTTCGTGAATCGCTACTGAGGAAATTTAGAGAACCAGCAATTGAGGCTGACTGCAGTACAATTTTACTGCCGCCAACTTACATTTCGCGGAAAGACCACAAGATAAGAGAGATTAGGGCTCGTACAGAGGCATATAGGCAGTCATTTTTCCCTCGTTCTGTCTGGGGGTGGAACAGGGAGAGAAGATGCTAGTAGTGGTACGAGGTACCTTCCGCCACGCACCGTACGGTGGATTGCGGAGTATGTATGTAGATGTAGATGTAACACGTTTCACGTGGATTCTAGAACAACATCTACGAGGGTAATCCCAAAAGTAAGGTCTCCTATTTTCTTATAAGTACATAGACCTGTTTATTTCTACAATGCTTTACATCAGTTTACAGCTTGAACATTTAGCTATTTTTCGACATAATCACCATTTCCGTCGATGCATTTTTGTAGACGCTGTGGCAGTTTTTGTATGTCCACGTCATACCAGCTCGCCGCCATGCTGTTCAAAAAGTTATGAACCTCTTCTTTCATCTCGTAGTCGGAGCTGAATCGCTTTCCGGTTTCGTCACCCGTGGCAATTGAGCCCAGAATGTTGTCCTGTTCGGCTGCAAGGCGGTGAAAAAATGCGCGGGAAGCATCAACTCGTTGCCGCATGTGGTCCTCAGTCAGCATGCGTGGCCCCCATCTTGCGCACACCTTCCGGTAGTTCAATGTCTCCGTTAAAATTCTGTGAGCGGTGCTTCGGGAAACCTCAGGAACCAACGCGCACAGATCATCCAGGGCGATCCGCCGATCTTCACGCGTGCTTTGCTCAACCTTCAACACTGTATCCTCAGAAATTAACGGTCTCACGCTTCTTTGTTCGTCGTGAATTTCGGTCCGACCAGCTGCAAACTCTCTACGCCACTTCCGGATATTTTTGACTTCCATGCACGACTCATCATACACTCCCGTCAATTGGCGACGGATTTCAATCGGCGCAGTGCTCTTTGCATTCAAAAGCCGAATAACCGCGCGCAATTCGCACTTGGAATTATCATCCAATAGGAGCTCCATGTTCAACGGCTGCCGAGCCAAGACTGAGCGCCTCAGCGCGGCGTGCGCATGTTTACACACAGCGCGTGAAGCACTCTTCATAACAGTGTGACCAACTGCCACACAGACAGAGTTCTGTACTTATAAAAAAATTGGAGAACTTACTTTTGGGATTATCCTCGTATCGAAAAACGAAAATTTCTGTTCCGACACTGACAATGTTCAGTGTTTATGGAAAAAGTTCAAGACAATCGTTAAATGCGTTTTAGACAGGTATGCGCCGAGCAAAACTGTGAGGGACGGGAAAAACCCACCGTGGTTCCACAACAAAGTTAGGAAACTACTGCGAAAGCAAACAGAGCTTCACTGCAACTTTAAACGCAGCCAAAACCTCTCAGACAAACAGAAGCTAAACGATGTCAAAGTTAGCGTAAGGAGGGCTAGGCGTGGAGCGTTCAGTGAATTCGAAAGTAAAATTCTATGTAAAGACTTGACAGAAAACCCTAGGAAGTTCACGTTAAATCAGTAAGTGGACCGAAACAGCATATCCAGACACTCTGGGATGATGATGGCATTGAAACAGAGGATGACACGCCTACAGCTGAAATAATAAACACCTTTTTCCAAAGCTGTCTCACAGAGAAAGACCGCACTGAAGTTCCTTCTCCAAATCACCGCACGAACGAAAAAAATGGCTGACATCGAAATAAGTGTCCAAGGCATAGAAAAGCAACTGAAATCACTCACAGAGGAAAGTCCACTTGACCTGACGGGATACCAATTCGATTCTACACAGAGTACGCGAAAGAACTTGCCCCCCTTCTAACAGCCGTGCACCGCAAGTCACTAGAGGGGCTGAAGGTTCCAAATGATTGGAGAAGAGCACAATTAGTCCCAGTGTTCAAGAAGGGCCGTCGAGCAGATGCGCAAACCTAGAGGCCTATATCTCTGACATCGATCTGTTGAAGAATTTAAGAACATGTTTTTTTGATTGCGTATAATGTAATTTCTGGAAACCCAGAATCTACTCTGTAGGAATCAACATGGATTCCGGAAACAGCGATCGTATGAGACCCAACTCGCTTTATTTGTTCATGAGGCCCAGAAAATATTCGACACAGGCTCCCAGGTAGATGCGATTTTCCACGACTTCCGGAAGGCGTTCGATACAGTTCCGCACTGTCGCCTGATAAACAAAGTAAGAGCCTACGGAATATCAGAGCAGCTGTGTGGCTGGATTGAAGAGTTTTTAGCAAACAGAGCGCAGCATGCTGTTCTCAATGGAGAGACGTCTACAGACGTTAAAGTAACATCTGGCGTGCCACAGGGGAGTGTTATGGGACCATTGTTTTCACAACATACATAAATGATCTAGTAGACAGTGTCGGAAGTTCCATGCGGCTTTTCGCGGATGATGCTGTAGTACACAGAGAAATTGCAGCATTACAAAATTGCAACGAACTGCAGGAAGATCTGCAGCGGATAGGCACTTGGTGCAGGGATTGGCAGATGACCCTTAACATAGACAAATGTAATGTATTGCGAATGCATAGAAAGAAGGATCCTTTACTGTATGATTATATGATAGCGGAACAAACACTGGTAGCAGTTACTTCTGTAAAATATCTGGGAGTATGCATGCGGAACGATTTGAAGTGGAATGATCATATAAAATTAATTGGTAAGGGGGGTGCCAGGTTGAGATTCATTGGGAGAGTCCTTAGAAACTGTAGTCCATCAACAAAGGAGGTGGCTTACAAAACACTCGTTCGACCTATACTTGAGTATTGCTCATCAGTGTGGGATCCGTACTAGGTCGGGTTGACAGAGGAGATAAAGAAGATCCAAAGAAGAGCGGCGCGTTTCGTCACAGGGTTGTTTGGTAAGCGTGTTAGCGTTATGGAGATGTTTAGCAAACTCGAGTGGCAGACTCTGCAAGAGAGGCGCTCTGCATCGCGGTGTAGCTTGGTGTCCACGTTTTGAGAGGGTGTGTTTGTGGATGAGGTATCGAATATATTGCTTCCCCCTAGTTATACCTCCCGAGGAGATCACGAATGTAGAATTAGAGAGATTCGAGCGCGCACGGAGGCTTTCCGGCAGTCGTTCTTCCCGCGAACCATACGCGAGTGGAACAGAAAAGGGAGGTAATGACAGTGGCGCGTTAAGTGCCCTCCGCCATACACCGTTGGGTAGCTTGCGGAGTATAAATGTAGATGTAGATGTAGAGCTACGGACTATTCTAATTACTCCTACTTTTAAATAGACTAATTCATAAAATGATATAAATTGCAATCTTAGTTAATTTTCAAGTGAGTAGTTGTGCATGTTTCAGATGTTTTATGTTATGTATATTTTGTGTGTCTATGATAAGTCGGTGTTGTCATTATCACTCGTATCATGGTCAGTTCTGAAGCTACTCGAGCTATCTACGTCGGCCTGTCTTTGTGTTCTGCGCCTTCTGTATTGATGAGTCTGTTTGTATATGTCACATTCTGCTTTTGAGGTGTCGTTGGCGTTTGACTTCAGCTAGTGTTGTTTCTATCATGTGTTCCGTGTAAGTACCTGTATGCAATGCATTTCAAAAGGAAATGTTGTGGCGAACCTATTTCCCCACATGTACAACGATTGCTTTCTGAAAGCAACATGAACTGCAAGTGCGTTGGGTAAGGGCCATGTCTAGTGACACAATGGACCAGGACTCGGCTGGGGTTGACATGGTGCTACCATGTCTGCTCCCTGACATTGGGGGAAAATGGATAGACTTGATGGCTTTTAGCACTCTCATCCCACTCTGTTTACCAAGTGTCCACACGTCAATATTTTAGTTGGCGCCTGTCTTCTGTATACTGCCCAGTAGTATGTAACGCTCTCTCAAGTCTACCGATTTTGCAGCCATTATGTTGCAGCCCAATGTCTGATGGTTATATCGATAAGGTACGACGGGCGTTCGAAAAGCCCGTGCAAAGTCCGAGAGATGGCACCACCGGCGGGTATCGAGGTCCTGTTTAGTTAGTAGCATCTTTGGAAACAGCGCACACCACGTTTCAGCCATATTGGTCTATTTCTTTGTGTTTGTCATTCCTGTGAATCAAGGAAGTCGAGTGATTGTCAAAAAGTGGACGAAAAAGAATTTCGTGTGGTGATTAAGCATTACTTTATGAATGGCAAAACGCCTCAGGAGACTAAAGAGAAGCTTGATAAAACAGAGACTCTGCACCTTCGATTAGAACAGTTTATAAGTGGTTTCAAAATTTTCGGAGTGGCCATATCGGCACAAGTGATGCTGAGCGTTCTGGAAGCCCTGTGCAGGTTACGACTCCAGAAATCATTGATAAAATGCATGATATGGTGATGGATGATAGAAGAGTTAAGGTGCGTGAGATTGCTAGTGCTGTCGGCATCTCGAATGAATGGGTACATAGTATTTGGCATAAACATTTGGGTCGGCCGGTGTGGCCAAGCGGTTCTAGGTGCTTCAGTCTGGAACCGTGCGACCGCTACGGTCGCAGGCTCGAATCCTGCCTCGGGCATGGATGTCTGTAATGTCCTTACGTTGGGTAGGTTTAAGTAGTTCTAAGTTCTAGGTGACTGATGACCTCAGATGTTGAGTCTCATAGTGCTCAGAGCCATTTGAACCATAAACATTTGGACATGAGAAAGCTATCCGCAAGATGGGTTGCACGATTGCTCACGCTTGACCAAACACGGAATCGTGTGAAGTGTTGCAAGGATGGTTTTCAGCTGTTCAGGAAGAATCCGCAGGACTTTAAGCGTCGTCTCATCGCTGTGGATGAAACGTGGATGCATTACTATAGTCTTGAGGCCAAACAACAATCGAAACAATGGGTTACCAAGGGAGAATCTGCACCTAAAAAGGCGAAGACCAGTCCTTCGGCCGCAAAGATTATGGCGACTGTCTTTTGGCATTCGCAAGGGATAACCCTCATCGACTATCTGGAAAAGGGTGCATATTATTCATCGTTATTGGACAGTTTGAAAACCGAACTGCAAGAAAAACGCGGCGATTGGACCACAGAAAAGGTCTTTTCCATCACGATAATGCACCAGCACACACCTCAGCAGCTGTGGTCGCAAAATTAGTGGAAATGGGATTCCAACTCTTTTCACATCCCCTTATTCTCCATACTTGGCTCCGTCGGACTAGTATTTGTTCCCTGATTTGAAGAAATGGCGGGCAGGACAAAGATTCTATTCAAAAGACGAGGTGATTGCAGCAACTAATAGCTATTTTGCATACTTGAACAATTCCTATAATTTGGAAGGGATCAACAAACTAGAACAGCGTTGGACGAAGTGTATGAAAGGAGACTATGTCGAAAAATAAAAAAGTTTTATCCCAAACACGTAAGTAGTTTTTACTTTTGCACAGACTTTTCAAACACCCCTCCTATATTCCAAGCACCACATACCGCGAATCGACTGATGCAGTGCCATACACCGCTGATAGTCTAAGTAGCAGACTCCTCCGCCCCCGACTAACAGTGATCCTGTTCATGACGAGAGTGAGTGTGTGTGCCCATGTACTACCTGCAGAGCTCAATACGGACTCGAAAAGTGCAGAGTGGTACATTCTTATGTGTGTGAGTCGTATGTATTGTGTCTAGTTTGTATGTGTTGTGTGCCGCTAGTTTGTGAAGCCTCCCATGGACCCTAGCCAATGTATTTAACAAAGAAATTGGTCGGTGCGATTTTGGTTCTGACGCATCCCTATCTGTGACTTTCTTAATAATTAGTGTTGGCTGTTTTCCATACTAGAGGCACCGTCCCAGCATCATTTATTAGGTTTTTTTTTTTTTTTTTTTTTTTTTTTTTTTTTGTGCGGGGATATCTGTGGTGACACGTGGCGCAATGTTTCCTAGAGGATATGGTCTGGTCCTTTCTTGTTTTTCAAGCCAGAATTTTGCTAGCGCTACCTTCTCTCGCACAAACGGGCCACTGACGGTTTATGAAGTGTAACCCGTATACACTGTATTCCTAAGGTGTGTACGCTTGTGTACCTGTTCGTGGATCGTTATCAGGGAGGATTTTGTGGAGCAGATATTGTGCTGTTTTCTCTCCACGCCCGTGTCATAGTTTCGTCATGCTGCCTTAGAGTAGCAAGTAGGAGAGGAGACTTAATTCTCTCCGTTATAGGTTTGCATGGCATTCCCCATGTGTTCTGTTGTAGATGTGTTGTGATGTAATGTTACCAATGTTCTTGTCTACTCGTGTTTAGTACAGTTCTGTACGCCCCCGGTAGCTGAAAGGTCAGAGCGACAGAATGTCAATCCTAAGGGCCCGGGTTCGATTCCCGCGTGGATCGGAGATTTTCTCCGCTCAGGGTCCGGGTGTTGTGTTGTCTAATCATCATTTCATCCTCATCGACGCGCAAGTCGCGAAAGTGGCGTCAAATCGAAAGACTTGCACCCAACGAACGGTCTACCTGGCGGGAGCCGCTAGTCACAAGACATTTACATTTAGTACAGTGTCGAATGTAGTTTTTCCGTCCCTGTATTCTCGTAGTCGAACCTGTCTGTCGCGAGTGGTAATGGGCTTCTGGTAGGGTCTCCTGTTGCGTCTCGTATCCTTAGTCTAGATAGATCGGAGCTCCAGGGAGCATGTGTCTTTCGATGGTTAGTGAAAGTCGGTACGTACCTTCGTTGGGTAGTTTGTAATGTTTGCTGAAGTCTATATACCCTTAGGTCTACACTTCCATCCACGTTTTCAACCAGTTTATCATTTACATAGTTTCGTTTCGCCTTTCACTTTGCCCTTCTTAACATATATTTGTTTGATGTGGTGTGACTAGGGCCTCTCGTCAGGTGCAGGTCTCTCGATTTGACGCCAATTCGACGACTTGCGCGTCGATGAGGATGCAATGATGATCATTAGTACAACGACTCTGCCGGGAATCGAACCCGAGCCCTTAGGATTGACATTCTGTCGCGCTGACCATTCAGCTACCGGGGGCGGACATTTGTTTGATGTGTACGATGTTCTCGTTTTGTGTCAATAATGACTGATAACTTACACTCAAATGCACACGCCAATTAATTTCTAAATTTACAGCTCTGTGGTTAACAATAGTTATGTATGCACTGTTACCGACACCAACAAGTCCTATCTATGTAGGTGGTTATCCTTGTTTGTTGATACTGTACAGGTTGTTCGCACTTAGGATATCGTTGACGATCTGACCTTGGTCGTCATTCCGATCGCAACGCCACAAGGTGGATCTGGCATTGATGTCTGTTCCAATGATTATGCTCTTCTATCTTGAGTAAAGTAGTATCTGCTGAATCATGTGTGTGTGTGGTTCAATCGTATGGGAGTGCTGGGCATATAATGACGACAGTACCCACGTGCCTGTACTCTAGGTAACACCTACTGCCACACCACGTCTCTAGTACACCTGCGTGATTTTAGTAGTCTGGCACTTGGGTTTCCATTATCACTGTAGCAGTCATAGCCTCCCTGTTATCTGAGTTATTTGGGGTGGGGTAGGGGCAAACACACTAATTTGCCGTTTCTACTGTATGCTTCCCGAATGCACACGACATCAACGTTAAACAGTTGGGCAGCCTGGGAAGTTCCGCACTTACAATTCTACTCCTCATAGCACAGAGCTGAAAGATCTTTATGGCTGCCTTGCATACACGTAGCACTTCATACCCGTCTTGTATGGGTCAAAGTACACTCTCCCAAGAGCCCTGGCAAGGTCTTCGTACATTTTCCTAATACTGAGGTCTTCTCAACGCCATCCGCAGATCTGTCTCAGGAGATCAGCGAGCTTATTCCATCAGTGGGCATGTTTCCCACCCGAAGGATTATCCTGTTCGTCTGCTCGGTTGTAGGGAAACAAATGGAACAACCCTTCTCATGTGTTAATCGTATAACTAATCACTGTGCAGTTACAGGACATCGCTTCACTCGGGCCTACGGAGCCCTAAGTTCAGTTCAAATGCGCTGTAGTTTTCTGGCTCTCTGTTATGATTGTGTACTTGTTCATCCTGTGTGTTTTTCAGCTCAGACGTAATGTAGTTAGTTACTTCCTGCATACGACTACATACTCGTTCGTCCTTTATGTTGTTCACCGCTTGTTTACGCACCACCACCTGTGTATGTTATTTAAATTCATTACTATCAGAGTTAACGTTGCTCCAGCACTTTGTTTTTATGGCTTTACATTTTGCCACAAATTTGTGTGTCCTGCGGATCTTGTCATTGCCTACAATGGCTTTGCCCTTATTTTCTTGATTTATGTTTTCGTTATAAGTGGTTAACCCTTTGTGCATCACATTTAGAAAAAAAAACTGTGAATTTTTTTTTGTGATGAATATTTACTGTATAAGTTGTATATATGCCATATCCATTGCAAAAGTTCTTTTGAAGCTATTGGTTAATAAATAAAATAATGATTCCAAATGGCATCATTAGAAATTACATAATAATTACTCAAAAAATGCATACATAACTGTTTTGTAAACTTACCGTATTTCTTTCCCTTGCCCTTGAGGAACTACGTAAAGTTGGTTCCATAATCAAGAATTTCACTATACACAGAATAAAACTAAACACAACAGTTATTGTTGCAGTAGCACAACTCACGACACTTCTCTGTTCTGCACTTCAAACAAACGGCGAGTCACGAAAGCAAACGCCACTGTGATCTGTTGGCCAAACTTGGAACTACGTGAAGCGATGCCATACGGTATCATTGAAGCATTGGGAAGCTCAAAAAAGCCAGGAATACTTAATGATGCCATTTGGCCCAGATAATCTATATTATCAAGATATGTTTCTTGGATGGCCTGTGTATATATTGAAGATTTCGTTTTTACTGTTTAATGTGTCCTGCTACACTAAACCATGCGGCTATCACCATTCCATGGTGCCTCGCCAGCTTCCCCTCCTTGTGGATGCTTATTGTTTTTTCATCCTAGGTATAAAAATGCCCGATTCTGGATTTCGAATGTACTGCGTGCGGTGGCTGGAATTCTTATCACAGTTAAAGGCCGTAGTCAGTCTTCTCAATTTGTCTGTTGTACAAGAGTTTGTAAATTTGGAAATTTGTGGTAAGGTCTTATGGGGTCAAACTGTAGAGGTCATCGGTCCCTAAGCTTATGCACTACTTAATCTAATTTAAACTAAGGACAACACACACACCCATGCCCAAGGGAGGATTCGAACCTTCGACGGGCAGAGTCGCCCAAGAATTTGTAAGTTAGACAGCCAGTTGTTCCGGCTTTTGGTACAGTTCTTACCTTGTTCCTTACAGTGGATGCGTCCTATTTTATGCTCCGGATGAGCATCCCGCTTTTTTGTGTCCTCCTTCACCACACGTTCCACAAATAGTTTGATGAGCTCTGCAACCCTTCACTGTGTGTCCCAGATCACAACACTTAAAAACATTTTGCGACTACATTGTAATCTTTGACTCTTAGGGATTGGAAACCTACAAATACTCTGTTTTGGCTCAATAACTGGTTTATCACCTCTAAAACGTTATTTGCAAAACCTTTATCTCGTGGACCGGTTTTAAATCTCCGTTTCACGTAATTGTGTAAATTCCTCTCTGGATATCTGTTCTGATAAATTTAACTCGTATAGTTCGTCCAGGAACTCATCATCCTTAAAAGTTGTTGGCGCCTGATGGGTTGCCACTAGTGGTCTTTTCTTTTTTATGATCTCACACTTCATTTCTAAAATGTTGCGACTTTTCTCCAAAATTCTTTTACAATCCTCTTGCGTCTGAGTTTCCGCTATGACAACTGACTGTCTTTTCCTGCTTGATCTTATACTCACTCTTTTTTCTTTATCTACACACGTCGTCAGTTTATTTAACACTTCATTTGTGTCTTTGTTCTATGACGATATAATGAATAGACTTTCATTGTGTTTTGCTTTGGGCTTTCCAAATGTAGTATTAAAACTGGCCTTCCCTTTTGGAACGACCTATACTGCAGCATAAGTCAATGGTGATTGTTTATTCCCTATCTTTTGATATGTTAATTTTCTAATCTCAGCCTGTTGTTCTTTTCTTGTATCTTCTCTATCTTTTCCCTGGCTTTGAGGATGTTATTAACCTCTAGAACTGCGAACTGTTTCTTGAGTTTGTCGTTCACTCTTTTTAGGGGGAGGTTTACTATCTTTTGGTTAAAAAACGATTTTCTTTAAATTGCATTTTTGCATCCATAAAAGTGTTTACCCGGCCGGAGTGACCGTGCGGTTCTAGGCGCTACAGTCTGGAACCGAGTGACCGCTGCGGTCGCAGGTTCGAATCCTGCCTCGGGCATCGATGTGTGTGATGTCCTTAGGTTGGTTAGGTTTAAGTAGTTCTAAGTTCTAGGGGACTGATGACCACAGCAGCTAAGTCCCATAGCGCTGAGAGCCATTTGAGCCAAAACTGTTTAGAATCCACCCGTGAAACAGTTTTTCCGAATACAGAACAGAAATATTTGTTATTCGCGATTGAACAAAAAAAATATGCACCTGCCGGAAAGCGGCCTTTTTCACTCACCAGTTTATTTCTTTCGGAGGACGAGTTATTGTACCGGTGCTTAGGAGTAAACACATAAAATTCAAATGAAAGTTTGAACGGGTGTGTTTGGAAGTCAGCCCCCAAGCATTTGCATTCTGCTGCTAAGACTGTCGAGATTTCGTCTTTCCTGGCAGTGAGCAGCTTCAACGAAGGGTGTTCAGCAATTCTGAAGACCATGACAACGATGGACGTCACCCTGGGACTCGATTCGACGCAGTTCGCCAAGCATTCGGACGACCACCGGATTCGAGCGGCCGAAAACAGCTTGTCAGCTGCCGTACGAGGGGCTCTGAAGCAGCGCAGGATGGCCCAGATCGAGCAGAACGCCCTCTGTGAGGAAGAGGAGGGACTAGTTTATGGTCCCAGAATAGCAGATTGAGCGTACGTTGCATAATATTGCATTTATATGTAGTCAAAACCTGAAACGCGTTTTTCTCGAAATGACTTTCTTTTTATCGCGCGGTTGGTAACTTCAAATCTACTGAAGCGATTGGCATGATTCCTTGTTGCTCACGAAGCTAACTAAATTGTCTAGGAGTTGCATCACTTTTATTCCGATCCATGAAGTATAAATATTTTTACTTGGCCAACGAAGTCGAATAATCGATGGAAGAGCCCTATTTTTTTTTCAAATGGCTGCCATTTTTCCTATGGTCCAAATAACTTAAGCGAGGTACAACACCTAAAGAAACTTACATACCGGGTGATCAAGAAGTCAGTATAAATTTGAAAACAATGGAATAATGTTGATATAGAAGTAAAAATTGACACACATGCTTGAAATGACTTGGGGGTTTATTAGAACCTCCCCCTATTGCTAGACGCGTGAAAGATCTCTTGCGCGTGTCGTTTGGTGATGATGGTGTGCTCAGCCGCCACTTTCGTCATGCTTGGCCTCCCAGGTCCCCAACCTCAGTCCGTGCGATTATTGGCTTTGGGGTTACCTGAAGTCGCAAGTGTATCGTGATCGACCGACGTCTCTAGGGATGCTGAAAGACAACATCCGACGCCAATGCCTCACCATAACTCCGGACATGCTTTACAGTGCTGTTCACAACATTATTCCTCGACTACAGCTATTGTTGAGGAATGATGGTGGTCATATTGAGCATTTCCTGTAAAGAACATCATCTTTGCTTTGTCGTTCTTTGTTATGCTAATTATTGCTATTCTGATCAGATGAAGCGCCATCTGTCGGACATTTTTCGAACTTCTGTATTTTTTTGGTTCTAATAAAACCCCATGTCATTCCAAGCATGTGTGTCAATTTGTACCTCCCTATCTACATCATTCCGTGATTTATTCAGTTTTCAAATTTATACTGACTTTTTGATCACCCAGTACTTCGCTAACGTCAACCCAATTTTGATTTCAGACGAGCCGGCTGACCTGTGACATACCGCGCGTGAGAGGACTACATCGAAATTTTGTTTCGTTCCGACCGCATGGCCGCCTTTGCTCTTCGACATTTGCGGTCAAAAAAATTCCAGTTTGTTGAGGACATATCAATAAAGATTTTGACCAAATTTGACACTGATATCTACAACACATCCCGAGAAAAAAATTCTCAGAGAACATGGTTTTCTCGGGCCGAAGATAGTAAAGCTCCCCTTAAGATGTCAGTCACTCCTTCTAGATGTGCTCCTCTTACTGCATCCAGAGACTCAACCTCCTGTTGTGCTCTCGCCCCAGTCTCCATCTCTAGATTAGATTAGATTAGATTTACTTTCATCCCATTTGATCCGTAGCGAGGAGGTCCTCCAGGATGTAGAACATGTCACCAAAACAATAGTACATGACAAATATTTACAACTAAAATAAAAAAGCTAATTTACCTGTTGTGTACATAGTTCCGCGTAGTCAGCGCGTACACAACTTTCCCACTAGAGCATGCCCCGCTAAGCACAACAGCGCAGGCGCAGCGCTCGTCCGTCTCCGCACTACGAGATGGCGCTATCTTAGAGGCGGACCAAATTCTGCTTCCGCCGATCCGCGTATTAATATTTAACGCAGCCAATGAGATTGCTGCTAACGTAGAACCTTTTCTCCTCGCGGATCACACTCGCGCAGTGATACCTAACCGGCCGATGTATTATAATGAGTGTACAGACCTCCGATTAGTCAGTCTGCATTTGTCTGCACCAGTGTTTATCAGTCTGCATTAGTCTGTACCAGTCTATAGTCAAGTTTCAGTCAGCGCCTAATAAGATTACCATATTCCTGTACATAGCCATGAAGATAAATGAATAGACACTTTGTCAAGTATCAGAGATATGTGAGAAAAAGATTAACGTACCAAGACCAAAGGAACTTCAGATTGTCAATTGTAAACAGCATCCAGAATCAAGTTACGTAATGTCTATGCTTTTTATTATTTTAATAAATGTGTGTGAAAATTAATCAAGTTCTGTTTAAAGTTGGTCACCGTCAATCTGCTACTCTAAGCGTGCAAATGGCATTTCTATCGTCTGACCTAATGGCAGAAGATAAACACGCCACGATAAGACCACGAGACCTATTGCTGACACTCGCCTACTTCGTTAGAGGGACAAGTCAAGTAATCTGATGCTGTGTGTACCGAAGGTCTTACAGTACGCACACCACAGTACCATTCCACAGGTCCCAAGTGGAATGATCGTCATTTTTTAATGCACACTGTATGAAAGAGTCATTTTACAAATATTAATGCACTGAATTTGAAATAAAAATGTTTTTTTATTTATGTATAAGGTCATAAACGTGTAATACAAATACTATAATACTTATTTACAACGAACACATTACTGTACTGAAATGGTGCAGAAGTTAGATTGGACTTAAACATACACACACACACACACACACACACACACACACACACACACACACACACACACACACATATATATATATATATATATATATATATATATGTGTGTGTGTGTGTGTGTTGTAAATAAGTATTATAGTAGTTGTATTACACGTATATATATATATATATATATATATATATATATATATATATATATCCTGAAATGTCCAATACATAATATAACCTAGTAAGCCACTGTGAACGATGGTGTAGACACTACTCGTATTTACATGTACATTGCCACTTAGGTTTTTCATTTTTTAACTTGTACACAAGCCTATATTTTTGGCTACCCTGGCTTGGAGACCTCACTGGAGGTGAGGCCATTTTATAGGATGGCCTACGGCTGTGTGTCTGAGAAGGACTTTGTGATATATATATATTGAGGTTCTAATATGTGTACCACAGAGGTCTGTATCTACCTTGCCTAAAATCGTAGTATCTGTGAGCACATCTTACACCATTAGGCATAAATACAAACTCTCTATATGCATCACGAAATTGATTAATCAATTGTGGCAGGTTAGGTTTATAGAACCACAGTTCCTCTAATACAATTACAGCGGCTGAGTAATTTATCTCATTTCCATAAAATGTTAAAGCTAAATCGTCGATCCGTTGCTGATTGGTAGGAACAAGGAAGGCGAGGCGCAAGTCATCTGGATAATTCCTGATATGATCCCAGTTTCCATAAAAAAATTCCAACGCAGACATTAGCTGTAAACAATAATCTTTATTTAGAATGTGACTGTACCTTTACGTTTACAAAAGGTCATATACACTCTGTTCCTAACAACATAGGTTACATATTTCACCTCACTTTGTACTACATCGATTTTTGCAGGTTCATCACCAGCAATTTCCAAACCGATATAAAATGGATTCACACCTTGGAACAGTATGTTCTTACATTTACATAGGTTTTCTAAATCGGGCCATCCCTTTACTTTACTTATATCAGCACTTGTTTTTGGCTTGCAATAGGTATATATATATATATATATATATATATATATATATATATACAATGAACACATTACTGCACTGAAATTGTGAAGAAGTATATATATATATATATATATATATATATATATATATATATACTCCTGGAAATGGAAAAAAGAACACATTGACACCGGTGTTTCAGACCCACCATACTTGCTCCGGACACTGCGAGAGGGCTGTACAAGCAATGATCACACGCACGGCACAGCGGACACACCACGAACCGCGGTGTTGGCCGTCGAATGGCGCTAGCTGCGCAGCATTTGTGCACCGCCGCCGTCAGTGTCAGCCAGTTTGCCGTGGCATACGGAGCTCCATCGCAGTCTTTAACACTGGTAGCATGCCGCGACAGCGTGGACGTGAACCGTATGTGCAGTTGACGGACTTTGAGCGAGGGCGTATAGTGGGCATGCGGGAGGCCGGGTGGACGTACCGCCGAATTGCTCAACACGTGGGGCGTGAGGTCTCCACAGTACATCGATGTTGTCGCCAGTGGTCGGCGGAAGGTGCACGTGCCCGTCGACCTGGGACCGGACCGCAGCGACGCACGGATGCACGCCAAGACCGTAGGATCCTACGCAGTGCCGTAGGGGACCGCACCGCCACTTCCCAGCAAATTAGGGACACTGTTGCTCCTGGGGTATCGGCGAGGACCATTCGCAACCGTCTCCATGAAGCTGGGCTACGGTCCCGCACACCGTTAGGCCGTCTTCCGCTCACGCCCCAACATCGTGCAGCCCGCCTCCAGTGGTGTCGCGACAGGCGTGAATGGAGGGACGAATGGAGACGTGTCGTCTTCAGCGATGAGAGTCGCTTCTGCCTTGGTGCCAATGATGGTCGTATGCGTGTTTGGCGCCGTGCAGGTGAGCGCCACAATCAGGACTGCATACGACCGAGGCACACAGGGCCAACACCCGGCATCATGGTGTGGGGAGCGATCTCCTACACTGGCCGTACACCACTGGTGATCGTCGAGGGGACACTGAATAGTGCACGGTACATCCAAACCGTCATCGAACCCATCGTTCTACCATTCCTAGACCGGCAAGGGAACTTGCTGTTCCAACAGGACAATGCACGTCCGCATGTATCCCGTGCCACCCAACGTGCTCTAGAAGGTGTAAGTCAACTACCCTGGCCAGCAAGATCTCCGGATCTGTCCCCCATTGAGCATGTTTGGGACTGGATGAAGCGTCGTCTCACGCGGTCTGCACGTCCAGCACGAACGCTGGTCCAACTGAGGCGCCAGGTGGAAATGGCATGGCAAGCCGTTCCACAGGACTACATCCAGCATCTCTACGACCGTCTCCATGGGAGAATAGCAGCCTGTATTGCTGCGAAAGGTGGATATACACTGTACTAGTGCCGACATTGTGCATGCTCTGTTGCCTGTGTCTATGTGCCTGTGGTTCTGTCAGTGTGATCATGTGATGTATCTGACGCCAGGAATGTGTCAATAAAGTTTCCCCTTCCTGGGACAATGAATTCACGGTGTTCTTATTTCAATTTCCAGGAGTATATATATATATATATATATATATATATATATATATATATATATATAAGTTGATTTTACTGAGAAATTCATCATTGGAGTAGAAAGAGTTGGCCACCAATAAATCTTTAGGCTTCTCTTAAACTGAATATCATTGGTTCTTAAGCTTTTTATGGCTGCTGGCAAGTTATTGAAAATGTGTGTTCCTGAATAATGCACACCTTTTTGTACAAGACTAAGTGACTTTAAATCCTTGTGAAGATTAATCTTACTTCTAGTACTGATGCCATGAATTGAGCTGTTGATTAGAAAACGTGATAAATTTTTAATGACAAATTTCATTAAGGAATAAATATATTGGGAAGCAGTAGTTAGTATCCCTAGTTCCCTAAACAGGCTTGTGCAGGATGTTCTTGAGTTCACATATAACTTTTACTGCACGTTTTTGTGCCCGGAAAACTTTAGCTTGGCATGATGAATGACCCCAAAAAATAATCCCATATGACATTATGGAATGAAAGTAAGCATAGTATGCCAGCTTTTTCATTTTTATGTCCCCTATGTCTGACACAATTCGCACTGCAAATAGAGATTTGTTAAGATGCTTCAGCAGTTCTGTGGTGTGCTCCTTTAAACTAGCACACAGTCTGGCGTTCTCATTATTTGGTTCCATGGAGTTCTTGTTGTGACTGGGCGAGAGTGAATGCGATTAATCCGCGTTTCAGTTTTTGCACACATGCCAGTGGAAATGTCTTAGCCCCAAATTTCTAGGCTAGTTCATCCAGTACTTCATCTACGGCAGACAGTTTGACTTCTGACTTAGCAAACTCAGTCCTCCTCCATTTTCTGAGCACCTTCCTGCGATGCACGCCTTGCCCCTTTCTCAGGTGGTTCTGTTGATGGTATTTCCGCCACCGACTAGGTGCTGCTTGATGTGTCCCTCAATGGAGCAGAAGACGCAGCCGCCGCCGGCCGGGGCTGCCTTTGTTGCTCCAGGTCTTCCACGTAGGCGCGAGAGTGGAGCAGCGCACAGCCAAAGGCCGAGCACTGGCGTCCCTGCTGCTCAGTTAACGGAAGCGACAGGAGCCCACTCCTAACGGCGGCTACGCTGTTTGTTAGCTGAAGCTGCAATGTTATCGAGCGACCTTAGTCCGTTCTACACTACCGGCCATTAAAATTGCTGCACCAAGAAGAACTGCAGATGATAAAAGGGTATTCATTGGACAAATATATTATACTAGAACTGACATGTGATTACATTTCACGCAGTTTCGGTGCGTACATCCTGAGAAATCAGTACCCAGAACAACCATCTCTGGCCGTAATAACGGCCTTGATACGTGTGAGCTTGGATGACGTGTACAGGTACAGCTGCCCATGCAGCTTCAACACGATACCACAGTTCATCAAGAGTAGTGACTGGCGTATTGTGACGAGCCAGTTGCTCGGCCACCATCGACCAGACGTTTTCAGTTGGTGAGAGATCTGGAGAATGTGCTGGCCAGGGCAGCAGTCGAATATTTTCTGTATCCAGGTAGGTCTGTACAGGGCCTGCAACATGTGGTCGTGTATTATCCTGCTCAAATGTAGGGTTTCGCAGGGATCGAGTGAAGGGTAGAGTCATGGTTCACAGTGCCGTCAGTGCGAACAAGAGGTGACCGAGACGTGTAACCAATGGCACCTCATACCATCACGCCGGGTGATACGCCAGTATGGCGATAACGAATACACGCTTCCAATGTGCGTTCACCGCGATGTCGCCAAACACGGATGCGACCATCATGATGCTGTAAACAGAACCTGGATTCATCCGAAAAAATGTCGTTTTGCCATTCGTGCACCCAGGTTCGTCGTCGGGTACACCATCGCAGGCGCTCCTGTCTGTGATGCAGTGTCGAGGGTAACCGCAGCCACGGTCTCCGACCTGATAGTCCGTGCTGCCGCAAACGTCGTGGAACTGTTGGTGCAGATGGTTGTTTTCTTGCAAACGTCCCCATCTGTTGACTCCGGGATCCAGACGTGGTTGCACGATCCGTTACAGCCGTGCGACTAAGATGCCTGTCATCTCGACTGCTAGTGATACGAGGCCGTTGAGATCCAGCACGGCGTTCCGTATTACCCTCCTGAAGCCGCCGAATCCATATTCTGCTGTCATTTGATCTCGACCAACGAGAGCAGCAATGTCGGGATACGATAAACAGCAATCGCGATAGGCTGCCTTCCGACCTTTATCAAAGTCGGAAACGTGATGGTACGCATTTCTTCTCCTTACACGAGGCATCACAACAACGTTTCACCAGGCAACGCAGGTCAACTGCTGTTTGTGTATGAGAAATCTGTTGGAAACTTTCCTCATGTCAGCACGTTGTAGGTGTCGCCACCGGCGCCAACCTTGTGTGAATGCTCTGAAAAGTTAATCATTTGCATACCACATCATCTTCTTCCTGTCGGTTAAATTTCGCGTCTGTAGCACGTCGTCTTCGTGGTGTAGCAAATTTAATGTCCAGTAGTGTATGCATCGCGATCAAAATTCTATGTTTATACTGAGAACAATCTTCTGTACGTGCATCACTAATGGTTATGTCGCGATTCTTGTTCGTTTTCTGTACTGCAATCAAAGTAAGTTCCCTGTACCATAGTCGAAATTCATTCTATCAACTATCCTTTGGCGTGAACACAATCACAGCCAATTGTAGCCTTCAATTACTGTGCAGAAAATCTCAAAGAACTCGCCGCAACTATGAATTACACCTGCCTGCTCTCACTCACCTCTGGAAACACTTTTATGCTGAAAAGTCATCCAACACAGAAGAAGAAGAAGAAGAAGAAGAAGAAGAAGAGGAGAGCGCAGATTTTGACGAGCACTACACTCGCGAAACCGAAAGTACGCGAAGTGCAATCGAACAGCGTGTTTGGTAAGATTTTCGCGTAAAATATTACAAAATATACTAGTTGAAAACATTCTTCAATGTATCACCGTCAAAGTCTGCGACAGCGATAATTTGCTAAGCCGCGAAACGCGTATCGCTACAACTTAGATTCGACCGCGAGTTCGTAGGTGCCATAGTTTGCACACTATGAGCGTTAAAACGACCACTATGCATCTCCCTCCGTCTCTGCCTCCGTGTCTCTCTCTGTCTCCCTCCGTATAAAAATGCTCACAGATAGACGAGAATTGGGCTGTATAACTACCTTAGGGACGAAATAAGTAGGAAGTGAAGGGCAGCCACGGCAACATGGCTGCAGGAAAATAGTGAAGAAATCTCGAAAGGAATGATCGTCGGAAGGGTTGACTCTGGTTATAGAAAATTAAAAGAAACCTTCGGTGAAATTAAAAAGCATCGGTGGTAACGTTAAAAGTACCGTGGGAATTACACTGTTAAACGTAGAGGAAAGAACGAATAGGTAGAAAAAGTACCGTGAAGGCCTCTGTGAGGGGAAGGACTTGTCTGGTGACGCGATATAAGAAGGAATTGGAGTCTATAAGTGGGACGTAGGCGGTCCAGCGTTAAAGTCAGAATTTACAAGGGCTCTGGAAGACTTGAGATTCAAATAATTCCATCGGAATTTTCAAAATTGTCATGGGAAAAGCTAAACAAACGAGTGTTGAAGTTGGTGTGTACAGTCTGTGGGACTGGCAGCGTGCCATCATACTTCCAGAAAAATATCATCCGGACAATTCCGAAGATAGCAAGGACAGAAAGGTGTGTAAAACTATCGCACAATCAGCTTGACACTTTTACAGCTCGTACGTCCAAGCTGCTGACAAGATTAACGTACAGAAGAATGGAAATGGAAACTGAGGATCTGTGGCGACACGATTTCCCTAAGGCAGGCCGGCCTTTGTGGCCGAGCGGTTCTAGGCACTTCAGTCAGGAATCGCGCGAGCGCTACGGTCGCAGGTTCGAATCCCGCCTCGGCCATGGATGTACGTGATGTCCTTAGGTTACTTAGGTTTAAGTAGTTCTAAGTTCTAGGGGACTGATGACTTCAGATGTTAAGTCCCATACTGCTCGGAGCCATTTAAACCATTTGAACCTAATGCAGGATATATCGCGCTTTACACGTAAACATCTATCATGTACGTGACACAGTTATGCGAACAACTTTATAACAGTGATAGAAAAATTTTAATTCACTAAAGGTTGTCGATGATTGATTTTTTTAAAAACAAAAAAAAAAAACAGCTTTCGAGCTGTACATTTCAAAATCAGGATGACGTAAGTTGTAGCGCATCATGTAACCAGTAATTTGTAAATTTTCTGGGCATCTCATACCCGGTTGTCAAAAATGTGATTAACTATGTATGAGAAGGCTAAAAGAGAGGTGAACTTGTTGTTTATTGTTGGAGATAAATGGGTGATGGATTAATACTAAAATGTAAACTTTGTAAGTAGGCTGTTTAGGTTTTTTTATTGGTAACGCCACCTCTGTATGAAAATCACTGGCTGTGCTGTGTGCAGTCTGTGGCTGCTTTGCATTGTTGTAATACTCGCCATTGTAGTGTTGGGCAGCTGGCTGTGAACAGCGCGTAGCGTTGCGCAGTTGGAGGTGAGCCGCCAGCAGTGGTGGATGTGGGGAGAGAAATGGCGGAGTTTTGAAATTTGTCATGAACTGCTATATATATTATGACTATTGAGGTAAATACATTGTTTGTTCTCTATCAAAATCTTTCATTTGCTAACTATGCCTATCAGTAGTTAGTGCCTTCAGTACTTTGAATCTTTTATTTAGCTGGCAGTAGTGGCGCTCGCTGTATTGCAGTAGCTCGAGTAGCGAAGATTTTTGTGAGGTAAGTGATTTGTGAAAGGTATAGTTTAATGTTAGTCAGGGCCCATTCTTTTGTATGGATTTTTGAAAGTCAGATTGCGTTGCGCTAAAAAATATTGTGTGTCAGTTAAAGGACAGTCTTGTATAATTCTTCAAAGTGGACGTTTCATATGTCGACCCTTAGCCTAGGATACCTCACTGGAATCTTCTGATTTTTTTCTTGTAGTTTGTGTAATTAGTGTAGCTTTTGTTTATTGCTAGCGCGTAATTATAGAGAGAATTTCCTTTGTAGTTGTAGTTTTTCATTATTGTACAGTAAAACAGTTGCGGCATGCATGTAGATTTGCAGCAAGTATTTCGCAGCTGCGCTTGCAATTAACTAGATATTATTTTCAGTGCTATGTTAATGTGTTCCCCTATTTTTGCTCTTCAAATTGTGTTTTTCTGTGTTGTCGTGTGAAATATTGTGACAATAATGGCGTGTGAAAAACGTAACACTAGGCTCCAAAGTAAACTGAGAAATGACAGCGAAGACGAAAGCAGTGTGTTAGCGCCACTGTGTAATGAATTAACTAATGTTCAACATAGTAACTTGGTAATTGTGCATAGGGAAATGGAGCGGGCGGCAAACAATGGCGTAGGCAATGAAACAATTAGTGAAGAGGGAAGCATTATCGATCGATCGCTCGGCAACAGCTCGCCTCAGGAATCCGAAATGACAGGACACAATTTTGCAAATACTGTAGATTCAGGTTTTGCGTCCTCACCGTTTTCTCAAATAAGTCAAGACACATTTTCTGCTTGTCAAAATGTGAATGTTGCCGGTGCAAATTCACTGCCGAAAAGCACTGAGGAACATGTTTCAGACACCAGTGCATTGTTATTACAATTAATGCAAGAAATGGGACAAAAGCTTCCAAAGTTAGACACAATGGAACAAAATCAGAGACAAACACAGCAAAAGCTTCAAAAGTTAGACACAATGGAACAAAATCAGAGACAAACACAGCAACAGTTAGACGCAATGGAACAAAATCTTCAAAAGTTAGACACCACACTTGAACAAACACGTGAAGATTTAACTACTGAGTTACATAAAATCGAATCGAAATGTCAAAAAGTCTGTAATGACGTAAAAACACAAATTTGTGAGCATTTCCAACCTATTTTTTCGCGTCATGAAAATGCATTACAGAATCACGAAGCAGCCATAAAAGAACTGCAAACTATTGTTCATGAAAATCACGACACCCTGCAAGCTAAAATTGACTCAGTTGAATCTACCGATTCGGTTATGCAACTTGCAAAAACTCAGGAAAACTTAAAGGACACAGTAGATACGATTTCAACACAAATGGACACTCTGAAACTTGGTTCAGAAAAACACACAGAAGAAATAATATCAATGACGGATAAAGTAGCCGAACTTTCAGATCAGTTCACTAACTTATCTACAAAGGTAGATGATGATCTGAATGACACAAGATCTGTAGCCATCACTGACACAGAAGAGTATGAACAAATTAAGAAATTCAAACAAAATCAGAATCAAAATACGCAACACAAAAGAGAAATCCGGTAAGTACAAGATCAGTTGGCACAAGTAATACAAAAATTTCATATTTCAGAGGACACTCGCGCTCCAACACGGGAAGAGGGACTTAGAAATACGGAACAACCACAAAATAATAACACAGGACACTTCGGAAATTATGAAAGAAATTGGCAAGGCACACCGAATTTTGAGATGGAACTGCCGAAACAACGTAACAATGACCGACATGCGACTCGCCGACATGATGATTTTGACTATAAGCTGTTCATTACTACACGTAAATTCAAAACATTTAAGAATTCTGGCAACGACATTCATCCACAAGCATGGCTCCATCAATTCTCTCATTGTTTTCCTCCCAACTGGTCGTTAGAACACAGATTAGAATTTATGTGTGGCTATTTAGAGAATGAACCAGCTGTAAGAATGCGATCGGTCATTCACGATTGTCACAGTGAAGGAGAATTTTACCATGCCTTCCTCTCAGCATATTGGTCTCAAGCCACACAAGACCGAGTAAAACATAGCATCATAATGATGAAACGTTTCGAACAATCTGAATTTTCCAGTCTTATGAAATATTTTGAAGACATGTTGCATAAGAATCAGTATCTTTCAAACCCATACAGCCCCTCAGAACTCATCCGCATTTGCTTAATCAAACTGCCTGAACATTTACGACATATTATTTTGGCAGGACGTTGCAAAGACGACATTGAAGCATTTCAGGGACTCTTACAAGAATTAGAAATTGACTCAGACAGTCGCGGGATGCGAAAACAGGAAAACAATCACTACAGGTCACATCCGTCACAATTCCGTGACGACAGAAACAATAACTGGACACGACAAGTCTATTCTTACAACACAAATCGTGACCAAAACAGACACCACCCATATGACAACCACTGGCAGAGTAATAATAGTTACAGAGAAAGATCGCATTTCCGTAGTAATGAATATGACAGAGATTACCATAGAAACAGACAATATGGGAACAAAAAGAATTATTATCAAGGGAGACAGAATAACTTAAGACGCAACAGTTCAGCACGCAGTTACGATTCCGGTAGAAATTCTCCACCACATGACCGACAAACAAGAAACTATGTAAACTACCGACAAAACGACAGACCTGAATTGCATCATAACTGGCGAGCTTCAAACAGGGCAGGGCCTTCTCGTCAAGGTGAATTTGTTGAAGTTCGGTCTCCTAATCCCAATAACGACGCGCGCCAGCGAAGATACAGACAATGACTCGTACAGCAGGCAGCTGCGTGCGCCGGCTGGCTCAGTGAAAAATAACATAGACGTATACCGCATGATAATTGCGTTCAAGTTGAAACTCTGAGTACTATGAAGAGTAAAGGATTGCACCACATTTCACATGTAAAACCGTTTATTGAGAGATAATCTGTTTTTTTAACTTAGCCTTTGCCATAAAACTTTTCACTTCACGCTACTAGTACAATTTGTCACACTGAGAAACTCTTAACATGTAATTATGTTCTAAAGTTAACTATCCAGTCTAGAACCTAGGGAACATTTTTAAACAGAAATTACGAATGCATTGTTATAGTGAACAGACGACACAGTGTTGTATTTGTACATTCTTGCTTGTTAGTTGCACAATTACGTAACGACTATAAGGCTTACATACTTAGAACATTTACCAGTACTGCTAATGAGATTTTAATGCAACATTTTGGTTTACTTGAAAATACATTCTGGATTTAAAGTACTTTCTGTGAGATACCAGATGACATAGTGGTTAGTTTATGTGACAGCTACACGATTTTATCCCGACACTACTAATGAGTGACAATTTACAATGTTGCTTTTGCGGTGTTTCTGTTTTATATCTGCACAGTTTTTCTGTATTATTCTGGAAAGTAAATCATGTATTAGTAGTAACTTTTGTGGTATAGCTACAATGAGACAGCCTCTTTCGTAGCACAACAATACGTTACAGCACAGTACTTTCTTCATCACAACAGTAAGTGTAATAACTAAGATATCTATACGCAAAGCATTTCACTTTTGTTTCTCATGAGGTAAGTACATTGACTTCTGCAGAACTTAGCTTTCGGAGGACGATAACTACGAGACTTCCACAGAGATTATCTTACATGACGCACAGTTTAGCGCTACAGGACACGTATTTGAGTGATTAATTTTGTACTTAAAACGTTTATTTTTAAAGATTTTTGAATTACAAAGAAAGTTTTCCGTGAAACATTTCATTCCATTGCTGTAATCTGTAACACCTGAGGGTATAATTACATTAATCCTCAGGGGGGTACACGCTTACTTTGTGTATCATGTGTTTGGCAAGCACAAGGAGCCCTAGCTAATATGGTATTTGCTTATACAACTTTACACATCAGTACCATATTTCTCTAACACATAAATTACACAGCTATCTGATCATGTAACTGAGAGAGACAAACATGTCTTTTTTACTACGTCAGTGACACATGTTGACGCAATTACACAGTTGGATAATTTCACACTTATGAAATTGTATTTTGTCTGCACTTTGTGGACTGTTCATATTTTTTCGGACCCATTGTGATATTATGAGAGCTTTGAATGATGTATTTGGTATGGGATCATGATTTTTAAAGTACGTTTGAAGCAGATGAAACTTTTGACATGAGCAGAGAATTTTTTTTAGGTTTTGAAATTATTCCAGAAAGCTACGACGTTTTTGAGATTTGGCTGAGTTTTTATGATGTTATTTTTACGACGACGATGTGTATTATGCTGTTGAGGTATGTTTATGATCAATAAGCTGATGCTATGTAAGGAATCTGATTATGCTATGTAGTTATTATGATGAAATATTGAAGAAGTGTCGACGAATAAGGTAAGGAATAATGAGTAGTGGTTAGGGCCTCTGGTTTGTGAAACAGGTTGTTGGAAACCAAGAATCATACTTTAAGAGTTATGAAATGTATGTAAATGCGTGAATGTATTACAATGCCGACGAAAATTTTTTGGACTCTGTTATATCAATAGGATTTTGTTTCTACACATTTGTAACGCAAATTTTCGACCTGTGAAATTTTTATATGGGACTGTCACTTTATATCAATAGGATTTTGTTTCTACACATTTGTAACACAAATTTTCGACCTGTGAAATTTTTATATGAGACTGTAACTGTAGCGGAAACTGCTGTCGTAAATATTTCGGTAAGAAAGCTAAGTGACCTTGATGTAATGCGTTGTGGCGCCCAGCTGGGCCAGCCGCCCGGAGAAAAAGCCATTAGGTGGAGAAAAAAAGAAAAAAAAAGGAGAGAGGCCATTATCCTCGCTATTGACATTTATTTGTCGAAAGCATCGTAAATACGACACCCTCAAACTGGAAAACATGATTACACTGTAGAGTTCTTAATTTATGATATTTACTGAAATGAAATGATGAGAAACATTTTATGTCTATTGTCTTGCTACTTGAAAGATTGTTTACTGCATTATGAAATGCCATATGGCTAGTGAATGACGTTTGACGCCTTGCTTTGCCTATTTTGTTTAATATCTAGTTTCTAGCTGCACTGCAGCATTAGTTAAAATAAAATTTAATAGATGTACTAATATAGATATTTTATGCCTGCAGATCCAGTAAATAACCATTTTATAATCTACTTAAAAAAAGCGAGGAAGCACAAAAAGACATTTCCCTTCACAGGAATTGCATACATAACTTTTGTCAATGACTGCGTAACTTATTTAGTAGTGTAATTTAAGGTGATGCATCACCCTAGTGTTAAGATGTGACATAGGTATTAAACATGGCCATTTTACTGTAATATTTTTTCTGCTTGATCTTTGCCATGCTTAGGTATTAATTATAGCATTTGCTGCTGCTGTTTGCCAGGCATAGTGCTACTGAATTTTAATTTGTGTTACTCTGCTAGGCCAGATTTATTTTTCTTGTTTGCTGCACATTGCCTTATATTAGTTGTAATATTGCAATTGCTTCGCTAATTTCTAAAATGCTGCTTCCTTTGGAAATCTGCACTTTTTTGTCATTGCTGTTTGCGTTAATTGTTTTGTGCTGCTGCATTGCCTCGTCCCTTAGTTTAGCATCTGAGCTCAGTAGATTTAAGTTAGCTTAAGAGGGGGGATACCATATAAGAAACTAACTATGAAGAATAGGGAAGAATGCATTGAGAAGTTATATGAAACAGATTTGGCAAAAATGAGTATTGTGCACTGAGAAATAATTATTTTGAAAGAAATATGAATAGAATACAGAAAGCAGGTATAGATAGGACTTTTTGGGAATAATGATGAATGATGGGAGATCTCCAAGACGTAAAGAAAGTTTTGTTTGCAAAATACTGCAGGAAAACAAACCCTGTCCTTTCTTTTTGTATTATTATGCTATGTGTTTGTGTACCCTTGAGTATTTGTGTATTTCCTGTCTTTATATGTTTATCTGATAAGACTTATGTTGTAGAATTTTTCTAATACTAAGCTACATTCACTATGATGAGGAATACTGTTATCCTCAAATATAATTGGCATTAATAATATGTTATTTACCTTGTAAATGTGCATAGACATTATTAATTCTGTTTTGTTTCAATGCTCATGTGTGAAATTAATGTTTCGAAAATTATTCTGATCTTTCATATATTTACTTATGTCATAATTCCTGTAACCCTGATGTATATGTTTATTTCTATTCTTTTGTAAAGCCCCTATTCCTACAAATGTTATCTGTATTATTATGTTTTTAATGATGTATTTTGTACCATTGTTATTGTATTCTTATGCTATAAAATTGTAATTGCTACCAGTTCATCATATTATTAACTTGTAAGTTACATTTCACTGCACACATTTCTGTAGGTCATAGTATATGGACAATATGTGAGAAGTAGGGACTGTTAGTGTTTGCACGTGTGTTAATAATTCAGCAAGGGACTGGATAACAGCATTGCTGTTTCTAAGGACAATTCCAAAAACTTTGTGAGTGCACAAGTGGTGGTTATGGACTTGCTATATTATCCGCAAGACTCTACAATGGTGATTGTGCACCTGCACAGTCACAACAGATGGCTGCTGGCCATCTCTACAAGGACTACAGTGGGTCTGCATCTTTGTTGACCCACCAGTACCATTATCTCTACAAGGACTACAATGAGTCTACATCTTTGATGATCCATCAATACCATTATTTCTACAAGGACTGCAGTGGGTCTGCACCTCTGGTGGCCCACCAATACCGTAATTTCTACCAGGACTACAGTGGGTCTGCTCTGTGATGACCTACCCACCAATACTCTTCAAAACTTCGACTGACTCCGCTGTGGGTTTGCTCTGTTGTGGCCCATGACCTGTCTGCATGTCGAGAGTCAACACTGTCTTTCCGTTGGAAGGACAACGCTACTTCTTCAAGACTGCATGGAAATCCACTACTTCCGTGGGCATTTTCTTTTACTGCTCAGACTTTGCGAAAAACACGGCTATTTTACTGTGATGAACGATTAGGACTGTCTTTATGGACTGTGAGAAAGTTTAGCTTTTGACCAACATTGTATCAATAAGTGTGTGCAATTAATATCTTTGTTACTGTAATTATAAATTTTTTTTATCAAATCATTATTGGCCACTGTCCAAAACAGTTTGTAAAATTTTTTGTGGGGAGCATGGGGGCTATGTAAGTAGGCTGTTTAGGTTTTTTTTATTGGTAACGCCACCTCTGTATGAAAATCACTGGCTGTGCTGTGTGCAGTCTGTGGCTGCTTTGCATTGTTGTAATACTCGCCATTGTAGTGTTAGGCAGCTGGCTGTGAACAGCGCGTAGCGTTGCGCAGTTGGAGGTGAGCCGCCAGCAGTGGTGGATGTGGGGAGAGAAATGGCGGAGTTTTGAAATTTGTCATGAACTGCTATATATATATTATGACTATTGAGGTAAATACATTGTTTGTTCTCTATCAAAATCTTTCATTTGCTAACTATGCCTATCAGTAGTTAGTGCCTCCAGTACTTTGAATCTTTTATTTAGCTGGCAGTAGTGGCGCTCGCTGTGTTGCAGTAACTTGAGTAGCGAAGATTTTTGTGAGGTAAGTGATTTGTGAAAGGTATAGTTTAATGTTAGTCAGGGCCCATTCTGTTGTATGGATTTTTGAAAGTCAGATTGCGTTGCGCAAAAAAATATTGTGTGTCAGTTAAAGGACAGTCTTGTATAATTCTTCAAAGGGGACGTTTCAACTTTCACGGCCGGAAATATCATGTCCATTATAATTATCCGGGCTGTTATGCCGTGGTCGGTTGATGAATTCTGAGGTGATTCCCAACGTTTCGTCTCCGACTGCGGGAGACATCTTCAAGGGGGTCCGTAGCTTGATGGAAGGTCCAACACACTCACTGGCTCGCTACTGACTGCCGCTAAATTCCGTATCCGCGCGCCCCCGCGCCGCGGCGTGACGTCACGTGTTTTGAAAACGTCAGTGCAATTGGCCGCTGTCCGTCGCCGTCGATCGCCGTTGCCATCACCCAGTAGTGGACGAGTGGTACACATCTTCTTTAACACCGGCATCCATATACCGTTTAATTTGACGCCCTCCTCCTTTCGGCTGAAGTTATTTGGGTGTTTAGCGATTTCGATTGCCTCCCTGTAGAGCCTTTCGTAGTATCCGCTCGTGGCCGCTAGTACTTGCGTCCCCTCGAAACGAATATTGTGGTTCCCTGGCTGGAAAGCATGCTCATAGTGCATTGTGGAGATGTTCCATCTCAGCGTCGAGCAACTCAGGTTGACAAATATTTCTAGCTGTGTCCGCTAACGTCTTGATAACACCCCGCCGGCCGCGGTGGTCTAGCGGTTCTGGCGCTGCAGTCCGGAACCGCGGGACTGCTACGGTCGCAGGTTCGAATCCTGCCTCGGGCATGGGTGTGTGTGATGTCCTTAGGTTAGTTAGGTTTAAGTAGTTCTAAGTTCTAGGGGACTTATGACCTAAGATGTTGAGTCCCATAGTGCTCAGAGCCATTTGAACCATTTTTTTTGATAACACCCCGCTTCTGTTGTGGGTGGTGGTTCGAATCCCGGTGCAAATAACGGTCCGTGTGCCTGGGTTTGCGGTACACTGAGTGGCCCAAACAACCATTTTCGTTTCTAAACACAAGCACATCGAGGAAATGTAGTTTGCCTCCTATGGAGGAGGAGGTAGACGGCAAACTACATTTCCTCGATGTGCTTGTGTTTAGAAACGAAAATGGTTGTTTGGGCCACTCAGTGTACCGCAAACCCACGCACACGGACCGTTATTTGCACCGGGATTCGAACCACCACCCACAACAGAAGCGGGGTGTTATCAAGACGTTAGCGGACAGAGCTAGAAATATTTGTCAACCTGAAATGCTCGACGCTGAGATGGAACATCTCCACAATGCACTATGAGCATGCTTTCCAGCCAGGGAACCACAATATTCGTTTCGAGGGGACGCAAGTACTAGCGGCCACGAGCGGATACTACGAAAGGCTCTACAGGGAGGCAATCGAAATCGCTAAACACCCTAATAATTTCAACCGAAAGGAGGAGGGCGTCAAATTAAACGGTATATGGATGCCGGTGTTAAAGAAAATGTGTACCACTCGTCCACTACTGGGTGATGGCAACGGCGATCGACGGCGACGGACAGCGGCCAATTGCACTGACGTTTTCAAAACACATGACGTCCGCGGGGGCGCGCGGATACGGAATTTAGCGGCAGTCAGTAGCGAGCCAGTGTGTGTGTTGGACCTTCCATCAAGCTACGGACCCCCTTGAAGATGTCTCCCGCAGTCGGAGGCGAAACGTTGGGACTCACCTCAGAATTCATCAACCGACCACGGCATAACAGCCCGGATAATTATGGATTAATGATATAGGTACTTCTAGTAATGGCAGATCTGTTGGTTATAACTTGAGCAATAACTTGTACCCTGCATACGAAATGGCGAGGTCAGCATTAGAATCTGAATTTCTCGGGAAGTACTTTTGGTTTAATACACTTCTGGCTTGGTTTGTGAGCCTAACATATCCTTTGCTACAGCAGTGTCACTGGATACGGAGTACTCGTGACCGCTCACCTGCTGTATCAGCAGGAAACGTGTGGCTTTGATGAAGGTAATCAGTAATCGGCAAAGAAGCAACGCATGTGCAAGAGAGACAGCACGACGTAGGTGAGCCTAGGAAAGTACAGATGGCGAGGGAACAAACCATTACTGAAACAGAAATAGTTGGAACCATGAATGCAGGAAGCACCAACGGAAGGCGTATCACACTATACTCTTCTCATCATAAAATAAATCTTATGTAAACATTACGCCATGTATTCTTCCGCGTTTGCTTGAATGTCATTGGATTTCGTTTAAGTGTACGTTTACACTGCCTGCGATGCGATGCGACGCGACGCGACGCGATGCGAAGCATAATGGCCAAAGCGATGCAATACGATGGAGCGTTCACATTGCACACGATGCAGCACGGGCGCGCGCGCGCGATCTGGCCGGCAATTGAGCAATCTCGGCACGATGTCGTGTTTCCTCGACCCAGTAAATTCTTTTTTTATTAGAAAACAGTGCTCTGAGAATTCAACGCAGTCGTGAATGGGTGCATGAAATCAACAAGGAGAGGAGGGCTTTAGGAGAATTTCATCATTTGTACAGTGACTTGAGAAAAGATGAGGATAAATTTTGGAGTTATCCAGAATGAGTACAGAGACATTTGATTATATAGTGTCGTCTGTTTCAAATAGATTACAGAAGCAAAACACAAATTTCAGAATGGCTATTACCCCTGAAAAAGTTATGATCACCATTAGGTACAATATTAAGTTTACAGCAATCATTTTATTATGAAAGATTTACAAATTGTGATAGATTCAAACTTTCTTTTAATAAATTTTGACATAGTCGACAATGAGAAGTAAAATACATCACAGTTCACTCACTTAACTATCAAAGTTTTCAGAATCTTGAGGGCTTGAAATAACAATGTCATCAGGTTCAATTTCAGAAATGACTATTTCATTCTGCGGATTTCCAGCAATTACGATTTCAAATGGATTTTCAGGTGCACAGGGTGACATCAACGAATGTGCAGTGGAAGTGGTTGATTGTTCCAATTCTTCCAAAAGAACCTGCTGAATATTTATCCTGGCTCTCAACTGAGCTGCTGGTGATAGTTTTCGCATTGCTGGCAGCAAACTCACTACAAAATGATAGCTGTCATCTTGCGTTTCTGATTTCGACATTTGTTACTCAATTAGCTTCAACTTTTGCTTGTCTATATTTAGCATCTCAGAGTTTGTCGATTTCTTGGATCTCTTGTTTTGGTTTGTGTGTAGGGTGGGTGAGGGAGGAGGCATCGAAACGCTACCCTCTGAACATACAGACAGTCTTGAAGACCTGGCTTGGTTGGTTTCATCAGGTGAAACACTCTCTTTCTCTGTAAGAGCTGGTGAAAATGGTACGTCGTCGTGTGCGTCGTCGTGTTGCGATGCTGTTCTTTTACTGTGATGAACATTAGTCTTGGTCTTCCGTGGCGTCATTGTGTCAGTCAGGAAGGTCATTAGCTCGTACCACGGCCAATTGGATTGGAAATGCGGCATGCCACCTTCGTCTCCTGAACGTTCAGCACGAGTTTTTTTGAGTTCAGAGCGGAAAGTGTCACGTAGGTTCTTCTATTTATTCTTCAGTACCTCGCCTGAAAATATAGACGTGAAATTCCAAAATGACAGAGCAAATAGTTGTGCTTCAAGAAGAGCGAGGAGTGTCAGAGAGGCCTTCAAAAACTATGTCAACAGTCATTAACGCAAATATATTTCATGTCGAAATTATCAAATACTGTAACTATTGTGAATGTCATTTCATTATCAAATTACTGTAATAGTATCTATACACAATTAAAATTAGAAAATAAACGAAGTTGTTTGTGTTACTTATTTCTTGGAGTCTTGTAGCTATTTATTTTACTTTTTTGTACTTACTGTCTGTTCCACAATCTTCAGCTATTTCATTCCATGCTTGACGAACAAAATCCCTATTGTGGTAATATTTATTTTTCTGCTCCTACAACACGGAGCGTTCACGCACACGGTTAATTAGTCTTTCGATGTCCATTGCAAGCAAGCAATTACTTCAGACGCAAGCGCAAACAAGCAATCGCTCCAAACACTCGCGCGAAACGCAAACTCGGTTGCGACTACAGAGGAGTCATCGCATCGCAGCGCATCACATCGCTCGGCCCAGCCTGCTGTCTAAACGGGCAGCGCTCTGTTGCCACTGTTAAACCAAACCTGCCCACTGTCACGCGATTTCAGCGCTTCATCGCTCCGCTCGGCTCGCCATCGCATCGCATCGCATCGCGGGCAGTGTAAATTTAGCCTAAATTTAGCCTAACGTGCAGCGGAAGCTAAGCATACGTTTCACGCTGTGTTACAAGCACACAGACTGAGCGAAAATGTGCGGGACAACAGCTTTACGGGCGCATTAAACTTGGACAACACTGGCCAACCAGCGGTCCAACTAACCTGCAATGACGTGAGCAGTTGCAGTTCAGACGTAGAGGGAGACGAGCAAAGTAACAATATAGCTTCGAATGTCATTTAATTTTTAAAGAGAATGAAATAATATTCGGCAAAACACCAGCACTACCGCACACTTCTTAGGTGAAACATTCCCTTTGAAAAATTTATGAGTTACTGTGCTGATAAACCTCTTTGGTTATTTGATTTTCAAACAGCTGAGCAGAACTGAACGTGCTCAAGACAATTCTCTCATTACTTGTTCTGATCAACACTAAACTGACACACAATATTTTTAGCGCAACGCAATCTGACTTTCAATAATCCCTACAAAAGAATGGCCCTGACTAACATTAACCTATACCTTTCACAAATCACTTACCTCACAAAAATCTTCGTTACTCGAACTACTGCAATACAGCGAGGGCCACTACTGCAAGCGAAATAAAAGACAAACTACGGAAGGCACTAACTACTGATAGGCATAGTTAGCAAATGAAAGATTTTAATAGAGAACAAACAATGTATTTACCTTAATAGTGTTCAAAAGTCAAAAGTCACGTAGCGCTCTGTCGCGCGGTTCCAGACTGTAGCGCCTAGAGCCGCTCGGCCACCCCGGCCGGCCTCTGACGTAGTATTCTAATTACTAACAGAGTGATGAAAATCCCTAACTTAAACACAGCGTAATTTTTCTGAGCGAGCTATGTGTGATGCAAAAGCATACTGCAGGTATTTCACCGTATTGTTGAATACTGAAGCCACTGAGAGTACTAATTGCAGTCAGTCGCCTGGTAATCTCTTAGCTCTTTCCTTATCCGAATGCGAGAAATGTATTTCAGTTCTGGAACAGATCCCTTAACTTGGCTCCATATCAGTTCTGTTGGGCTCATATTGCAATGGTGCAGTGGGAAATGTAAAAATGCAGCATTTTTATGGTGTGCTCGATGCTGTGAAATTGGTTGTTTTCTTTTTTCATGCGATACATATCTACATCTAAATAAAAAGTATTAGGCTTTTTGCCTTAAAAATTGAGTTATGTTTTCTTAATTTAAGCAAATCTGAAATGAAAACGGGAATTTCACGTGCAGTATGTACACTACTGGCCATTAAAATTGCTACACCACGAAGATGACGTGCTACAGACGCGAAATTTAACCGACAGGAAGAAGTTGCTGTGATATGCAAATGATTAGCTTCTCAGAGCATTCATACAAGGTTGGCGCCGGTGGCGACACCTACAACGTGCTGACATGAGGAAAGTTTCCAACAGATTTCTCATACACAAACAGCAGTTGACCGGCGTTGCCTGGTGAAACGTTGTTGTGATGCCTCCTGTAAGGAAAAGAAATGCCTACCATCACGTTTCCGACTTTGATAAAGGTCGGATTGTAGCCTATCGCGATTGCGGTTTATCGTATCGCGACATTGATGCTCGCGTTGGTCGAGATCCAATGACTTTTAGCAGAATTTGGAATCGGTGGGTTCAGGAGGGTAATACGGAACGCCGTGCTGGATCCCGACGGCCTCGTATCACTAGCAGTCGAGATGAGAGGCATACCCACGGCTGTAACGGATCGTGCAGCCACGTCTCGATCACTGAGTCAACAGATGGGGACGTTTGCAAGACAACAATCATCAGCAGGAATAGTTCGACGACGTTTGCAGCAGCATGGACTATCAACTCGGAGACCGTGGCTGAAGTTACCCTTGACGCTGCATCACAGACAGGAGCGCCTGCAATAGTGTACTAGAACCTGGGTGCACGAATGGCAAAACGTCATTTTTTCGGATGAATCCAGGTTCTGTTTACAGCATCGTGATGGTCGCATCCGTGTTTGGCGACATCGCGGTGAACGCACATTGGAAGCGTGTATTCGTCATGACCATACTGGCAAATCACCCGGCATGATGGTATGGGGTGCCTCTTGTTTGCATTGACGGCACTTTGAACAGTGGACGTTACATTTCAGATGTGTTACGACCCGTGGCTCTACCCTTCATTCGATCCCTGCGAAATCCTACACTTCAGCAGGATAATGCACGACCGGACGTTGCAGGTCCTGTACAGGCCTTTCTGGATGTTCGACTGCTGCCCTGGCCAGCACCTTCTCCAGATCTCTCACCAACTGAAAACGTCTGGTCAATGGTGGCCGAGCAACTGGCTCGTCACAATACGCCAGTCACTACTCTTGATGAACTGTGGTATCGTTTTGAAGCTGCATGGGCAGCTGTACCTGTACACGTCATCCAAGCTCTGTTTGACTCAATGCCCAGGCGTATCAAGGCCGTTATTATGGCCAGAGGTGGTTGTTCTGGGTACTGATTTAGGATCTATGAACCCAAACTGCGTGAAAATGTAATCTCATGTCAGTTCTAGTATAATATATTTGTCCAATGAATACCCGTTTATTACCTGCATTTCTTCTTGGTGTAGAAATTTTAACGGCCAGTAGTGTAATTAAAACAAGAAGGCGTGCATTATTAATAGATAATGGTGATGAATTTCACAATTACGAGATGCAGGTATTTCAAATTGAATGAGAAAACAACTTTACGTAGGGGTGGCTCGAATCCCTGAACCATGTGCGACAAACCAATACGCCACCGATTCCGCTATAAATGGAATGCGCAGTTGGGAACGACTATATCTCATACAGTGAGTCGGAAAACTTCAAAGCCAATTATCTGTCTGAATTTGTGACAGACATTGAGAACAACCTATTTCTCGGACACTTTTTAACCGTGTCCCTCCCACGTGTTTCACTACAGAACATGAAGCAGCCTCAGCCATTTTGATACTGCGTATTAACAGCGCGACAATCAGAGCGCTACGCTGCAGACGCTGTGACTGAAAACGATTTTTGAAATAAAAACTACGTAGCTGAAGCGTGATTAAGAAAAACGTTGATTGCTGTGGATACATTTGAATATCTTAAAGTTTCATTTAACGTAACTTATTAATAATATATCTAATACATAAGTAGGACCTACTTTCAAGAGCGTAACAAAGCTAGTGTAGATGTGCTACGGCTTCTGACCAATCACCCCGTTTGTGTTTGTTTACATCAGGTTTATTCTTAAGATGAACGGAGTATAGAAGCGACTGGGAGGGATGCAAATTCGTGTATGGGATCTGCTCAAATACGCAAGGCTGGTGAAGAAGAGGTGCGTTGCTCGTTTTTTAATCGACATACGCTGACCACTCTTTAATATATTATTATTATCATCGGTTAGTTAATTAAAATATTCTTTATATATTTATTGTTCTAAATAAATATTCTTTATTTGTGCTTATATTTTAATTATCGGTTTAGTTATTCGTTTTAGTAGGGTTAGCTTAGTTCCTTATCTCCTTTTATCTTTACTCTCCTGAAAACCTGAAAAATGTAAGTATTTCGTTTTAAATACCACAGGAGTGCAAGAGATGTATTCCGCAGCGGCCATCTCGCGGAAATTCTTCGTCGTTATATGCTCCACCTGAAATCTCTAAAACCTTTGCCCGCTAAGCAGATCGTTCGTCACAACTGTGTGCTATGTTGTTTGACGAGTCTGGATCACGATGACAGGTCCAACAATTTAGCAAGCTAAAGTTAAGTAATATCAGAAATTGAGTCCGTCTTGATGCTGTTTTCCTATGCAAACACGGACCAAAATGGAAGAGTTCTAAGATAAAATCAATAGTTTAGTAATTCTGAGATAACCTCTCGATGAATTCTGACAGATGACAATACAGGTTCGCACTGTCGTTCCAAACGTTACTTCCGAACGATCTACGTCTCGTAATATCTGTACCGTAATAATTAACTATTTCGGTATGGAGACATACACACCTTGAACATTTGATGTTGGTTATGTGAATTTATTTTATGCAAAAAACTATTTGAATATTTAATACACACATCAAAACAAGTATTGCATCACCACAGTTCCCAGAACTCCTGAAGATAGACGTTAACTGTGGATGTCGTATCATAGACACAGTCTCTTTGACTCCAGAATGAGATCTTCACTCAGCAGCGGAGTGTGCGCTGATATGAAACTTTCTGCCACATTAAAACTGTGTGCCGGTCCGAGACTCGAACTCGGGACCTTTGCCTTTCGCGGGAAAGTGCTCTACGAATTCAGCTACCCAAGCACGACTCACGCCCCGTCCTCACAGCTTTACTTCAGCCAGTACCTCGTCTCCTATCTTTCAAACTTTACAGAAGCTCTCCTGCGAACCTTGCAGAACTAGCATTCCAGAAAGAAAGGATACTGCGGACACATGACTTAGCCACAGCCTAGGGGATGTTTCCAGAATGAGATTTTCACTCTGCAGGGGAGGGTCTGCTGATATGAAAGTAAAGCTGTGAGGACGGGGCGTGAGTCGTGCTTGGGTAGCTCAGTTGGTAGAGCACTTGCCCGCGAAAGGGAAAGGTCACGAGTTCGAGTCTCGGTCCGGCACACAGTTTTAATCTGCCAGGAAGTTTCAGTCCCTTTGACTGTTCACAGATATCACTAAACCCGCGCAAAGATAATAACAAACATGCTGCATGAGCACCACCTATTAGACAGAGGGAATGAGTTCCAGTGATTCCACCAAGACGGTGGTACACGGCTTGTCTTGTCTGTAGTTCAACCATACCGCGGTTCGATCTCGTACGCATTGCTACTATGTGCCACGAAGGGTTCTTAACAAGGGAAGTGTCCAGGCATGCCGGAGTGAACCAAATAGATGTTGTTCGGACATGGAGGATATACAGAGAGACAGGAACTGTCCATGACAGGCCTCGCTCAGGCCGCCCAAGGGCTGCTACTGCAGTGGATGACCGCTGCATACGGATTATGGTTCGGTGGAACCCTGACAACAACACCACCATGTTGAATAATGCTTTTCGAGCAGCCACAGGACGTCGTGTTAAGACTCAAACTGTGCGCAATAGGCTGCACGATGCGCACTCCCGACGTCCATAGCGAGGTCCATCTTTGCAACCATGACACCAAGCAGCGCGGTACAGATGGGCCCAACAACATGCCGAATGGACCGCTCAGGATTGGTATCACGTTCTCTTCATCGATGAGTGTCGCATATGCCTTCAACCAGACAATCGTCGGAGACGTTTTGGAGGCAATCCGGTCAGGCTGAACGCCTCAGACACACTGTTCAGTGAGTGCAGCAAGGTGGAGGTTCCCTGACGTTTTGGGGTGGCATTATGTGGGGCCGACGTACGCCGCTGGTGGTCGTGGAAGGCACTGTAACGGCTGTACGATACGTCAATGCCATCCTCCAACAGATAGTGCAACGATATTGGCAGCATATTGACGAAGCATACATGGACGACCATTCACGCCCCCGTCATGCCTGGGATAGATTGGAAAGGGCTGTTTATGGACGACGTGACCCACCAACCACTCTGAGGGAATGGGACAATCTGGACCAACAGTGCCTTGATGAACTTGTGGATAGTATGCTATGACGTATATAGGCATGCAAGAGGACGTGTTACTGGGTATTAGAGGTATAATAGAGGTACCGGTGTGTACAACAATATGGACCACCACCTCTGGAGGTCACGCTGTATGGTGGTACAACATGCAGTGTGTGGCTTTCATGAGCAATAAAAAGTTCGGAAATGATGTTTATGTTGATCTGTTCCAATTTTCTGAACAGGTTCCGAAACTCTCGGAACCGAGGTGATCCAAAACTTTTTTTGATGTGTATGTATGCCATAATGACGTCTCACAAACAATAAAATCTCTCTCCTCCTTTCACACGCCGATCTCTCCATTTTATTCACACAGTCCCTAAAAAAAATATTTGCTTCGATAAGACACAGAGATGCGTTCGTAGCACGGTATGTCCGATTCTCGCAGTCGGTATATTCGGTTCACCACAATATTAATTCGTCGCACCCACAATTAGGGTTCTGCAAACATTGATACACCATAGCTTGTGGAGGCTGGCTGTAGCATCAGAGTCCTTGTTTCTATGTCTCCTGGACGCTGGGTGGGTGAATGGATGGAGGCAGAACCACCTCCAGGACTGTGTGAGCCGAATAATCTTGGTGGTATGATTAGCCACGTGCGCTGCAGTGGCAGACCAGTTGACAGCTGTAGCGACTGCGGTTGGGATGGATGCCCCCTCAATAAATCGTGAGAGACTTCCCGTTTCACTATCAATAGAGAAGTAATTCTCGCCCTCGTTCCACAATTCTCATAATGTCAAGGATCAATCTGGAGTGTACGATGCGGTGCAATAGAGAAACTACCTTCGCAGTACGGAAGCCATTTGTTTGTTCTTCTATAGCTCCTATTATCATGCAGGTGGTAGCGACGCAAGTGTGGGACACATTAGCGAAACATAACGGACATTGTAATAAGGGCAATCACGGGTGCTGTAAAGGAAAATGTTGGTACTATGAGGGTAACTCTGGGGCAACCAAGGGTAACAGAAAAAAATACTTCAGGTAATGGACGAAAGAAGGAAGCAACAAAATGTTCAGGGAAATTCAGAAACACTGAAATAAAAGTTACTTGGGAAATAAATAAATAGGAACTGCTGTCAAGGTAAGGCGAAATGGCTGCATGAAAAATGTAAAAAAAAAAAATGGAAAAAGAAATGATTGTGAGAAGGACTCAGTATACAGAAAAGTCAAAACAATCTTCGGTGGTATTAAATCAAGGGCAATAACGTTACAAGAGCAGTGGGAATTGCGGGTAAGTGGTAACAAAACAACTATTCATGTTGGTGAGCAGAATGTATGGGTTTGGTATATACTTTCGAACCATCGGAAAAGGTCATCATCCACGTGATACCGAGGATAGCAAGAGTCTACAAGTACGAGAATAATCGCACAGTCAGCTTAACACCTCATGCATCCAAGTTGCTGGCAAGAATAAAACACAGAAGAATGGAAAAGAAAACTGACTACCTGTTCAGATGGCGATTAGGAAAGGGAAAGGCACCAGAGAGGCATTTGCAACGTTGTATTTGATAATGGAAGCAATACTCATTAAAAATCGAGGCATTTTCATAGGCTCTCTCGATTTGGAAAAAGTTTTAGACCATGCTAAATAGTGCAAGGTGTTGGAGATTATGAGGAAAATAGGGGTAAGCTACAGCGAAAGACGGTTTATATACAACATGTACAAGAAGCAAGAAGGAACAGTAAGACTGGAAGACAAAGTACCAAGTGTTCTGATTAAAAAGGACGTAAGTCAGGGATATAGACTTTTGTTCTACTGTTCAATGCATACATCGAAGAAGGAATGACGGAAATAAAAGAAATGTTAAACAGTGGAATTAAAATTCACAGTGCAAGGATATCAAGCAATTTTCTTTATTCAGAATCAACTGCCACTTTTCGGACCACACAAATATCTTATCTAAATCATTTTGCAATTCTCTGTCGGCATTACTATGCTCAGTGAAACTGAAGAACAATTACAGGATCTGTTAAATGGAATGAACAGCCTAATGAGTACAGATTATGAATTGAGGGTAAATCGACGACAAATGAAACTAATGAGAATAGGAGAAATGATGAAAGGGAGGAACTTTATAGAAAATGTGATGTGCACGGATGTAGTTAAGGAATTCTGCTACCTAGGCAGGAAAATAAGTCATGATGGACGGATTAAGGAGGACATCAAAAGTGGATTAGGACGGGCCAAAAGGGCACTCCTAGCCAAAAGAAATCTGCTAGTATGAAACTTAGGCCTTACCTTGAGCAAGAGATTTGTGAGAAAGTACATTTGCAGCACAGCTTTGTACAGTAGTGAAATATGGACTTCGGAAAAACCGGAGCGGAAGAGAATCGAAGAATTTGAGACATGGTGGTATAGAAGATAGTTAAATATTGGATGGACTGATAAACTAAGGAATGATAAATTTCCTGTCAGAATCGGCGAGGAAAGGAATATATGGAAAGCGCTGATAGGATGATAGGACATCTTTTAACACATCAAGGAATAACTTCCGTGGCGCCAGAGGGAGCTGTAGCGAGCAAAAACTGAAGAGGGAGACAGAGATTGGAATATATCCATCAAATTATTGAGGAGGTAGGATCCAAGTGCTACTCTGTGACGGAAAGTTTAGCACAGGAAAGGAGATCGTGGCGGAACGCATCAAATCAGTCAGGAGACTGATGAGTAAAAAAAAAAAAAAAGTTTTGCATCACCTCTGTTCCGAGGGTTCCGGAACTTGTACAGAAAACTGGAATAGAGATCAACATGAACATCATTTCCGCCCTTTTTACTGCTGATGAGAACCACACATAGCATGTTGTATCACAATACAGCGAGACTTTCAGAGGTGGTGGTCCAGATTGCTGTACACACCGGTACCTCTAATACCCAGTACCGCTTCCTCTTGCATTGATGCATGCCTGTATTCATCGTGGCATACTATCCACAAGTTCATCAAGGCAGCGTCGGAACAGATTTTCCCACTCCTCAACGGCGATGCGGCGTAGATCCTTCAGAGTGGTTGGTGGGTCACGTCGTCCATAAACAGCCCTGTTCTATCTGTGCCAGGTATGTCTGATAGGGTTCATGTCTGGAGAATATGCTGGCCACTCTAGTCGAGCGATGTCGTTATCCTGAAGGAAGTCATACACGAGATGTGCACGGTGGGGGCGCGAATTGTCGTCCATGAAGACGTATGCCTCGCCAGTTCTTTGGGGAGTGATTTCTTTTAGTACTCATGTGAATAACGTCACACTTTTCTATGTTCAGAATCAACTGCCACTTTTCGGACCATACAGATATCTTATCTAAATCATTTTGCAATTCGTTTTGGTCTTCTGATGACTTTACAAGACGGTAAACGACAGCATCATCTGCAAACATTCTAAGAGGGCTACTCAGATTGTCTCCTATGTCGTTAGTATAGATCACGAACCATAGAGGGCCTACAACACTTCCTTGGAGAACTCTGGATATTGCTTCTGCTATCCTCCGACCGATAGTGCAGCCATGTCGGCAGTAATTTGGTGAGGCATTCTCCAGTTGATGTCTACCGGTGTTTCTCCTTTGGCAGCCGAGGAAAGAATAAAAGCAAGTTGGTCCTGTTTGGAAGCATTTGGTAATAACGTCGCCATACTTCATGTTTCCGCATTTACTGCATACATTTCGGGGAGACACGAATGACACACTAAGCGGTTGCCTACACGTCGATGCTTATATACCTGCATCCGGGTCGCGCTATGTTGCATATACATTGCTTCATCGCTCTCAATGGAATTCTTTTTATCGGCCGTTATCAGATGAATGTCAAGAAAAGGAAAAAAGTATTACCACTTAGAAAAAGGCAGAGGATCAGAATGGTCAACATCAAAGGACTCTGAGCTGAACGCTGCCAAAATGAACTAAATGGAAGCAAGGTTAGAACTGTTTGATGAATTCCTAAGTAAAATGTCGCCAGCAGGTCTGACTAAAGGTTGAAAATGGCTCTGAGCACTATGGGACTTAACGTCTGTGGTCATCAGTCCCCCAGCACTTAGAACTACTTAAACCTAACTGACCTAAGGACATCACACACATCCATGCCCGAGGCAGGATTCGAACCTGCTACTGTAGTGGTCACGCGGTTCCAGACTGAAGCGCCTAGAACCGCATGGCCTCACCGGCCAGCCCTGACTAAAGACCTTAAGAAGTTTCGGTCTTGCATAAATCTATGAATGGGTTTGAATCCTCTTTTCAGTCACCGTCCATAACTGCCAAAGTGTTGCCGGTGCAGGATTGTGTGCAAGAACTGATCCCTCGATTATGTCCTATGAATGTTCAGTGGGACTACGTCGGGCGACCTGGTTGGCCAAACCATGCGCTTGAATAGTCCAGAATGTTCTTCATAACCAATCCCAACCAATTGTGGCCCAGTGAGATGTGCACATTGCCATCCATAAAAATTCCATCGATGAATGGTTGAAAATTATCTCCAAGTAGCTGAACGTAACCATTTCCAGTTAATGACTCAGTTGGACGAGCCGCCGCAATCCATTCCGTGTAAACGCCACCCACACCATTATGGATCCAGAAACTAGCTTGTACAGTCCCTTGTTGACAACTTGGGTCCATGGATTTGTGGGGTTTGCGCGAGAATCTAACCCTACCGTCATGTCTTACAACCTGGAATCGGTGCTGATCTGACCAGGCCACGGTTTTCCAGTCATCTGTGGTCCAACCGATATGGTCACGACTCGAGGAGAGGCGTCCAGGCGTTTTCGTGCTGGTAGCAAAGACACTCGTGTCGGTCATCTGCTACAGCCCATTAACACCAAGTTTTGCTGTACTGTCCTAATGCATACGTTCGTTTTACTTCAGATATTGATTTTTGCTGTTAGTTTCACCTAGTGTTGCTTGTCTGTTAGCACTGACAACTCTACGCAAACGTTGCTGCTCTCGGTCGTTAAGTGAAGGCTGTCAGCCCCTGGTTTATCCGTGGTAATAGGTAATGCTTGACATGTTGTTTTCTTGGCACACTCTTGACACTGTGGCTCTCGGAATATTGGATTCCCTAACCATTTCCGAAATGGAATGTCTTGTGCTTCTAGTTCCAACTACCATAGTGCGTTCAAAGTTTGTGCGGCCGAAATCACGTTGGAAGTCCTTTGACGTGAATCACGTGAGCTCAAATGACAGTTCTGCCAATGCAGTACCCTTTCATACTTCGTGTACGTGAAACTGTCACCATCATCATAGGTGTATGTTGCTACCCTATGACTTCTGTCACGTCAGACGTTCCTCTAGACGGAAAAAAAACCTTTGTAGAATACATAAAACCAGTTACTCAGAAAGTGGCCGAAATTATCCATAAGACCACCACTGCTGTCACTGGTGACAATAAATAACCGTTGCATGTGATATGGTCCTATCACATGTCTATCTTCAACACCACTGTGGTCTTCCCTGGCAACTTCTGGGAGTAGCACCTGCGACTAGGCAACTACAAAACAGGTTTTTTTTTTTTTTGGTCATCAGTCTACTGACTGGTTTGATACGGCCCGCCACCAATTCCTTTCCTGTACTAACCTCTTCATCTCAGAGTAGCACTTGCAACCTACGTCCTCAATTATTTGCTAGACGTATTCCAATCTTTGTCTTCCTCTACAGTTTTTGCCCTCTACAGCTCCCTCTAGTACCATGGAAGTCATTCCCTCGTGTCTTAGCAGATGTCCTATCATCCTGTCCCTTCTCCTTATCAGTGTTTTCCACATATTCCTTTCCTCTCCGATTCTGCGTAGAACCTCCTCATTCCTTACCTTATCAGTCTACCTAATTTTCAACATTCGTCTATAGCACCACATCTCAAATGCTTCGATTTTCTTCTGTTCCGGTTTTCCCACAGTGCATGTTTCACTACCATACAATGCTGTACTCCAGACGTACATCCTCAGAAATTTCTTCCTCAAATTAAGGCCGGTATTTGATATTAGTAGACTTCTCTTGGCCAGAAATGCCTTTTTTGCCATAGCGAGTCTGCTTTTGATGTCCTCCTTGCTCCGTCCGTCATTGGTTATTTTACTGCCTAGGTAGCAGAATTCCTTAACTTCGTGACCATCAATCCTGATGTTAAGTTTCTCGCTGTTCTCATTTCTACTACTTCTCATTACCTCCGTCTTTCTCCGATTTACTCTCAAACCATACTGTGTACTCACCAGACTGTTCATTCCGTTCAGCAGATCATTTAATTCTTCTTCACTTTCACTCAGGATAGCAATGTCATCAGCGAATCGTATCATTGATATCCTTTCACCTTGTATTTTAATTCCACTCCTGAACAAAACAGTACCGCGACGTATTCAGCGGAGCGTACTTCTGAATCTGCCCTGTGTCTTTTGCGCTACACTTGTCGCGGGTTTGCTGGTGATTCTCGGGATATATCCGACGGATAGTTTGGTACGTGTCCGCCTTCTTAGCTGGGTGGTAACGTGCTCGCCTGGGTTCGTGCGGGCCTGGGTTCGATTCACAGCTGGCGTGGAGATATTCTCCGCTCGGGGACTGGGCTCATTTCCATTTTATCGTGGTACGTTACAGGGCAGTGCTGTACTGGTTGGGACATGAGCCATATGATCGTGTGTTCGAGATAACTGGGACTCATATTAGTGATAACATACGTTTACGAGTCTTGAAGCTAGAAGAATGGCAGTCTGACTGGGACACTAGGAGCACTGGAAGGCGTGTTTCTCAAGCATCAGGAAGAGCCTGAAACTACACGACATTAATTAATTAAAAATCCTGGGCCGTGGTCGAACTGTAGAAATTCCTTCTCTTCACGTTTCGTTGCCAATTGTGGGCAACATTTTCTGACGTGAGCCACGACTGCCTGCTAAGTGGGACTGAGTACTTCCTTAGTGCCTGTAAATAGTATTAATCCAAAGTTCCAATCTACTATGGAGACAGAGAGTAATGGACAGCTTAAGTTTTTGGATGTTTCAGTAATTTTTGCCCGCTTAAGATTACCATCATCCCAGGCAGAAGAGAGGTGTCATTAAAACGTTGGTGGACACGGCTAACAAAATCTGTGAGCCAGTTTACTTGCAAGAGTAACTAAATCAGCCAACAGCTTTCAAGAAAAATGGATACGCTGATAATGAAATACGTCGAGCACTCCATCTCGGAAGAAAAGTGTCCGAAAATACCGGGTGATCAAAAAGTCAGTATAAATTTGAAAACTTAATAAACCACGGAATAATGTAGATAGAGAGGTAAAAATTGACACACATGCTTGGAATGAGATGGGGTTTTATTAGAACAGAAAAAAAACAAAGTTCACAAAATGTCCGACAGATGGCGCTGGACAGCAAAACTGCTACCGTGACGGGTGAGAGGTACGCCGATATGTTACAGAATCGCATCATCCACAGTCTGACTGATAAACACCTGCTGGAACGTACGATGTTTATGCAGAATGGCGCTCCACCCCATATTGCTAGACGCGTGAAAGATCTCTTGCGCGCGTCATTTGGTGATGATCGTGTGCTCAGCCGCCACTTTCGTCATTCTTGGCCTCCCAGGTCCCCAACCTCAGTCCGTGCCATTATTGACTTTGGGGTTACCTGACGTCGCAAGTGTATCGTAATCGACAGACATCTCTAGGGATGCTGAAAGACAACATCCGACGCCAACGCCTCGCCATAACTCCGGACATGCTTTACAGTGCTGTTCACAACATTATTCCTCGACAACAGCTATTGTTGAGGAATGATGGTGGACATATTGAGCATTTCCTGTAAAGAACATCATCTTTGCTTTGTCTTAGTTTGTTATGCTAATTATTGCTATTCTAATCAGATGAAGCGCCATCTGTCGGACATTTTTGAACTTTTGTATTTTTTTGGTTCTAATAAAACCCCACGTCATTCCAAGCATTATTCCGTGATTTATTCAGTTTTCAAGTTTATACTGACTTATTGATCACCCGGTATATAGCAACTACAACTGGCGGCTGGGAAAGATATTATATCATTTTTATAGGGGAAGTTCTGGCCAAGTTTCGAGTTTAAACAATTTTTAGATCCACCAAAAAGGTCAGTGAATGTTTTACAGCGGCGAAAAACGCGTGACACTCTTTTGCAACCCCTGGGTTTTGTGTTGTGGGAAGGTTGACATTAAGTCCACGAGACTCAGAGGGCCATAGACATGGGTTCACAGGTAGATGCCGTGTTTCTTGACTTCCGCAAGGCGTTCGATACAGTTCCCCACAGTCGTTTAATGAACAAAGTAAGAGCATATGGACTATCAGACTAATTGTGTGATTGGATTGAAGAGTTCCTAGATAGCAGAACGCAGCATGTCATTCTCAATGTTGAGGTGTCTTCCGAAGTAAGAGTGATTTCAGGTGTGCCGCAGGGGAGTGTCATAGGACCGTTGCTATTCACAATATACATAAATGACCTTGTGGATGACATCGGAAGTTCACTGAGGCTTTTTGCAGATGATGCTGTGGTGTATCGAGAGGTTGTAAAAATGGAAAATTGTACTGAAATGCAGGAGGATCTGCAGCGAATTGACGCATGGTGCAGGGAATGGTAATTGAATCTCAATGTAGACAAGTGTAATGTGCTGCGAATACATAGAAAGATAGATCCCTTATCATTTAGCTACAAAATAACAGGTCAGCAACTGGAAGCAGTTAATTCCATAAATTATCTGGGAGTATGCATTAGGAGTGATTTAAATGGTATGATCATATAAAGTTGGTCGTCGGTAAAGCAGATGCCAGACTGAGATTCATTAGAAGAATCCTAAGGAAATGCAATCCGAAAACAAGGGAAGTAGGTTACAGTACGCTTGTTCGCTCACTGCTTGACTACTGCTCAGCAGTGTGGGATCCGTACCCGATAGGGTTGATAGAAGAGATAGAGAAGATCCAACGGAGAGCAGCGCGCTTCGTTACAGGATCATTTAGTAATCGCGAAAGCGTTACGGAGATGATAGATAAACTCCAGTGGAAGACTCTGCAGGAGAGACGCTCAGTAGCTCGGTACGGGCTTTTGTTGAAGTTTCCAGAACATACCTTCACCGAAGAGTCGAACAGTATATTGCTCCCTCCTACGTATATCTCGCGAAGAGACCGCGAGGATGAAATCAGAGAGATTAGACCCCACATAGACTCATACCGACAATTTTTCTTTCCACGAACAATACGAGACTGGAATAGAAGGGAGAACAGATAGAGGTAGTCAAGGTACCCTCCGCCACACACCGTCAGGTGGCTTGCGGAGTATGGATGTAGATGTAGATGTCGAAGGAAGTGTTAATGCCCGCCTAAACGTAAGCAAAAGGAGCTGTCGTCTGGGATACACCGACAATCTGCTATAGCTGAACATTTTTTTTTAAGACGGTGATATAAACACCACAATAAGTTTAACAGAATAGAAGAAGGCTTAAAGTTGGGTAAGGGATGGCAGTCGAATCTGTACCGATGACGTGACAATCGGTTACCTTTCATAGAGAGTAATGACGTTAGAGATAGTTTCACTGTCCACAGCACGTGACGAGAGTGGTGGCGCCCTCTATGCTGGACCTCCACGTTCTCGTGGTCTAGTGGCTAGCCTTTCTGTCTCTGGATCACGGGGTCCCGGGTTTGATTTCAGGCCAGGCTAAGAATTTTCTCTGCCCGGTGGGACTGGGTGTTTGTGTTTTACTGGCTCTGAGCACTATGGGACTTAACATCTATGGTCATCAGTCCCCTAGAACTTAGAACTACTTAAACCTAAATAACCTAAGGACATCACACAACACTCAGTCATCACGAGGCAGAGAAAATCCCTGACCTCGCCGGGAATCGAACCCAGGAACCCGGGTGCGGGAAGCGAGAACGGTACCGCACGACCACGAGCTGCGGACAAAGATGTGTTTTACTCATCATTTCATTACGATCATCACCATTCGTGACTGTGGCAAGACTGGACTGTGTAAACAAAATTGGACCGTGTAAAAATTGGGACTTTGTACGGGCCCTGACGACCGCACACTTGAGCGCGCCGCAAACCAAACATCACCACCACCTCCACGGTCCAGCAGCCAGTCGTTGGCTCACCTCAGAAGATGTTGCCCACAGTTGGCAACGAAACGTCAGGATGAAGAATTTCCACTGTTCGACCACGGTCTCTTACCTAGGAAGTTTTAATTATTGAGGATGCTGGCTGTGAAAGTCTACATGTTATGATCGACCTTGCCCATACTCAAGGTACGGTGCACCTTTTCGCAGGTGACACTATATATCCTAAACATTTTGCAGCGAGTGGAATGTAGTAACACACCAATCTGTAGACGTGGAGAGGAAGGTTCCGCTAATCGTGTATTTCTCAGACACCCCTTTTGCTGCTACAGAGAGACAGAGACTGCAGACAGTTAAATTGCTATCTGCAAACAGTTGTTAGTGAGCAAGAGTTGTGGACTACAGTCAGTATGATAGCACATCGAATATCTAAAAGGCAAGTGCTTAAAAGAAAAAAAAGAGAATAAAATAAAAAGAAAGGAAGGAATGCTATGGTCACCCACACTAATGTACCTAGACTCAAGGATTGGCAAAGCACACACTTACTATTGTGGGTGATATAGAATAGAATAGAATAGTTTAATAAGTCACAGCTGCAAAATACTTACGCGAATTCTTTACAGACGAATGAAAAAACTAGTAGAAGCCGACCTCGGGGAAGATCAGTTTGGATTCCGTAGAAATGTTGGAACACGAGAGGAAATACTGACCCTACGTCTTATCTTAGAAGCTAGATTAAGGAAGAGCAAACCTACGTTTCTAGCATTTGTAGACTTGGAGAAAGCTTTTGACAATGTTGACTGAAATACTCTCTTTCAAATTCTGAAGGTGGCAGGGGTAAAATACAGGGAGTGAAAGGCTATTTACAATTTGTAGAGAAACCAGATGGCAGTTACAAGAGTCGAGGGACATGAAAGGGAAGCAGTGGTTGGGAAAGGAGTGAGACAGGGTTGTAGCCTCTCCCCGATGTTATTCAATCTGTATATTGAGCAAGCAGTGAAGGAAACAAAACAAAAATTCGGAGCAGGTATTAAAATCCATGGAGAAGAAATAAAAACTTTGAGGTTCGCCGATGACATTGTAATTCTGTCAGAGACAGCAAAGGACTTTGAAGAGCAGTTGAACGGAATGGATAGTGTCTTGAATGGAGGATATAAGATGAACATCAACAACAGCAAAACGAGGATAATGGAAAGTAGTCGAATTAAGTCGGGCGATGCTGAGGGAATTAGATTAGGAAATGAGACACTTAAAGTAGTAAAGGAGTTTTGCTATTTGGGGAGCAAAATAACTGATGATGGTCGAAGTAGAGAGGATATAAAATGTAGACTGGCAATGGCAAGGAAAGCGTTTCTGAAGAAGAGAATTTTGTTAACATCGAGTATAGATTGAAGTGTCAGGAAGTCATTTTTGAAAGTATTTGTATGGAGTGGAGCCATGTATGGAAGTGAAACATGGACGATAAATAGTTTGGACAAGAAGAGAATAGAAGCTTTTGAAATGTGGTGCTACAGAAGAATGCTGAAGATTAGATGGGTAGATCACATAACTAATGAGGAAGTATTGAATAGGATTGGGGAGAAGAGAAGTTTGTGGCACAACTTGACTAGCAGAAGGGATCGGTTGGCAGGACATGTTCTGAGGCATCAAGGGATCACCAATTTAGTATTGGAGGGCAGCGTGGAGGGTAAAAATCGTTGAGGGAGACCAAGAGATGAATACACTAAGCAGATTCAGAAGGATGTAGGTTGCGGTAGGTACTGGGAGATGAAGAAACTTGCACGGGATAGAGTAGCATGGAGAGCTGCATCAAACCAGTCTCAGGACTGAAGATCACAACAACAACAACATAGAATAGTCTAGCAACAATAGGTTTAGACATAGGTGTAGTAGTACGTAGTCGACAAACCCTTGGGTTATTCCGAGGCTTCCATTAACAGACACTGTGAGAACAAAGCTATCTGGACACCTGACTTAAAAGTTCGTGGAGCCCTCCATCGGTAATGCTGGAATTCAATATGGTGTCGGCCCAGCCTTAGCCTTGATGGCAGCTTCCACTCTCGCAGGCATACGTTCAGTCGGGTGCTGGAAGGTTTCTTGAGGAATGGCAGCCCAATCTTCACGGAATGCTGTGCTGAGGAGAGATATCGATGTCGGTCGGTGAAGCTTGGCACGAAGTCGGTGTTCCAAAACACTCCAAAGATGTTGTGTAGGATTCAGGTCAGGACTCTGTGTAGGCCAGTCCATTACAGGGATGTTATTGTGGTGTAACCACTCCGCCACAGGCCGTGCACTATGAACAGTTGCTCGATCGTGTGGAAAGATGCAGTCGCCATCACCGAATTGCCCTTCAACAGTGGGAAGCAAGAAAGCGCTTAAAACATCAACGTAGACCTGTGCTGTGATGGTGCCACGCAAAACAATGAGTGCAAGCCCCCTCCATGAATAAACACGACCACGCCACAAAGCCGGCCTTGTGACCGGGCGGTTCTAGGCGCTACAGTCTGGAACCGCGCAACCGCTACGGTCGCAGGTTCGAATCCTGCCTTGGCTATGGCTGTGTGTGATGTCCTTAGGTTATTTAGGTTCAAGTAGTTCTAAGTTCTAGGGGACTAATGACCTCAGAAGTTAAGTCCCATAGTGCTCAGAGCCATTTGAACCATTCGCCATACCCACACCGTGCCATCGGTTTGCCACATTGTGAGCCGTGATTCGTCATTCCACACAACGTTTTTACACTGTTCAATCGTCCAATGTTTATGTTCCTTACACCAAGCGAGGCGTCGTTTAGCATTTACCAGCACGATGTTTGGCTTATGAGCAGCCGCTCGACCATCAAATCCAAGTTTTCTCACCCCCCGCCTAAACGTCAAAGTACTTGCAATGGATCCTGATGCAGTCTGGAATTCCTGTGTGACGGTCTGGATAGATGGCTGCCTATTACACATTACGACCCTCTTCAACTGTCGGCGGTTTCTGTCAGTCAATAGACGAGGTCGGTCTGTACGCTTTTGTGCTCTACGTATCCCTTCACGTTTCCACTTCACTATCACATTCGCCGATGACATTGTAATTCTGTCAGAGACAGCAAAGGACTTGGAAGAGCAGTTGAACGGAATGGATGGTGTCTTGAAGGGAGGATATAAGATGAACATCAACAAAAGCAAAACGAGGATAATGGAATGTAGTCAAATTAAATCGGGTGATGCTGAGGGTATTAGATTAGGAAATGAGACACTTAAAGTAGTAAAGGAGTTTTGCTATTTGGGGAGCAAAATAACTGATGATGGTCGAAGTAGAGACGATATAAAATGTAGACTGGCAATGGCAAGGAAAGCGTTTCTGAAGAAGAGAAATTTGTTAACATCGAGTATAGATTTAAATGTCAGGAAGTCATTTCTGAAAGTATTTGTATGGAGTGTAGCCATGTATGGAAGTGAAACATGGACGATAAATACTTTGGACAAGAAGAGAATAGAAGCTTTCGAAATGTGGTGCTACAGAAGAATGCTGAAGATTAGATGGGTAGATCACATAACTAATGAGGAGGTACTGAATAGGATTGGGGAGAAGAGGAGTTTGTGGTACAACTTGACCAGAAGAAGGGATCGGTTGGTAGGACATGTTCTGAGGCATCAAGGGATCACCAATTTAGTATTGGAGGGCAGCGTGGAGGGTAAAAATCGTAGGGGGAGACCAAGAGATGAATACACTAAGCAGATTCAGAAGGATGTAGGTTGCAGTAGGTATTGGGAGATGAAGAAGCTTGCACAGGATAGAGTAGCATGGAGAGCTGCATCAAACCAGTCTCAGGACTGAAGACCACAACAACAACAACAACATCACATCTGAAACAGTGGACCTAGGGATGTTAAGGAGTGTGGAAATCTCGCGTACAGACGTATGACACAAGTGACACCCAATCACCTGACGACGTTCGAAGTCCGTGAGTTCCGCGGAGCGCCCCATTCTGCTCTCTCACGATGTCTAATGACTACTGGGGTCGTTGACATGGAATACCTGGCATCAGGTGGCAGCACAATGCACCTAATACGAAAAACGTATGTTTTTGGGGGTGTCCGGATACTTTTGATCACATAGTGTATCTATTAACCTAAGATGGAAGTTATTCACTTGGAACTTGAGTTGATTCATTTTATTTAATGTTATTTTTAAACTGGTTCTTATTTTCAAATGTTCTGTTTTATTTCTACATTAATATTAGCAATGGCTGCTGTTCACATGATTTATTACTACAAATATAATATAAAACACTGCAATGGGCTGTCACGATCTCTATAGACTTTCCAGATAACAGTGGGTCTAAAATTCGTAGCAATAAACTGAATTGAATTGTAATTGACCTCAGAGTAATTTTCGTGTAGTGTTGTAATTTTAAGCGATGATTTCAATCGTCAATACGTATAGCTTTGAAGCCAATGAAAATTGTCTGTCATGTGTTCAGTCTTTTGATAACTACTGATCAACCTCTCCCTTTCAGTTAAAATTATTTTATAACGAAAGCAAAGAGCAAATTTCGTATCTGAAGTGCTGTTTTTCTCAACAAGTTTTTATTGTGTGTGTAAACGCCAAAGAAAAATACAATTTCAAGTTAGCGTGGTACATTCCTCCTCCTCCTCCTCCTCGTCATCATCATCGTTTAAGACTGATTATGCCTTTCTGCGTTCAGTCTGGAGCATAGTCCCCCTTATAAAATTCCTCAATGATCCCCTATTCAGTGCTAACACAGGTGCCTCTATTACTTCAAAATCATTCTTAACTGAATTCAGGTACCTTCTCCTCGGTCTGCCCCGACTCCTCCTACCCTCTACTGCTGAACCCACGAGTCTCTTGGGTAACCTTGCTTCTCCCATGCGTGTAACATGACCCCACCATCTAGGCCTGTTCGCCCTGGCTGCTACATCTATAGAGTTCATTCCCAGTTTTTCTTTGATTTTCTCATTGTGAACACCCTCCTGCCATTGTTCGCATCTACTAGTACCTGCAGTCATCCTAGCTACTTTCATATCCGTAACCTCAACCTTATTGATAAGGTAACCTGAATCCACCCAGCTTTCGCTCCCATACAACAAAGTTGGTCGAAAGATTGAACGGTGCACAGACAACTTAGTCTTGGTACTGACTTCCTTCTTGCAGAAGAGAGTAGATCGTAGCTGAGCGTTCACTGCATTAGCTTTGCTACACCTCGCTTCCAGTTCTTTCACTATGTTGCCATCCTGTGAGAATATGCATCCTAAGTACTTGAAACCGTCCACCTGTTCTAACTTTGTTCCTCCTATTTGGCACTCAATCCGTTTATATTTCCTTCCAACTGACATTGCTTTCGTTTTGGAGATGCTAATCTTCATACCATAGTCCTTACATTTCTGATCTAGCTCTGAAATATTACTTTGCAAACTTTCAATAGAATCTGCCATCACAACTAAGTCATCCGCATATGCAAGACTGCTTATTTTGTGTTCACGTATCTTAATCTCACCCAGCCAGTCTATTGTTTTCAACATATGATCCATAAATAATATGAACAACAGTGGAGACAGGTTGCAGCCTTGTCTTACCCCTGAAACTATTCTGAACCATGAACTCAATTTACCGTCAACTCTAACTGCTGCCTGACTATCCATGTAAAGACCTTTAATTGCTTGCAAAAGTTTGCCTCCTATTCCATAATCTCGTAGAACAGACAATAACTTCCTCCTAGGAACATTCCTGTGTTACTAAAAAAGTCATAAAATAGTTTTAATTTAAAGCAACCTTTTCATTATTTGCCAATATGTCAGTAAGCTTCTTCTCACAGTTTGAAAATAAATCTTTACACAACTGTGCTGTTACGCATTGCAGTATTATGCTGGCTGCATTTTATATAACAAAGTAATTCCTTTAATAGTAATTCCTTTAATAGTGCAGCTACAAATGAGTTATGAGGCTGTCTGGCGAGAAATTATTTCCTACACGAATACGCAACTGCGATTTATTATGCCGTAAAGCAGAGCAAAGCTGAATTGTCCATTACACGGGTAAGATTAATTCGTGAGGCCACACTAAACTTTGTGAGGTTAAGTTAGGAAACTTTATTGTCCATTGCATAGGTAAGGGTTGGGGTTGGGTTGGTTTGTGGAAGGAGGCCATACAGCGAGGTCATCACTCTCATCGGATTAGGGAAGAATGAGGAAGGAAGCCGGCCGTGCCCTTTGCAAGGAACCATCCCGGCATTTGCCTGGAGTGATTTACGGAAATCGTGGAAAACCTAAATCAGGATGTCCGGACGCGGGATTGAACCGTCGTTCTCCCGAATGCGAGTCCAGTGTGCTAGCCACTGCGCCACTTCGCTCGGCGCACAGGCAAGATTAACTCGTAGGGCCAAAACGAACGTTCAGTGCTTCAGCTAGAAAATTGTATTCATTTGTAAATTCATTACATGCATTTTCTAATAGTACGTGCCTTGTAATTCTGTCAGAGACAGCAAAGAACCTGGAAGAGCAGCTGAACGGAATGGACAGTGTCTTCAAAGGAAAATATAAGATGAACATCAACAAAAGCAAAACGAGGATAATGGAATGTAGTCGAATTAAGTCGGGTGATGCTGAGGGAATTAGATTAGGAAATGAGACAGTGAAAGTAGTAAAGGAGTTTTGCTATTTGGGGAGAAAAATAACTGATGATGGTCGAAGTAGAGAGGATATAAAATGTAGACTGGCAATGGCAAGGAAAGCGTTTCTGAAGAAGAAAAATCTGTTAACATCGAGTGTAGAGTTAAGTGTCAGGAAGTCGTTTCTGAAAGTATTTGTATGGAGTGTAGCCATATATGGAAGTGAAACGTGGACGATAAATAGTTTGGACAAAAAGAGAATAGAAGCTTTCGAAATGTGGTGCTACAGAAGAATCCTGAAGATTAGATGGGTAGATCACATAACTAATGAGGAGGTATTCAATAGAATAGGGGAGGAGTTTGCGGCACAACTTGACAAGAAGAAGAGACCGGTTGGTAGGACATGTTCTGAGGCATCACGGGATCACAAATTTATCTTTGGAGGGCAGCGAGGAGGGTAAAAATCGTAGAGGGAGACCAAGAGATGAATACACTAAGCAGATTCAGAACGATGTAGGTTGCATTAGTTGCCCGGAGACGAAGAGGCTTGCACAGGATAGAGTAGCATGGAGAGCTACATCAAACCAGTCTCAGGACTGAAGACCACAACAACAACAACGTGCCAGTTACATTGAGGAGAAAGCCATTTTTTGTATTAATGATAGTCAATTGGCGCATACAATTTCATCTGCAGGTTGTGAAATTCAGATAGGAGCAATTCGCATCACACAGATTAAATGGAATTTACATATTCATTATTCATATTTGAAACTAGTGCTGTATGGCTATTCCGTCTCATAGTACATTGAGGACACTGCAATCAAAATTCAAAGTACTTGCTTTCGCATGGACTGTGCAGCTGGTCCCGGCGAGGGTCGAGTCCTCCCTTGGGCATGGGTGTGTGTGTTTGTCCTTAGGATAATTTAGGTTATGTAGTGTGTAAGCTTAGGGACTGATGACGTTAGCAGTTAAGTCCCATAAGATTTCACACACATTTGACATTTTTTTGACTTGCTTTCGCGTTGCTAATAATGTATCGAAAATGTGAGTACACGAGAAGGAATGTTGAGCACAACATTCGTATAGAAATAATTATGTGTGATTACAAGTCAAAGCTAATGTTCAGTGGAAACGAAAGCCAACACCTCAGATGTAGAGAACCACAAGCGAAACTTATTCCGTACGCTAAATGTTACACTGTTCAAATACTGCTGCCTCACAAATAATGAAACGTACTATGCTGTAGAGCTCCTCAAAACATCAAGTAAGCGAAACACGTTTATACTATATAATATTCTGGCATAAAATTATCTTTCTCCCTTAGAATGCTATGTAGTGCGCGGACACATACTCTATTGTGAATGAAATTTTCACTGTGTAGCGGAGTGTGCGCTGCTATTAAACTTCCTGGCAGATTAAAAACTGTGTGCCGGACCGAGACTCGAACTGGGGACTTTTGCCTTTAGCGGGCAAGTGCTCTACCAACTGAGCTACCCAAGCACGACTCACGCCCCCTCCTCACAGCTTTACTTCTGCCAGTACCTCGTCTCCTACCTTCCAAACTTTACAGAAGCTCTCCTGCGAAGGTAGGAGACGAGGTACTGGCAGAAGTAAAGCTGTGAGGAGGGGGCGCGAGTCGTGCTTGGGTAGCTCAGATGGTAGAGAGCATGCCCGCGAAAGGCAAAGGTCCCGAGTTCGAGTCTCGGTCCGGTACACAGTTTTAATCTGCCAGGAAGTTACATACTCTACTGTGTAACAAATCATGTGATAAATAGTCGAAAGAACAAGGCGCATAAACAGTCTTACGCCGTACACGCAATTGCAAAGAAGATATTTTCATTAACTGCTGAACAAGAAGCTACCGATGACATCGTATCGTAGGGACAGAGGTCGCCAAATGCAACATATCTGGTGTTGTGCGTAATATTTGTACACTGTGACTATTCAGCTTAAAAATTGTAATTGGCAATTGTGTGTGACAAAACATGTTACTTAAGATTGCCTGTTATTACCAGTATGTTACAGGTTCTATGTACAATTTGCTAGAGATATCAGCTTTTATTTTATGTTCATCTCTGTGTAGTATTTAGTGTGCTTCACTAATTTCGTAATGAAGCTGTCGAAGCTACAATTTCGGTATCACTTCTAACCTGTATTTTCACAAAATAAAATATGGTGTTTCATGCTACGCGAATACAACCTGATATCTGCAGATGTGTTGCAACTGGGGTCAATTTAGTCAGAAGCATTCCCTGTATAGTCGATCAGGAACTTTTGCAGACATGTGTTCTTCACTTTCGCATATACTTCGTACGCCCTCTGCTTCTGCATAGCAAAACGACATTTCAGACTCTGACTCTAAACCGTTTCGAAGAGATTGCGGCGGAGATTGCAAGGGACTCTTACAGTGAGGTGACAAAAGTAATGGGATAGCGATATGCACATGTTCAGACGGTGGTATTACAGCGTACAAAAGGTATGAAAGGGAGTCCATTCGGGAAGCTGTCATTTGTACTCAAGTGTTTCATGCGAAAAGGTTTCCTGTGTTGTTATGGCCACGCAGACTGTGAATGCAGTGCGGTAGTTTGAGCTAGAGGCATGGGACATTCCGGTTCGGGAATCGTTACAGAATTCAATATTGCGAGATCCACCTTGTCAACAATGTGCCAAGAATACAATATTTCAGGCATTACCACTCACCAGTGGCCGACGACTTTCACTTAACTACCGAGAGCAACGGCGTTTGCGTAGAGTTGTCAGTACTAACAGACAGACAACACCGCGTGAAATAACCGCAGAAATCAAAGTGGAACGTACGACGAACGTATGTGTTAGGACTAAAACTAAAAACTAAACTTCGTCCCAACAGGCCTTGGAAGGCTCAACGGTACCCGACCGGCCGCCATGTCATCCTCAGCCCACATGCGTCAGTGGGCACGGATATGGAGGGCCATGTGGTCAGCACACCACTCTCCCAGCCGTAAGTCAGTGTGCGATACCTGAGCCGCTACTTCTCAACCAAGTATCTGCTCAGTTTGCCTCACAAAGGCTGAGTGCACCCCGCTTGCCAACATCGCTCCGGAAAGCTTTTGACACCGTTCCTCACAAGCGACTTCTAATCGAGCTGCGGGCCTACGGGGTATTGTCTCAGTTGTGCGGCTGGATTCGTGATTTCCTGTCAGGAAGGACGCAGTTCGTAGTAATAGACGGCAAATCATTCAGTAAAACTGAAGTGATATCAGGTGTTCCCAAGGGGAGCGTCCTGGGACCTCTGCTGTTCCTGATCTATATAAATGACCTGGGTGACAATCTGAGCAGTTCTCTTAGGTTGTTCGCAGATGATGCTGTAATTTACCGTCTACTAAGGTCATCCGAAGAGCAGTATCAGTTGCAAAGCGATTTAGAAAAGATTGCTGTACGGTGTGGCAGGTGGCAGTTGACGCTAAGTAACGAAAAGTGTGAGGTGATCCACACGAGTTCCAAAAGAAATCCGTCGGAATTCGATTACTCGATAAATAGTACAATTCTCGAGGCTGTCAATTCAACCAAGTACCTGGGTGTTAAAATTACGAACAACTTCAGTTGGAAAGACCACATAGATAATATTGTGGGGAAGGCGAGCCAAAGGTTGCGTTTCATTGGCAGGACACTTGGAAGATGCAACAAGTCCACTACAGAGACAGCTTACACTACGCTCTTTCGTCCTCTGTTACAATATTGCTGTGCGGTGTGGGATCCTTACCAGGTGGGATTGACAGAGGACATCGAAAGGGTGCAAAAAAGGGCAGGTCGTTTTGTATTATCACTTAATAGAGGAGAGAGTGTGGCAGATACGATACGCGAGTTGGGATGGAAGTCATTAAAGCAAAGACGTTTTTCGTCGCGGCGGGATCTATTTACGAAATTTCAGTCACCAACTTTCTCTTCCGAATGCGGAAATATTTTGTTGAGCCCAACCTACATAGGTAGGAATGATCATCAAAATAAAATAAGAGAATTCAGAGCTCGAACAGAAAGGTTTAGGTGTTCGTTTTTCCCGCGCGCTGTTCGGGAGTGGAATGGTAGGGAGATAGTATGATTGTGGTTCGATGAACCCTCTGCCAAGCACTTAAATGTGAATTGCAGAGTAATCACGTAGATGTAGATGTAGACCGGATGTTCAACCATCCAAGTGCTAGCCCAGCGCGACAGCGCTTAACTTTGCTGATGTGACGGGAACCGGTGTTACCGCTGCGGCAAGGCCGTTGACATGCATTAGGGTAATTGGGGGGGGGGGGGGGGGGGAATTTGGCGTTAAGGGGTTACGGCAGCAGCTGACAAACTCGAGTGCCTTTGGGGACAGCACGACATCGCCCGCAGCGCGTCTCCTGGGCTGGCGACCGTGTCGGTTGGAGCCTGGAGGACTGGAAAACTGTGACCGGGCCAGGTGAGTGCCGATTTCAGTTGATAAGGGCCGGTGGTAGGGTTCGATTCTCGCGCAAATTCCACGGAGCCGTGCACCCGAGTTGTCAACAAGGCACTGTGCGAGCTGCTTGTGGCTCCGTAAAGGTCGGGACACACATGTGCGGACCGTGTCCGCGCCGAGACACGTCCGAGTATTGGCCGTCACCTGCACAACGACATACATCATGAAAACAAATGTGGCGCAGCGGGCCCCACTTGACCGGGCCGTGCACGAGGGACGTCAACGGGCCGGGCGAGATTCGCCGTGTTTAATTTCTCACGTGACGGACACGGCCTGACGGTAGAAATGTCTTGTGAGCTGTGCAACTGCGCAAGACTGTTCTGTGTACAAAACGTGGATGTGCAACGACTAATAGAAGAAGTTCGTAAATTTCCTGTTCTTTACGATCAGGGAAGTGAAAACTTCAGGAATATCGAGTACAAAGACAGAGTTTGGAAGACAATTGCAACAGATCCACAAGCCAAAGGTAAGACATAAACTATACAAGTTTTAATACCCGAAAGATATTTATTTACTTTTTATTTTACAAACAGATGTTTGGTTTATGTCATCGTTATATCGCCGAGGCGACATGTTCTTGCCATTCCACAGTCCCTTGTGGAGAATTCAGGAATTTTTTGAGTTGTTCTCGTACAGCAAATGCAGCATCTGTTGATCTCCCACGAATTCGAGGTAGGTTTCGAAGATTTGACGATCTTCCGGATCCCTCAGCTGTTTCCTTTTGATCCATCCTACTGTTCGGGCACCCTACATCCTTCCATTTTTCGAATAGAGTTGTACAGTACACACGCAGCCGTCACAATCATTGTAAGGTTATTAGGATCTCCCTGAAGGATTGTTCTAAATATTCGAAATTTCTGTTGCAATGTACTGAATGCATTTTCGGATATTCTTCTAGCCTGACACAAACGATAATTAAATATAGCCTTGTCATCTGCAAAGGGATTCCCACAATTCGTACATAAATAACCAAAGCCATCATCCTCCAAGTTCCCCTGCATCCTCATCAGCTTCAGAAACTAACTCACTGAATAGTCCTCATTTGTTTTTCTTAGGGTAGTAGAAATTTAACTGTATTATTTAGTAAGTAATGTATTTATCTTTCAGTTACTAAAGTAATAAAATAAAAATGTTGTCCTTAAAACTTCTTATTTATTTGTGTTCTGTTTACTTTTCTTTAACCTACCTTAAAACACAGCCAGTCGTTCTTTGTGTGAAACTGATACTCTCCAGAAAGTGTTTTTTCTCAGTCTTAGTTCTAGTTTCTTTAAAAGTTGACAGACATCCTAAAATATTCATAAAACTTACTCTCATCATCTATGAGACGAGAAAATAATGTTCGAAACTCTCCCTGTACTGGTCTTGTTTTCCAGGCACTGTCGATCCATAATTTTCTTCTTCTTGTTTGCCTTCCTTTTTTTCCTCTTCATCTAAAGCAAGTGCTATAAGTCCTAATTCACTATTACGAAAATGAGTGAACATGTTTTACAGCTTTCACAAACAGAAACACAGTCACCGCATCCGAGTCACTACAAGGAACAACAGAGGCACGGACGTGCGCCGGTCACGTGTGGCCCCTGCAGAAACGGACCGGAGCATGGCCGCCACTCGTCCGACGCTCGGCCCTGACACGGCCCAGACGTGTGTGTCGCGACCTTAATGGTGTCGGCTGTGTTTACATGGAATGGGCAGGGTTCTCTGGTCCAACTGAACCATTTGTTGACTGGAAATGATTTCGTTCGGCTGTCTTTGCAGCCATTCGTGGACTTCGTGTTATCAACCACGTCACTGGGCCGTAATTGCTCTCGCCGCTCTTTCATAGAACATTCTGGAGAATTAGAGCGAATGATTTGTCGACCCAGATCGTCCGACATGAATCACATAGAACACGAAGTTCTTCTTAGAGCTGTTGAGGAGTACAGCAGTGACAAGATGGGGCAATGTGGTGTGAAGTACCGATGACAAATGTTCAGTATGGATATCGAGAGGAGGGCCGCCTGAATTGTGCTCCTTCTCTGCAATTGGCTGCTGCATTCGTAAGTTGCGCGCCAAAGCCATAACCTGCTGTTATTGATATTACACTACTGGCCATTAAAATTGCTACACCAAGAAGAAAAGCAGATGTTAAACGAGTATTCATTGGACAAATATATTATACTAGAACTGACATGTGATTACATTTTCACGCAATTTGGGTGCATAGATCCTGAGAAATCAGTACCCAGAACAACCACCTCTGGCCGTAATAACGGCCTTGATACGCCTGCACATTGAGTCAAACAGAGCTTGGATGGCGTGTGCAGGTACAGCTGCCCATACAGCTTCAACACGATACCACAGTTCATCGAGAGTAGTGACTGGCGTATTGTGCCAGTTGTTCGGCCACCATTGACCAGACGTTTTCAGTTGGTGAGAAATCTAGAGAATGTGCTGGCCAGGGCAGCAGTCGAACATTTTCTGTATCCAGAAAGGCCCGTACAAGACCTGCAACATGCGGTCGTGCATTATCCTGCTGAAATGTAGAGTTTCTCAGGGATCGAATGAAAGGTAGAGCCACAGGTCGTAACACATCTGAAATGTAAATGAATCGTCTAAGCCTCTGCCTGCTATCGCTATATCTCTGCGCAATCTCACTGGCAACTTCGTTATACAGATCCTAATGAGCTCCCCAGGTTGGTATGGCACATCCAAATACCTATTTCGTCTCAGCATTTCCTGATAGCACGCAACTGGATCTCTTATACTACCTTCGTTACAATTTGGCATCATCAATATGCTTTGCTTAACCTGGTCCTGCTTACTTTTCGGCCAGAAGTCATTTAAAAACTTGTCACAAAATATCTTGTAGCTACTACAGTCTTTAATAACTTCCTGCATTTGTGCTCTAGCCTCGTCCCTCGGATGGTTACACACAAACTTCATTTTGAGGAGTGGTCCCCACGATTCAGGTAATGAATCTTGAAATTGAGACAGCCACAGACATGGATGTTGATAGTTATCAGGATCCGGAAAGCAAGTGAACTTTTGTACCGACACGAAGTGCCTCCTACATTCTTCTTCCGCATTTAAGTTTTCCGACCTTGAGCTATACCCAGTTGGGTTTGCCACCTGTTTTATCTGACACAACCGTTCTTCCAACTCTCTGAGTTCATCTTCTACTATCTGCCTATTTTCTTTTTTTGAATTAAACTCACTCTTCCTCTGCAATCTATCTGGTGGTGTGTCACCTCCGCAACTGCATGCTAATTGCAACTGTGCTAGTTCTTCCCTATGTTTCCTATTTATTTCTAATTGCGCCTCTTTAAACTGTAATAGTGATTGTATCTCTTCCAGATCGGCATAAACCTCTCGCTGCGTACTGTCAGAGCCTGTCTCGCCTCTTATACTGACCTTTTCTACATCTGCACTAATTGTACTCATTCTGACCAATACCTCCACAACTTCATCCCTGTATTTATTTAGCGCCACTTTCTGCCGAGTGACTTGAGCTTCTACGCTGTCTAATGCCCCTTGTTTACCTGCAAGTAAGTCATCCACTATCTCTTTGATTCGCCCATCCGGCAACATGTCCCTACGTTCTGTAATATCGCTCTCTATTGCACTTATTCGTCCCTCCAAATTATTGCTTTTTCTTTCACGGCGTCACATACTTGCTTCAACACACCCAGATTCTTCTCCCCCTCGTCTAACCGATTATTAACTGCAGACAGACGCTCATCGATAACTGAGTGTAGCTTCCTCATTGCCTCTTTATTTCCCTTATCCATTTCCTCCAATCTTTCCTTATTATCTTTATCCATCACTTCCAATCTTTCCCTGTTATCCCTATCCATCGCTTCCAATCTTTCCTTATTCTCCCTATCTCTCTCCTTATTATCTCTATCCATCCTCTGTAAAAACTGTGGTAGCACATTGTCATTTGCTACTTTCGGTGCACTCACCTCGTTCGCCTGTGAAACCGTAGCTTCCCTAAGGGTAGCTGCACTTTCACCGCATACCTGACCTAGTCCCAGCTCGCCCGCGTCGTCGGGAAAAGCCCGCGTTTGTGGACAAAGCCCGCTGCACAAAGGATCACCCAGCAGCGGTCCACTGAACAATTCAGCCCCTTCGGAGTGTTTGTCTTTCTCGCTCATTATCCCATGGTCAACAGCTACTTCCTGCTGCACTGCTACGTTCACGCCAGAATCGCTATTCTCAATGGTGACTACACTTTTCGACTGCGACCTAGTTACTATGGACATTACGCAAAAAGAATTATACAACGATCTTCCAGCCTTGGACGATATAGCAATTAATTTCATAAAAAAATAAAAGATCCTCACCAATCCAGAAAGAAATTGCAAACAAAACAAAAAAATTTTACTTCTTAGTGCTATCACAATACATTCCATAAAAAAATCTTAACAGCAAACCCTAACAGCAAAATATCCTGGCAGAAATATCCTGGAAAAAAATATCCTGGCAAAATATATCCTGGCCAAATCATCCTGGCAACAAAACATCCTGGCAGGGTCGAAATTATGAGAGGCACCCACATGCCTTGCTCATACTGTGGCATCAAGCAGTCAGGCCTGCAAGATGAGTGGTCTGCCAAGCGAGTGGATTCTTTCTTAATTATCGAGTAACATGAACTCTCGTACCCACACTTAAGTTACAAATTATCCTCCTGTATGAATAATACGCAACGGAAACGCATATCTGACTATCAGTGAATTACAGAACTCTGACTGTACACTACGCACTGGCAATACCACATTTTCTTTTTGTCTATTATTTAGCGGCTTTTATCAACACGTGGCCACCGCACTGAATATGAATGGCGCACACATTATAAATTCGGGACATTATGACAACATACAATTCGAAGGAAAAGTCTACCAATCTTTTTCTTTTCACTATCTTATTTATTCCGATAAATTCTCTAACCTAAACACACAAATTCTATAACCTACAACAATAACACATGAGAAATTCCGCCCAGTGGGCATGGCTTTACATTGGTGAATCTCTATATTATGGTCCCGTAATTTATTTACCGCTACAGTGCACTTTCTGGATAGGATGGTGGATCTTTTATTATACCTCACACTTCGACTCTCACAATCATCATCACGAAACTTTCCTCCAGACCGAGCGGTACCGAAAGAACATGCATAACCCGCTAATCATTTGAAACTACCTTGCTACTCTCCCATGCAAGCCACACATACCCAAATTACATGACATACACCACACTACAATATGAATGCAAAACACTAAATAGTCACAACATTATCACTTTCAGCTTTCCCACTTCAATTAATACTTATCCCAGTTCCACACGACACTGCCCCACTTTGTAATTCTACTTTCCTACTATGAACTCTGGAGATATATGCACGTCTTCCTGTGCAGTGCAAGCCAAGTGGCGTTGCTGGATAGATGGCCGACTCACCTTGCTTCTCTCTGAGTTTGAATCTAGCGTCACACGGAATCCTATTACACAAAGTAATATTAAGAACGTATTCAGCACACATGCGAGTCCTCAACTGATACCATGGACGAGTACTTCTCTTTGTCTTTTGTCTCATACACAGTTTGAGACTCACACAGTACTCACCACGTGGAAGTACTCGTCTCTAATTTCAAGTCCTGCACACGCCATTTCTTAAATATTTCAACTTATGATACACACACTATTTCTTAAATATTTCAACTTATTGTACACACGCTAGTAATTCAGCTTAACTTAAGCACACGGAAGTATTTCAACTTATAGCTACACGTGGTTTCATTGTGACCGTTGGTCACTTCCAAAGATTACTACAATCCCCTTAATATTACCTGCCTGACATTTAATTCTCCCCACAAACGTTCCTGAGATAGAGAAGTTATTAATTCAAACTACTCTTAAATATTCCACATGCATACCATGTCTCCACTCTTTCGTCATTATGGAGCACAACTAAAACAGGTCTTAACAGCACACGATCCAGCGGCAGAGTGCTGAAACATGGCCGTATTCAGGTTCTCTCGCACCTCTGTCGAAGTGGGAGAAGCACCTTGCTACCTTCTTGGTCAGCCACATTTCAGGCGCTCTAAGCTCTGGTAACTTTCATCTCTTTGGTCCCACCAAAGGTGGCCAAAGGATCGACTCAAAGATGATCATATATCCACATTCACTATCTGCGGTTAGCAGACGACCATACATTCATTCATTTCACAGATCTCACCAAACTGGATGTAGGGATTTACTTTGTGGGAGTGCACATGTGATCAATTAAATAAATAAATTGTCATTCTTTCCCACACTGGTATCCGGCTTCGCTGTATTAATTGAAATTGAGTTACTTTACAAAAAAAATGTGTTGTTCTGACAAAAATAATGAAGTATTTCGTACCTATTTTCAATGTCGAGCGGTACTGCACCCTTTCAATGCAGCGTCAGGGGCACCGCAACCACGGTCTCCGAGCTGATAGTCCATGCTGCTGCAAACGTCGTCGAACTGTTCGAGTAGATGGTTGTTGTCTTGCAAACGTCCCCATCTGTTGACTCAGGGATCGAGACGTGGCTGCACGATCCGTTACAGTCATGCGGATAAGATGCCTGTCATCTCGACTGCTAGTGATACGAGGCCGTTGGGATCCAGCACGGCGTTCCGTATTACCCTCCTGAACCCATCGATTCCATATTCCGCTAACAGTCATTGGATCTCGACCAACGCGAGCAGCAATGTCCCGATACGATAAACCGCAATCGCGATAGGCTACAATATGACCTTTATCAAAGTCGGAAACGTGATGGCACGCATTTCTCCTACTTACACGAGGCATCATAACAACGTTTCACCAGGCAATGCCGGTCCACTGCTGTTTGTTTATGAGAAATCGGTTGGAAACATTCGTCGTATCAGCACGTTGTAGGTGTCGTCACCGGCGCCAACCTTGTGTGAATGCTCTGAAAAGTTAATCATTTGCATATCACAGTATCTTCTTCCTGTCGCTTAAATTTCGCGACTGTAGCACGTCATCTTCGTGGTGTAGCAATTTTAATGGCCGCTAGTGTAGACTAACTACATAGCATATTTATTTTAATTTGATATTAAAGCATTGTTTGAAATTAAATCATCTCCGAACGATACGCTGTCAAGTCATTATCAAGTATCAGTAATTAGCTCAGTACTGATCAACTGCTACACCAAATGGCAGACGATAGCATTTTCGTGGTGTAGCAATTTTAATGGCCGCTAGTGTAGACTAACTACATAGCATATTTATTTTAATTTGATATTAAAGCATTGTTTGAAATTAAATCATCTCCGAACGATACGCTGTCAAGTCATTATCAAGTATCAGTAATCAGCTCAGTACTGATCAACTGCTAAACCAAATGGCAGACGATAGAATTCAGTAATCTTTCGATCGCGCCTAACTTCAATGGCGGGCGAAGTGATTCGGCTGCGAGATCAGATCTGATTCGGCAGTCTTGGAGGACAGACATGTTATCTGCCGCGGTCGGTATCAGTTAAGACTTAATTTACCAATGTCTAGTTTGTAAATATGATAGCTGGTTGGGCAGTTTCGGAGGACAGGCATATCGTCTACCGCGGTCGGCATCATAGTACGACTCTGTTACTAACGTATGGTTATTTGGACATTTGTTGACAACAGTGTTCATTATTTTCTTGGAGAATGGAAATTGTTTGTGACTCTAAAAAGGAATGTGCAGTAGTTTCTCGTGTTCTGCTAATAAAAAGCGAGTGGCATCCCGTGTAAACAAAAATAATTGAAAATTTAGTTATTCACGTAATATCAGTTACTCGCGAAGAGTTTCTTACATCCTGAAGATAACGGATTCACGACCTACGTGCTGTTTTCTGCGCAGAGGACAACAACTGTAGAAGACTGCAGGTTGGTCAACATTAAATAGAACTTAACGGATTCCACTCAGGGCGGTGGAAGCAAATAGGTACCTCGCGTGTACTGCAGTGTTAGTACGAATGAGATCAGAGACACGTCATCTGTGGCAACACAAAGTAGCTACGAAAGAGAGAAATTTTCGAGAGCACAAGCACGTATATATGTACTAGTTTAGGTGTTGGAGTGTCCTAGACCACGCTTCGTGAACTACATTACCTGTTTTCTTCAGTATGGTACTGTGTAGCTCAAAATGTGTTGGCACGAATGTGTGAGTTTTAACTTTCGCGAGTTTGATGAAACTGTTAGTCGGTCTATGGTGGAAGGTGTCAGTGATATGGATGAAGCAATAATCGAAAAAAACGACGATTTTACATTTGGCAGTGATCACAGTTCTGCTATCGAACAAGGGCGTCATTCAGAGCAAGGGCTTCAGGGAAGTTGTGATGGGGATCTGTCTGTTTCTTCAATGAAATACTTAAAGCGTCTGTTAAAATGGGATGTGTTTTGAGTGGTAATAAGAAAAATGTAGTTCCCAGCAATCATTCTCAATTTCACAAACTTTCTTTTTGTATCTATGCGCAAATTTAAACACTGAAATTTAAATTTTTTGAAAATTTATTTGCTAATAGAGATTATATAGTTTTTCAGAATGTAAAATTCCGTACTGTAACAGTCCATTTACGTGTACTATTTAAAAGAACCACACAAAATTAAGTGTTTTCGTGTGATAAATAGTAAAATGCTGCAGTCTTTGTTTAGTGGAATAAAATAAACTAGGTGTATTTAAACAACAGTTAAATAACTGTAAAAATAAATGTTACATAGCATAAATTGAAAATTTCATATGATTTTTGCCTTAAATCTCGGTTTAAACATAGAGGTCCCAGAGACCGCCTTTCGTGGTATATGTTACAGAAAAGTGACCGCGCCATTTAAGGGATATCTCTCTCTCTCTCTCTCTCTCTGTCTTTTTGAACTTTCTGGAGTAGGACATAATGGAGAAGTCAATTTATGCGGATAAACCTGTGCCGGATACACTTTCGCAGTGATAGGTGACTGTAGAGGCTGCATGGCTCACTATTTATGCACCGGACTTCCAACGCCTTGTGGAGGCCATCCCACGCCGAGTTGCTGCAGTACGCAGGGCGAAAGGAGGTCCGACACGATGTTACGAGGTGTCCCGCGACTTTTGTCACCTCAGTGTTCCACTCCCTGGCTTGTTGTAGCTCTCTCTGTCTCTCTCTCTTTCTCTCTCCCTCCCTATCTTCCTCTTTCCACACCTCCCACAACAAACACACAGCTGAAACTTGCTCCCGCGTGGTCGCGCTACGTCATTTCTTCACAAGGCCACGGCATCTGCGCCTCAGCTGACCCTGAGCTGGCCGCACGCAATTATCTCTGCTATTTACTAAACTGTTGCTCTGCCATGTCAAACATATCCCCTACACCGCTATCGCTTACAAAGTTGTGCACTGAGATATGTTGATACAAGAAAACGTCACCTACGTTTTAGTCCACTGCCATATAAGGTGTCCTGGCCTAGAGAGAGGCTTCCAACTGGACAACCATCTGCTTAGGTAAATATCCTTTCCTGTTGAGCTGTCCGGCGCCGTCTCGCGGCACAGAGACGTCCAGTCTTAGAACAGGATACCTTACAAACTCTGGCCGTCATTTACTTTCTTCATAGTTATGGGATTTGAAGGTCAGTGCTCGGAAAACTATTTCCTCAAGCAGTACGATGCATGAACACTTGCATGAGCACTTGCAGTTGTCGAACGTCTCTATGATTTTCAAGAGACAGTTGTAGCTCGATGTGTGTGACATTCTGGTTTGGTTTTACAAAGTCAGTGTATATAGTTGCGCCTATTTACAATTTGTACAGAAAGCAGATGGCAGTTATAAGAGTCGAGGGGTATGAAAGGGAAGCAGTGGTTGGGAAGGGAGTGAGACAGGGTTGTAGCCTCTCCCCGATGTTATTCAATCTGTATGTTGAGCAAGCAATAAAGGAAACAAAAGAAAAGTATGTCGTAGGAATTAAAATCCATGGAGAAGAAATAAAAACTTTGAAGTTCGCCGATGACATTGTAATTCTGTCAGAGACAGCAAAGGACTTAGGGGCAGTTGAACGGAATGGACAGTGTCTTGAAAGGAAGGTATAAGATGAACATCAACAAAAGCAAAACTAGGATAATGGAATGTAGTATAATTAAGTCGGGATATGCTGAGGGAATTAGATTAGGAAATGAGACAGTTAAAGTAGTAAAGGAGTTTTGCTATTTGGGGAGCAAAATAACTGATGATGGTCGAAGTAGAGAGGATATAAAATGTAGACTGGCAATGGCAAGGAAAGCGTTTCTGAAGAAGAAAAATCTGTTAACATCGAGTGTAGAGTTAAGTGTCAGGAAGTCGTTTCTGAAAGTATTTGTATGGAGTGAAGCCATGTATGGAAGTGAAACGTGGACGATAAATAGTTTAGACAAGAAGAGAATAGAAGCTTTCGAAATGTGGTGTTACAGAAGAATGCTGAAGATTAGATGGGTAGATCACATAACTAATGAGGAGGTACTGAATAGAATTGGGGAGAAGAGGAGCTTGTGGCACAACTTGACTAGAAGAAGGGATCGGTTGGTAGGACATGTTCTGAGACATTGAGGGATCACCAATTTAGTATTGGAGGGCAGCGTGGAGGGTAAAAATCGTAGAGGGAGACCAAGAGATGAATACACTAAGCAGATTCAGAAGGATGTAGGCTGCAGTAGGTACTGGGAGATGAAGAAGCTTGCACAGGAGGGCTGCATCAAACCAGTCTCAGGACTGAAGACCACAACAACAACAACATTTAGTCCCATAAAGTGAATACATTGCCGCGCGTGATTAGCCGAGCGGTCAAAGGCGCTGCAGTCATGGACTGTGCGGCTGGTCCCGGCGGAGGTTCGAGTCCTCCCTCGGCCATGGGTGTGTGTGTTTGTCCTTGGGATAATTTAGGTTAAGTAGTGTGTAAGCTTAGGGACTGATGACCTTAGCAGTTAAGTCCCGTAAGATTTCACACACATTTGGACATAATTGAATACATCATCCGAATCTCGCAAAGCTAGTATCCGACATTGAAGGAACAAGATCCCGGTTTATCCACTTCTCTCAGTCAGCGTGGCTTTTCATCTGCACAGTAGTACAAGCGGCGAAGATTGCTTTGACAGCTGTTTCCAAATTACGTTTCCCATCTGACTGTGACATCATCTCTGTATACATAAAAGACTGACTCAGTCACTCACTGAATCAACATCACCCAGCCCAAACAGCTAAGGACAGAAACTTTAAATTCAGAGAGGGTATTGATCTTACGCTGTAGGCGTCGCTTAAGAAGGGATTGTTCGAAATGCCACCCCTAAGGCGGGTTAAAAGAAAGACTTTTGAAACGTATATCGCTATTAAGGGAGTTTTGAAACTAGGTCTTGGTCAGAAATAAAGAAATACATATTTCAGCATTTTTTTGGAAACTTTATCCCTTTGAAGGTCAAATAGTGGGTGAAACCTTTTTCTGAAAATAATTGATTGTTAAAGTACTACTAAAGTATTTTTAAAGCTACGTCTGTGAAAACTGGTGTTTGACTTCTCGCATGTAAATAATAACAAAACATGTTTCACGGTTTTTAGAAATTCAACCCTTGAGGGAGTGAAATAGGAGATGAAATGTTTTAAGAAAATATTTAATTGTGGAAGTATTTTAACGTTAATCCGATGAAAATTTGAATTTAGCTGCCCATTGGAAATAAGAAAAACTTTGTGTCACTTTTTGGGAATACTCGACATCTGTAGGGGGTGAAATAGGGATGTAAATTTGTATGGAAGTATTTCTTTATGCAAACATTTTTGAAGATAAAGATATGAAAATCTGTATTTGGCCTCTCTCTTAGAAATTCAGCTCCTAACAGGGTGAATGAGAGGGTGATATGTTTTATGAAACAACTTCACAGTGTAAGATTTTTTAAAGTTAACTCTTTGAAAACTGATATCTGGCTTCTCAATTAGAAGCGAATAAAAATGTGTTTGACTGTTTTTTGGGAATTCAGCCCCTAAGAGGGTGAACTAGGGCCCAGACTCATTTATCGGTTCATCATCGCCCAGCCCAAAACTGCTAAGGACAGAAACTTGAAATTTGGGGTGTGTGTGGACCTTATATTGTAGGCATTGTTTAAGAAGAGATTTTTTTGAAACTCCACTGCTAAGTGTGTTAAACAGGGATGGAAAGCTTTTTGAGTATACATCACTATTAAGGTAATTTTGTACCTAGAACTACAGAAATTGGTGTTTGATATCTCAGCCAGAAATAAAAAAAAAATAGGTGTTTCAGCGGTTTTTGGAAATTCAATCACTAAGGGGATGAAAGAGTAGATGAAAGTTTCTTTATATAAATCATTATTAAAAATCTATTACTGCATTTTAAAGTTACATGTATGAAAACTGATGTTTGAGTTCTCCTTAAGAAACTAAAAATGACATCTTTTGCTGTTTTTGAAAAATTATCTCCCAAAGGCAGTCAAGAATGTGATGAAAAGTTTTATGGAATTATATCATTATGAAAGCGTTTTCAAAGCTAAATCTATGAAAATTTGTTTGGGGTTTTCTGTTACAAATCAAAAAAATATTTTTCACTGTTTTGGGAAATTCAATCTGTTACGGCGTAAAGTCAGGTGGCGGCATGCCAGTCAGGAGTGAAAGAGAAGAGATGCCTGTGAGCAGACGTCAGCCAATCGCTCGCTGACTGACTCCTCTCCAGGACGACAACACGACAGCAGTGGCCCCTATTTGAAGAGGACGTAAGTGCCGCCACCGACTAGCGACGCCCCAGTTGAATTTTGAAGCTAGACCTACAGAAATTGGTATTTGGTTTTGATCAGCATGTTGACTGACATATTTTCAATGGGCTTACCAACAGCAGAATTCGGTTAAACAAAAGGATAACGAAAAAAACGTGAGTGAAGCAGTGGGCATTTAGCTACTTTATTTATGGAATAAGAAGTGGAGATCTATTTTACAAGGCACCTTCCGCCTAGCTTAGAAGTGTGTATGGCTCCTTTCGTTTCTGACAAGGGAACCTCCCCATCGCACCCCCCTCAGATTTAGTTGTAAGTTGGCACAGTGGATAGGCCTTGAAAAACTGAACACAGATCAATCGAGAAAACAGGAAGAAGTTGTGTGGAACTATGAAAAAAATAAGCCAAATATACGAACTGAGTAGTCCATGTGCAAGATAGACAATATGAAGGAGAGTGTGACCTCAGGAGCGCCGTGGTCCCGTGGTTACCGTGAGCAGCTGCGGTGTGAGAGGTCCTTGGTTCAAGTCTTCCCTCGAGTGAAAAGTTTACTTATTTTATTTTCGCAAAGTTATGCTCTGTCCGTCCGTTCATTGACGTGTCTGTTCACTGTAATAAGTTTAGTGTCTGTGTTTTGCAACCGCACCGCAAGACCATGCGATTAGTAGACGAAAGGACGTGCCTCTCCAATGGGAACCGAAAACATTTGATCGTAAGGTCATAGGTCAACCGATTCCTCCACAGGAAAACACGTCTGATATATTCTATACGACACTGGTGACGGCATGTGCTTCACGTGACAGGAATATGTTGTCGACCCACCTAACTTGTACACTTGGCGAATGGGTATAAAGATTCTTCTACCTTGCCCGATTTAGGTTTTCTTGTGGATGTGATAATCACTCCCAAAAAAGTGATGAAAACGTAAGAGTTTGTCATATAAACTGCTACAAATGAATGCAACAGTTTCACAGTCACACAGTTTTCCCTGTGCTCTGTCAAAAGATATGTTTTTAACGTTTTCAAATTTTTCCGCGTGTAGACCGTCAAATCCTGCATATGTCCAAGCAAATCTGAACATGTCCTGGAATTTTGGAGAGCGAAGTTGATTATGTGTGAGTGCCTGAACTTTGATAATTGTCTGAAAATAAAAAATTAAACTGAGCTCAGACAATCTTATGTTGCTTATCTTGCGCATGGACTACTCAGTTTGTATATTTTGCTTATTTTTTCATAGTTCCACACAATTTCTTCCTGTTTTCTCGATTGATCTGTGTTCAGTTTATCAAGGCCTATCCACTGTGACAACTTACAAGTAAATCTGAGGTGGGTGCGATGGGGAGGTTCCCTTGTGAGGAACGTTGGGTGGACGTCTAGGCACAGGCAGGATGAAACGACGAAAGTCATAGGAAAGTTCCAGTCGACTATTTCTCGGAAGAAAAGCTACGCGAAGATATGACACCACACGCGTTCGGCCTTGTCCGCCGGCAATCGGAGAACGGGAGCCACGTGACCGTGACGCAAGAGCTGCGGCTGCTCCTGTTACGCAACAGTCGCTCAGTTGGCGTGGCAGCGGTAAGGCGAGGCAGAGCAGGCAGCGGTGTGTGTTGACGTTTCTACAGAAGGGCTGGCGCGTGTGTACACGACAGGTAGGAGCGCTGAGCAAGGCTCTGTATTGTTCCCGAGAGATATCGATATATATCGGCTATATGTTTCTCCACGATACATCGATACCGCCATCAAGAGCCGATATTTTAATTTTATGTTATACTTTTTTCGCAATTTTTGGTAAACATTTGAAGTTCCCCCTTTGAAATTACAGTATAACGTAATTTTACTTTCACTGTGCGAAGTAGTCGTACTACTTTTGTGTTTTCATCACGCTCAATCTTTCTCTGTTGACTGTGTGATGCAACTATATGTGGCATACTAGAAGAAGCCCGATTGCTCTTGTGAGGTGGCAGTGTGAACGGAATAACAAGATATCCCATGTAAGAAATAGCACACCAGTTGCATTAAAAGACAGTTTTTAATGCAACTGGCGTGCTATTTCTACTCATCATTAAAATAGAGTGGCTGTAAATGATAAGCCGGCCGGGGTGGCCGAGCGGTTCTAGGCGCTACAGTCTGGAATCGAGCGACCTCTACGGTCGCAGTTTCGATTCCTGCCTCGGGCATGGATATGTGTGATGTCCTTAGGTTAGTTAGGTTTAAGTAGTTCTAAGTTTTAGGGGAGTGGTGACCTCAGAAGTTAAGTCCCATAGTTCTCAGAGCCATTTGACCCATTTTTTGTAAGTGATAAACAAAAGTCTAAATGAGGAGCTCGGGGAGACGTGTGAGGGGAAATGCTGACGTAATCGGCTCTCGGCGCTACCAGCAGAAACTGCAACGTTTAGCTTCACCGCGCAGTTTTGACACTGCAACTGCTTGGTTACTGGCGTTCATAGAAATGAAGAAAAAAAAAAACGAAAAAAAAAACAGGGAAGTCGATGTGAGGAGTTCCGGACAAATCCGATGTGTAACGAAACCTAACGACGGATCTGTCGGACACCTTTTATTGTGTCACTTCCATGCAGTTATTACCTTTGTTAGGAGAGTGGTTATCGCCAAGCATGAGTCTGCATGGTTTTCCTTTTAATTCTTGCTTTAAAGGGTATAAGAAGGCTGCTAGCTCGTTGATGTACAGACAATCTAATAATAATAAATCAGTACTTAAGTATATAGCACAAGCCCAGTGCAAGCAATCTCTTTAGTAGACCTGTTGAATTTTCTAAGTGGTTTACCCAGTGCAGTCTTTGGCTTGCTTTCCCCCCCACAACATTATTTATGTAATAGGCGTAATTTAAATTATTCATGGTCCACAGCTCGTGGTCGTGCGGTAGCGTTCTCGCTTCCCGCGCCTGGGTTCCCGGGTTCGATTCCCGGCGGGGTCAGGGATTTTCTCTGCCTTGTGATGGCTGGGTGTTGTGTGATGTCCTTAGGTTAGTTAGGTTTAAGTAGTAGGGGACTGATGACCATAGATGTTAAGTCCCAGAGTGCTCAGAGCCATTTTTGAACCAAATTATTCGTGATTGTAAACCCCGAGCATTTAGTTGAATTTGCAGCCTTTGGATTTGTATGATTTGTCGTGTTATCACAATTTAGTGGATTCATTTTCGTACTCATGTGGATGACGCCACTGTTTTCATTATTTAGAGTCAATTGCCGCTTTTTAAGGCGTACAGGTATCTCGTCTGCAACATTTTGCAGTTGGTTTTGATCTGATGACTTTATAAGATGGTAAATGTCAGCATTATTTGCAAACAATCTGAGAGGGCAGCTCAAGATCACACAGGAATTGCTTATGTAGGTCAGAAACAACAGAGGGCCTATAACACATCCTTGGCGTACGCCAGATATTACTTCTGTTTTACTCGATGACTTTCCATTCGATTACTACTTTATGACATAAAACTACGAATCCAGTCATGCAACTTAGACGGTACTTGATGAGCACTCTGTTTAATTAGATGTCGTTTGCGAGGAACAGTGTGAAAAAATCTACAAGTATCGAATCAATTCGACGTCCCCTGTCAGTAGCATTCATTATTTCGTGAGATTTAAGAGCTGGTTGTGTTTCACAAGAACGATATTCTATTTAATTGCAAGAAATTCGACTAATAAAGGTATGCAACTATTTTCTAGTGTGAACGAATTTTTCCATGAATTTGTAAATTATGCTATGCTGATGGGAGAGACGCCAAAACATAAAAATACGTCATCTGGATGATCGTGGTCATATTTTGTTTCTCTTTTAATTGAAATATTTTTAGCCGGCCGGAGTGGCCGTGCGGTTCTAGGCGCTACAGTCTGGAACCGAGCGACAGCTACGGTCGCAGGTTCGAATCCTGCCTCGGGCATGGATGAGTGTGATGTCCTTAGGTTAGTTAGGTTTAATTAGTTCTAAGTTCTAGGCGACTGATGGCCTCAGAAGTTAAGTCGCATAGTGCTCAGAGCCATTTGAACCATTTTTTTGGAAATATTTTTAGAATCAGGAATAAATCTCATCTTTTTCCATATCCGCTTCCCTGCGATTAAATAAATAAACGACACTTTGTTTGCATTTTCTGTTGAGAGCTCTACAACTTTTGTTAGCCACCCGGCGGCGCAGTGGTCTAAGCGATTGGCTTCCGACTGTTCGTCCGAGATGGGCCGGGTTCGAATTCCGGAGAGGCATAGATGTTTGTCTAAAGGAACTGGCTCTTTCCCTCTCCTGGAGTCAGTGACCCTAAATCAGGGATGGGCAACTACTGCTCACAGCCCATTAGGTTCCTGAGGGTGGTCGTTAGATCTTTCTTGTTTGAGGAAAAATGATGTATTTCTTTGACACCAACTCATTTTTATGTATAGATATGAGGAACTGCGCTTACCTGTTACTCCTTCTCGATATGATGAAAGTGAATTACGAAGCCAAGCCTGTCTTTACGTCGTCGATTATCCACAGGAAATAATAGCTTGAACTAAAAACATGAACACGACAGTTCAATACGACTAACGCTTGACGAATGACGTGCAGAGACAAAATGGAAAAGAGGGACTGATGGAGGTATGGTTACCGAATCACTCGAGAGAGATGAATCGATGTCGTGTTTGTTTCTCTTTCGTGCTCAGTTTGGCTGCTTTAGTTTTGAGATAGGTAGAGGTAATGACTTTACTTTCGTGAGATTAACTTAAGGCTCATTAAGTAACTGTTCCATATGCCTTTGAAGACAATTCGGAGTTTTAATTTGTCCCCTTTTTCTCATTTGGTCAAGTTATTCGCTGTTTGATTTGAAATGAATTTTTTTCCGCCTATTTACCGCAGCTAAAATTTCGCCTCCCTAGGCGGCGGCCTATTCTTGCCTAATGGCAGAAGCAGACCCCTCCAGTCTCACCTCGTTACGTCGTGACTTTTGAGTTGCGAGATATATTTCACTTGCAGATATAGGAGCTCTGTCAAAGTGTGAACCACAGCAGACGTGGATACAGCCGTGAATCACGCCATCCTCTGATGTGTGTTGTGGCGAGTCTACTCAGTTACAGATAGGCAGACAACTCTCCCAGTACTAAAGAAGAGCCGGGTTTTTATGCGAATGGTGGCTTTCTCATGGAAATGCTCTGACGAATGCTCTCGGGAAATCAGTCGAGTAATGTTGCAGTGTCGCCAGGAGATACAACTAGAGAAACAGTCATAATTCTGTTTACTGTATTTATTTCGCCTCTAGCTGCCCTGCTGGTTAGCCGGCCGGCCAGAGTGGCCGTGCGGTTCTAGGCGCTACAGTCTGGAACCGAGCGACGGCTACGTTCGCAGGTTCGAATCCTGCCTCGGGCATGGATGTGTGTGGTGTCCTTAGGTTAGTTCTAAGTTCTAGGCGACTGATGACCTCAGAAGTTGAGTCGCATAGTGCTCAGAGCCATTTGAACCATTTTTTTGCTGGTTAGCCAACTCGCCGTAGGTATTGCGTGACATCCAATGTAAGTAATCCACCCAACTTAACTGATGCGTTTTTGGTTTAAGCATATAGTCACGGACTACTTTATACCTGTTTGAAAGAAATGATATTCCATTTGCGGAGGTGCTAATCTATTTCTTTATTTTTGACTCAATAACTTTTTTTGGTAGTATCGTAACCGGTTTCGACCTTGAAAGGCCATCTTTACGTGCTACAATACAGAACAGAATGGCTTGAATTAAGACGTGAAACCGGTGCATGTACAATTTCGAGAAACAGGTTGTTCGTGTAAAGGCAAATCGCCGGGCCGTCCCCGAGTGTCTGACACAGACGTCGAACGCATCCGCCATAGTTTCTCAAGGAGTCCGCAGAAATCCGTTCGCCGTGTAGCTCGAACAGCTCAACATGCCCACGATGTCCGTTTGGCGTGTGTTGCGTCGGAGTTTACACGCGACACAGTGCAAAATCCAGCTACTGCGAGCTCTTCGTGCAGGTGACAAAACAACAACGTGTGAAGTTCTGTAATTTCGTTATTGGCAAGACGGAGGATGACAATTTTATTCAGCACTTAGTGTCTAGTGACGAGGCAACATTCCATTTAAATGGAAACATGAACCGTCATAATGCGAGAATATGGGGTATTGTGACAACCACATGAAGTTGTACAATATGAGAGACTTTCCAAAATTTAAAGTGTTATGTGAGGTTTCACAGGGAAAGGTGTATGGTCAATTTTTCTTTCCAGAGAATACTGTTAAAGGAAGCACGTATCTCGATATGCTTCACAACTTTCTTTCGCCATACATCTACATCTATATCTACATTTATACTCCGCAAGCCACCCAGCGGTGTGTGGCGGAGGGCACTTTACGTGCCACTGTCATTACCTCCCTTTCCTGTTCCACTCGCGTATGGTTCGCGGGAAGAACGACTGCCGGAAAGCCTCCGTGCGCGCTCGAATCTCTCTGATTTTACATTCGTGATCTCCTCGGGAGGTATAAGTAGGGGGAAGCAATATATTCGATACCTCATCCAGAAACGCACCCTCTCCAAACCTGGACCGCGATGCAGAGCGCCTCTCTCGCAGAGTCTGCCACTTGAGTTTGCTAAACATCTCCGTAACGCTATCACGCTTACCAAATAACCCTGTGACGAAACGTACCGCTCTTCTTTGGATCTTCTCTATCTCCTCTGTCAGCTCGACCTGGTACGGATCCCACACCGATGAACAATACTCAAGTATAGGCCGAACGAGTGTTTTGTTAGCCACCTCCTTTGTTGATGGACTACATTTTCTAAGGACTCTCCCAATGAATCTCAACCTGGTACCCGCCTTACCAACAATTAATTTTATATGATCATTCCAAATCGTTCCATACGCATACCCCCAGATATTTTACAGAAGTAACTACTACCAGTGTTTGTTCCGCTATCATATAATCATACAATAAAGGATCCTTCTTTCTATGTATTCGCAATACATTACATTTGTCTATGTTAAGGGTCAGTTGCCACTCCCTGCACCAAGTGCCTATCCGTTGCAGATCTTCCTGCATTTAGCTACAATTTTCTAATGCTGCAATTTCTCTGTATTCTACAGCATCATCCGCGAAAAGCCGCATGGAACTTCCGACACTATCTACTAGGTCATTTATATATATATTGTGAAAAGTGAGGGTCCCATAACACTCCCCTGTGGTACGCCAGAGGTTACTTTAACGTCTGTAGACGTCTCTCCATTGAGAACAACATGCTGTGTTCTGTTTGCCAAAAACTCTTCAATCCAGTCACACAGCTGGTCTGATATTCTGTAGGCTCTTACTTTATCAGGCGATAGTGCGGAACTGTATCGAACGCCTTCCGGAAGTCAAGAAAAATGGCATCTACCTGGGAGTCTGTATCTAATATTTTCTGGGTCTCATGAACAAATAAAGCGAGTTGGGTCTCACACGATCGCTGTTTCCGGAATCCATGTTGATTGCTAAAGAGTAGATTCTGGGTTTCCAGAAATGACATTATACGCGAGCAAAAAACATGTTCTAAAATTCTACAACAGATCGATGTCAGCGATATAGGCCTATAGTTTTACGCATCTACTCGAAGACCCTTCTTGAAAACTGGGACTACCTGTGCTCTTTTCCAATCATTTGGAACCTTCCGTTCCTCTAGAGACTTGCGATACACGGCTGTTAGAAGGGCGGCCAGTTCTTTCGCGTACTCTGTGTAGAATCGAATTGGTATCCCGTCAGGTCCAGTGGACTTTCCTCTGTTGAGTGATAGTTGGAGACTGGTTCGAACGACTTCATTTACGAACAGTATGGGGCACCACCCCACTGGCATCTCAAAGTATTTGAATTTTTGAGTCAAAGGATTACTGAGCGGCGGACCAAATGATTCAGCTACACCTTACTAGTCTCCAAAGTAACTGGACCTGACTGTATGTGATTATCCTGCAAAGTCACCGGACCTGACTGTATGTGATTATGTCTTGTGGGGCTTTGTAAAAGACTCTGTTTATGTGCCTCCGTAACCAACAACAATAAATGAACTGAGGCATCGCATAACAGCAGCTGTGGAAGCTGTAACTCAAGACATAGTCGCTGCAGTGCGGGAACAATTTCAGTACCGCATTTACATATGTCCTTTGTCTCACGGGGGCATATTGAACACCTGTAAAAAGGTATGAAGAATTTTTTTTTAAGTTTGCCATTCATCAAGAAACAAAATTCATTGTATATGTTTATTAGTTTCAGAAATTTAGATATGCCAGATCGGATGATTTTTTGTGATACACCATACGTTAAAATATGCATTAGTTGCAAACTGATTTTGTTCATTGAGGAGTTTATCCGGTTCTCCGCGTTTCGTGACTTAAATCATCAGTTCTCCTAAAATGTCGAACCGTCTGCTTTTTTAGACATTATGTAAAATTTTTAGGTGATGGTCAACGCCTGGGGTAGGTGTGTTCTTTGAATCTCGGGTCAAAGGAGCTGCCTGTCTGGCCGATATAACTTTTATCACCGTCACGGCATTATACTTTGCAGACCCCAGATTTTCCATATTTACTACACCTACGTGACAAGTTATGACGCACTCGTGTTATTATGTTATCTATTGTCCTGAACGAAATTGTAACTCCCTTTTCTCTCAGAATATGTGCTCAATTCTTCCTAATGTTGGGCCTATCTATTTCATCGTGGCGTAACTGACCCGATGAGATACCATCTCTACATGCCACTTATTTCTTTTTATGTAACTGACTGAAATATCGTTATGACAACTGTTATGTTTTATGCTTTTTACGAAAGCAGATTCCTTTATAAAGGACGCGCGCATCTAGCGCGAAGAGTAGGGAAGAAAAAACACCCTTGGTTGTATGTATAGAATTGCCTGATTCTGATTTCATGTTCGGCTGATGATGCATTTATGCTGCACATAGGTATGAACCATGCACACTGTAACGGCATTTTACTAAGATCACACGTACATCTAGTGAAAATAATTGGATTTGTGGCTGACAAAGTCTATAAGCCGGACGCAGTCGTCCAGCCTGTTCCAGAGGAAGCTTCTCGGCCTGCATGGTTTGGGTATTCACAGAGGGTTGGTTTGATGGTAGTTTGGAGCTCCAACGTTAGGCGCGTAATGGGGCCCCTTAGGAACATGGCTGCCAAGGAGGGGAAGGAAGCCAGTGTGCACTCAGGGTGCATTCCGGGGGGAGTCATTCCGGATGTGGAAAGAGGGCTTCCGAATGCCATGAAGAGTACAGGGTGCAGCCAACTGCAGGTGGTGGCTCCATCGGAGCAGATTCTGTCTGGTTTCGGGCGGCTAGCGGAAATGGTAAAGACTGACAGTCTTGTACGCGAGATTAAGGCGGGGCTCACCATGTGCAGCATTTTCGATAGAACCGACTGTGGTCCTTTGGTGCAGAGCCGAGTGGAGGGTCTGAATCAGAGGCTCAGGCGATTCTGTGACCGTGTAGGCTGTAGATTCCTTGACTTGCGCCATCGGATGGTGGGTTTCCAGGTTCCGCTTAATAAGTCAGGAGTCCACTACACACAGGAAGCGGCTACACGGGTAGCGGAGGCTGTATGGAAGGGACTGGGCGGTTTTTTAGGTTATAGGGTCTCAGGGAACCACGGAAGGGGCGTCCGTCAGAAAGTGGGCATGTAAAACGCAGTAAGGTACTTGTAGAAACGATCAGTATTGTAAATTGTCGTAGCTTTGTTGGGAAAGAACCAGAGCTCCAAGCCCTAATAGAAACCACTGAAGCTCAAATAGTTGTAGGTACAGAGACCTGGCTAAAGCCGGAACTAAGTTCAGCCGAAATTTTTTCAAACGATGTAACAGTGTTCAGAAAGGATAGATTAAATACAGTTGGTGGTCGAGTATTTATTGCTGTCAGAGGTAGTTTGCCTTGTAGGAAAATTGAAGTAGATAGTTCATGTGAAATAGTATGGGTAGAGGTCATACCTAACAATCGGACTAAACTATTAATTGGATCGTTTTACCGACCCCCCGACTCAGAAGGCATAGTTGCTGAACAGTTCAAAGAAAACTTGAGTCTCATTTCAAATAAGTACCCCGCTCATACAATTATAGTCGGTGGTGACTTCAATCTACCCTCGATATGCTGGAAAAATTGTACGTTTAAAGCCGGCGGCAGGCATAAAACGTCATCCGAAATTGTACTAAATCTTTCCTCAAAAAATTATTTTCAACAGTTAGTTCATGAGCCCACTCAAATCGTAAATGGTTACGAGAGCATACTTGACCTTTTAGCAACAAACAATCCTGGACAAATAGTGAGTATTGTGACGAATACAGGGATTAGCGACCACAAGGCAGTTGCTGCTAGGCTGAATACCGTAACAGCCACAACCATAAAAAAGAAACGCAAAGTGCATCTATTTAAAAAAGCTGATAAAAATGCTCTTAACCCCTTTTTAAGAGACAGTCTTCACTCCTTCCAATCTGGTCATGTAGGTGGAGAAAAGTTGTGGAATGATTCCAAAGAGATAGTATCGACCGCAATTGAGAGATATATACCATATAAATGGTAGTGATCTCCCATGGTACACAAAACAGGTCAGATCGCTGTTGCAGAAGCAACGAAAAAAGCGCACCAAATTTAAAATTGTTCAAATGGCTCTGAGCACTATGGGACTTAACATCTCTGGTCATCAGTCCCCTAGAACTTCGAACTACTTAAACCCAACTAACCTAAGGACAGCACACAACACCCAGTCATCACGAGGCAGAGAAAATCCCTGACCCCGCCGGGAATCGAACCCGGGACTTAAAAGAACGCAAAATCCCCAAGATTGGCAAAGTTTTGTTGAAGTTCGAAATATAGCACGTATTTCAATGCAAGATGCTTTTAATAATTTGCACAACGAAACTCTGTCTCGAAATCTGGCAGAACACCCAAAGAGATTCTGGTCACACATAAAACACACCAGTGGCAAGACGCAATCAATACCTTCACTGCGCGATAACAACTATGAAGTCACTGATGACAGTGCCACTAAAGCAGAGTTATTAAACACGATTTTCCGAAACTGCTTCACGAAAGAAGACGAAGTAAATATTCCAGAATCAAGAACAACTGCCAAGATGAGAAGCATAGAAGTAGATATCCTCTGTGTAACAAAGCAGCTTAAATCACTTAATAAAGACAGGACCTCTGGTTCAGACTGTATACCAGTCAGGTTCCTTTCAGAGTATGCTGATACAATAGCTCCGTATTTAAGAATTATATACAACCGCTCGTTCACAGAAAGATTCGTACCAAAAGACTGGAAAAATGCTAAAGTCACAGCAATACACGAAAAGGGAAATAGGAGTAATCCGCTGAATTAAAGGCCCATATCACTGACGTCGATTTGCAGAAGGGTTTTGGAAGATATACCGTGTTCGAACATCATGAATTACCTCTAAGAAAGCGATTTATTGACACAAAGTCAGCACGTATTCAGAAAATATTGTTCTTGCGAAGCACAACTAGCTCTTTACACTAATGAAGTAATGAGTATTATCGACAGGGCATGTCAAACTGATACCATATTTTTAGATTTCCAGAGGGCTTTCGACACCGTTCCTCACAAGCGTCTTCTAACCAAACTTCGTGTCTATGGAATGTCGCCTCGGGCGACTGGATTCGTGATTTCCTGTCAGAAAGGTCACAGTCCGTATTAATACACGGAAGGTCATCGAGTAAAACACCAGTAATATCTGGCGTTCCCAACGGAAGAGTTATAGGCCCCCCTATTGTTCCTCATCTATATGAACGAGATAGGAGGCAATCTGAGTAGCCGTCTTAGATTGTTTGCAGGTGATGGTGTCATTTACCGTCTTGTAAGTCACCAGATGACCAGAACGAATTGCAAAATGATTTAGATAAGATATCTGTATGGTCCAAAAAGTGGCAATTGACAATGAGTAAAGAAAAGTGTGAAGTTATACACATGAGTACTACGAGAAATCCGCTAAATTTCGATTACGCGATAAGTCACACAAATCTGATGGCTGTAAATTCAACTGAATACTTAAAGAATACAATTACAAATAACCTACATTGGAACGATCACATAGATAATGTTGTGGGTAGAGCAAACCAAAGACTGCAATTCATTGGCAGAACACTTAGAAGGTGCAACAGGTCTACTAAAGCAGTCTCTGCTTACACCACGCTTGTCCGCGCTATACTGGGGTATTGCTGTGCGGTGTGGGATCCGCATCAGGTGGAACTGACGAATGACATCGAAAAAGTACAAAGAAGGGAGAATCGTTTTGTATTATCGCGAAGTAGGGAAGATAGTGCCACAGACATGATACGCGAATTGGAGTGGCTATCATTAAAACAGAGGTGTTTTTCGTTGCGACGGGATCATCTCATGAAATTTGAATCACTAGTTTGGCCTCCAATTGCGAAAACATTCTGTTAGCACCCACCTACATAGGGAGAAATGATCATCACGATAAAATAAGAGAAATCAGGGCTCGCACAGAAAAATTTAAGTGCTCGTTTTTCTCCCGCGAGTTCGAGAGTGGAACACTAGAGACAGCTTGAAGGTGGTTCGTTGAACCCTCTGCCAGGCAATCACGTAGATGTAGACGGTGTTTCAGGTCTCACTTAAAGCTTTTCTCTTCTCTACAGTAGCATCCGAAGACGGCCTTCGAAGGCCGAAACCGGTTATGATTGTATCAGAAAAAAGTGACAGAAATAAAAAAAAATACATTATCTGTTAGAATTAGATCTTCGGTCGTACAATGCTCCGTAAGAAATTCCGATATCATTTCGAAATTACACTCCTGGAAATGGAAAAAAGAACACATTGACACCGGTGTGTCAGACCCACCATACTTGCTCCGGACACTGCGAGAGGGCTGTACAAGCAAGGATCACACGCACGGCACAGCGGACACACCAGGAACCGCGGTGTTGGCCGTCGAATGGCGCTAGCTGCGCAGCATTTGTGCACCGCCGCCGTCAGTGTCAGCCAGTTTGCCGTGGCATACGGAGCTCCATCGCAGTCTTTAACACTGGTAGCATGCCGCGACAGCGTGGACGTGAACCGTATGTGCAGTTGACGGACTTTGAGCGAGGGCGTATAGTGGGCATGCGGGAGGCCGGGTGGACGTACCGCCGAATTGCTCAACACGTGGGGCGTGAGGTCTCCACAGTACATCGATGTTGTCGCCAGTGGTCGGCGGAAGGTGCACGTGCCCGTCGACCTGGGACCGGACCGCAGCGACGCACGGATGCACGCCAAGACCGTAGGATCCTACGCAGTGCCGTAGGGGACCGCACCGCCACTTCCCAGCAAATTAGGGACACTGTTGCTCCTGGGGTATCGGCGAGGACCATTCGCAACCGTCTCCATGAAGCTGGGCTACGGTCCCGCACACCGTTAGGCCGTCTTCCGCTCACGCCCCAACATCGTGCAGCTCGCCTCCAGTGGTGTCGCGACAGGCGTGAATGGAGGGACGAATGGAGACGTGTCGTCTTCAGCGATGAGAGTCGCTTCTGCCTTGGTGCCACTGATGGTCGTATGCGTGTTTGGCGCCGTGCAGGTGAGCGCCACAATCAGGACTGCATACGACCGAGGCACACAGGGCCAACACCCGGCATCATGGTGTGGGGAGCGATCTCCTACACTGGCCGTACACCACTGGTGATCGTCGAGGGGACACTGAATAGGGCACGGTACATCCAAACCGTCATCGAACCCATCGTTCTACCATTCCTAGACCGGCAAGGGAACTTGCTGTTCCAACAGGACAATGCACGTCCGCATGTATCCCGTGCCACCCAACGTGCTCTAGAAGGTGTAAGTCAACTACCCTGGCCAGCAAGATCTCCGGATCTGTCCCCCATTGAGCATGTTTGGGACTGGATGAAACGTCGTCTCACGCGGTCTGCACGTCCAGCACGAACGCTGGTCCAACTGAGGCGCCAGGTGGAAATGGCATGGCAAGCCGTTCCACAGGACTACATCCAGCATCTCTACGATCGTCTCCATGGGAGAATAGCAGCCTGCATTGCTGCGAAAGGTGGATATACACTGTACTAGTGCCGACATTGTGCATGCTCTGTTGCCTGTGTCTATGTGCCTGTGGTTCTGTCAGTGTGATCATGTGATGTATCTGACCCCAGGAATGTGTCAATAAAGTTTCCCCTTCCTGGGACAATGAATTCACGGTGTTCTTATTTCAATTTCCAGGAGTGTATTTTTATAGCTGGAAACAGTGTCATGTCGCATATCCGGTCTAAATGCGCTAGAATCTCCAGACATATGTTACGGGACATGCAGTGGCATATTCATGTGTTCGACATGGATCCCGTCTCGTTCTTATCAGAGTGGAAACCGTATTCATATAAAAACTAGTTACTGTTGCTGGTAGTCATATGTTGACATCAATTTAAAGTACAATCGAATTTTAAAGTTCTCACTATTGTCTCTGTTTCAGCTGAAAGAGGAAGCTGTTTCCTCATTCTTTTATTGATATCAAAAGACAAGAAAAGACAGGACATTTTTTTATTTACGTCATTTATGTGAAATTTATTAAACTTGCTGTTAAATAACGGAACAGAAATGAAACAAAATTAGCGTTTCTATCAGAATTGTTCAGTTACGTAAGAAATCTTAGTCCATGTTTAGAAAACAGACTAGGCCTAAAAATGCTCCTGATAAAGTTGTTACCTTACATGTGGGGGTGAAAGTCCTACGTCAAGGTTGCAGATTTTCAATAAAGAAAATTTGCGAACTTCACGAAGGACTTTTGTCGACACATATTTTAAATCAACAGTTCCCGTATCTCACCACTGACAGTGTCAAAGAATAACATACTTATCATACTGAGGGGTACGCATTGACTGAAAAAATGCAGTACTTTATCGTACTAGGTATTGCAAAAGCGATGGCTGTACAAGCTGTCGCAACTGCAGCGGCTGAAGCGGGAGTATCCCACGGTGTCCCACGATAAATTCCGCATTTTTTCTACCTACATTGGCTGAGAAAAAAGGGCTGCATTACATACTGAACGTATTTCGCATGTAGAATTAAACTATTACACTACTGGCCATATAAATTGCTACACCAAGAAGAAATGCAGATGATAAACGGGTATTCTTTGGACAAATATATTATACTAGAACTGACATGTGATTACATTTTCACGCAGTTTGGGTGCATAGATCCTGAGAAATCAGTACCCAGACCAACCACCTCTGGCCGTAATAACGGCCTTGATACGCCTGGGCATTGAGTCAGAGCTTGGATAGCGTGTACAGGTACAGCTGTCCATACAGCTTCAACACGATACCACAGTTCATCAAAAGTAGTGACTGGCGTATTGTGACAAGCCAGTTGCTCGGTCACCATTGACCAGACCTTTTCAATTGGTGAAAGATCTGGAGAATGTGATGGCTAGGGCAGCAGTCGAACATTTTCTGTATCCAGAAAGGCCCGTACAGGACCTGCAACATGCGGTAGTGCATTATCCTACTGAAATGTAGGGTTTCGCAGGAATCGAATGAAGGGTAGAGCCATGGTTCGTACCACATCTGAACTGTAACGTCCACTGTTCAAAGTGCCGCCAATGCGAACAAGAGGTGACCGAGACGTGTAATCAGTGGCACCCCATACATCATGCCGGGTGATACGCCAGTATGGCGATGACGAATACACGCTTCTAATGTGCGTTCGCCGCGATGTCGCCAAACACGGATGCGACCATCATGATGCTGTAAACAGAACCTTAATTCATCCCAAACAATAATGTTTTCCCATTCGTGCATCCAGGTTCGTCGTCGAGCACACCATTGCAGGCGCTCCTGTCTTTGATGCAGCGCCAAGGGTAACAGCAGCCATGTTCTCCGAGCTGATAGTCAGTGCTGCTGCAAACGTCGTCGATCTGTTCGTGCAGATGGTTGATGTCTTGCAAACGTCCCCATCTGTTGACTTAGGGATCGAGACGTGGCTGCACGATCCATTACAGCCATTGGGATAAGATGCCTGTCATCTCGACTGCGAGTGATACAAGGCCATTGGGATCCAGCACAGCGTTCCGTATTACCCTCTTGAACGCACCGATTCCATATTCTGCTAACAGTCATTGGATCTCGACCAACGCGAGCAGCAATGTCGCGATACAATAAACCGCAATCGCGATAGGCTACAATCCGACCTTTATCGAAGTCGGAAACGTGATGGTAACAACGTTTCACCAGGCAACGCCGGTCAACTGGTGTTTGTGTATGAGAAATCGGTTGGTAACGTTCCTCGTGTCAGCACGTTGTAGGTGTCGCCACCGGCGCCAACCTTGTGTGAATGCTCTGAAAAGCTTATCATTTGCATATCATAGCATCTTCTTCCTGTCGGTTAAATTTCGCGTCTGTAGCACGTGATCTTCGTGGTGTAGCAATTTTAATGGCCAGTAGCGTATTCTGAAATAAATATAAATCCATTTCCCATCTAGATTAACCTGCGCCATGAACGTAACTTTTTCACTGTGGACGTGTTTCTAAATTTCTGCCGCGCGGGGTAGCCGTGCGGTCTGGGGCGTCTTGTGACTGTTCTCGCAGTCCCCCCGTCGGAGGTTCGACTTCTCCCTCGGGCATGGGTATGTGTGTGTGTTTGTTCTCCTTAGCGTAAGTTAGTTTAAGTTAGATTAAGTAGTGTGTGAGCTTAGGGATCGACGACCTCAGCAGTTTGGTCCTGTAAAAACTTGCCACAAATTTCCAATTTTTTCTACATTTCTGCTACACCTACGAACTCTTAAACCAGAAAGAGTTTCATCAAAAATTCTGACTTGCTCACTTTGTCATTACTGTGCATGGTGTGAAGCTTTTGAACATCTTCCATATATATGAGTCTGTGGCTCTTCATTATAACCTGTAACGGATCGTAAGCTTTGCAGTCTAGCTTACGTCGTTCTAAAACTTCCTGAAGCCTTAGAGTTTTGACATGTACGTTACATCAAGACTGGTTGTCTGTATGTATCTCAAGCTGCGCCACAAGGTGTGGGCGGAAAGCTCAGCCGGTAAGAATTAGGGTTTCGAGTTGCAGTCGCGTTAAGGGCGCAGACGTGTGGGCAGCGTCTTACGATGGACGCAGCAGTAACTACTCTCGCGGCAATCCTGAAAACTATGAAGAAATAGGCCTATATAGACAATGGGAACTACTGGTTTGTTGTCGGGATGCAGGCGTCTTGCCAGTGGAGACCACTGCGTGTTGCAGCTCGCGAGGGACGTCTTCGGCCTCGAAGGCTCGGAACCGCACGAAACCATGCTTAGAATAACACTAGATTATAAGAGCAACAGTGGTCTGTGTCACTTGCCTGTAAAACGTGCACTCTACCTCAAGTGAAATTTTAATAGAGGAACGGAAGTAACAAGGTATCGATCCATAGGAAGGAAGTCATACGAATTCAATGATGTCAGTGTATCATTACATCTTAAATCATCAGTGCCAAAAACTGTCTGCTTAAAGTAATTATAATAGCGCAAAACACATATCCTACACAACTGATACTCCTTATTTTCAGCATCATAGTGCTGATCGATCAAAGGAGGAAGTACAAAAATGTTGAGGAAAATTCAGGAATACACAAATACAGGTCGCCGAGGAATACAATAAATAGGAAGTGCAGGGAAACTAAGATGAAATGGCTGCATGAAAAATTTGGAGAAATCTAAAAAGAAACGGTAGTCGGAAGGACTGACTCAGCAAGTCAAATTCACCTTCAGTGAAATCAAAAGCAAGGGTGGTACTATTAAGAGTGCAATCGGAATTCCACTATAAAATGCAGGAGAGAGAGCGGATAGGTGGAAAGAGTACATTGAAGGCCTCTATAGGGAGGGGGGGGGGAGGGGGAGATTTGTCAGATGTGGTAGAAGTAGAAACAGGAGATAGGGGATCCAGCATTAGAATTAGAATATGATAGCTTTGGACGACTTAAGATGAAATAAGGCGGAAGCGATAGACAATATTCCACCAGAATTTCTAAAATCGTTTGCGAAAGTACCAACAAGACAACTATTCACGTTGGTGTGTAGGATGTATGAGCCTCGCAACATACTCTCTGACTTTCGCAAAAATATCATCCACACAGTTCCGAACACTGCAAGAGCTGTCAAGTGCGCGAATTATCGCCAAATCGGCTTAACGGCTCATGCATCCAAGTTGCTGACACGAAAAATATACCGAAGAATGGAATAGAAAATTGAGGATGTGTTAGATGACGATCAGTTTGGCTTCAGGAAAGGTAAAGGCACCAGAGAGGCAATAATGACGTTAAGGCTAATAATGGAGGCAAGACTAAAGAAAAATCAGGACATGTTTATAGAATCTGTCGACCTAGAAAAGGCGTTCGACAATGTAAAATGCTAAAGATGTTCAACGTTATGAGAAAAATAGGAGTAAGCTATAGGGAGAGACGGGTAATATACAATATGTACAAGGACCAAGAGGGAATAATAAGAGTGGACGACCAAGATTAAAAAGGATGTAAGCCAGGGTTGTATTCTTTCTCCCCTGCTGTTCAATCTGTACATCGAAGAAGCAATGATGGAAATAAAAGAAAGGTTCAGGAGTGGAATTAAAATTCAAGGTGAAAGGGTATCAGTGATACGATTAGCTGATGATATTGCTATCCTGGGTGAAAGTGAAAAAGAATTATATGATCTGCTGAACGGAATGGTCAGTCTAATGAGTACAGAATATGGATTGAGAGTAAATCGAAGAAAGAGGAAAGAAATCAGAAGTGGCAGGAATGAGAACAGCGAGAAACTTAACATCAGGACTGATGGTCACGAAGTAGATGCAGTTAAGGAATTCTGCTACCTAAGCAGCAAAATAACCAATGAGGGACGGAGCAAGCAAGATGTCAAAAGCAGACTAGCACTGGCAAAAAAGGTTATTCCTGGGCAAGAGAAGTCTGTTAGTATCAAACATTGGTCTTAATTTGAGAAAGAAATATCTGCGGATATATGTTTGGACCACAGCATTATATGGTAGTGAAACACGAACTGTGGGAAAGCCGGAATAGAAGAGAATCGAAGCATTTGAAATGTGGTACTACAGACGAATGTTAAAAATTAGGTGGACTAACAAGGTAAGGAATGAGGAGATTCTGCGCAGCATCAAATAGGAAAGGAATATATACATGGTGGCGCACGAAATGTGTTACCATTTTGTTTTTGAATATAAACTTTATTGTCAATACAATCTGGAAGGAACATATACTACAATGAAGAGCCGCCCATGGAGATTTGTTCCAACTCAGCGCATGCTCAATATGTCCACCATTTCGTTTCCTAACTTCCTTCCAACGAACACTGAAGTTAGTGATTACCCTACGGCACATGTCTTCCGTAATTTCACTGCAAGCTTGAAGAATAAGTATTCTGAGCTCCATTAAATCAAGTGGATGTTTCGGGAAAATTTTTTTATTTAGGTACCCCCAAAGAAAAAAGTCACATGGATTGAGGTCTGGACTATTGGGGGGCCAATTTTGTCCGTCATTTAAGCGACCTGGAAACCTGAGTGAAATGATCCGCATGTCGAAACGCTCGTGTAAAAACTCCAATAGTCCAGACCTCAATCCATGTAACTTTTTTCTTTGGGGGTACCTAAAGCAAAAACATTTTTGCAAAACGTCCACTTGATTTAATGGATCTCAGAAGACTTATTCATCAAGCTTGCAGTGAAATTACGGTAGACATGTGCCGTAGGGTAATCACTAACTTCAGTGTTCGTTTGAAGGAAGTTAGGAAACGAAATGGTGGACATATTGAGCATGTGCGGAGTTAGAACAAATCTCCATGGACGGCTCTTCATTGTAGTATATGTTCCTTTCAGATTGTATTGACAATAAAGTTTATATTCAACAACAAAATGGTAACACATTTCGTGCGCCACCCTGTAGAAAACACTGACAAGGGACTGACTTTGATGGTACTAGAGGGAGCTGTAGAGAGCAAAAACTGTAGAGAAAGACAAAGATTGGAATACATTGGGCAGATAATTGAGGAGTACTACTCTGGGATGAAGAGGTTGTCACAGGAGAGAAATTCCTGGCTGGCCGCATCAAACCAGTCAGCAGACTGAGGACTCAAAAAGAAAAGAAAAAAAGTGCAGATGTAGGATTTCAATGAAGTGGAGGAGAACAATGTGCAAGCCTCACTGAAGCCACATTTCTTACATTCACAACCACTTTCGTGTTCGAGCAGTCCAGTATCAAAAGCCACACCACTTACATTTTCAAATCATGATACGGGTGTGCTAGTGTCATATTCCGCCTATCGCCAAGCGTATTCTTCGGTGCTGAATATTCATTGAAAATCACAGTGTTAGACGATAAAATAATGATCATGTATCTTCAGTTGTGGTTTGGCTCATTGAAGTGTTATGAAATCAGCAATCCTTTTGATATAGAGCTTATATTGCCGAAAGAAGTAAACATGAAGGGATTCGCAATATTTTGTTCATTTCACTGGAAATATCTTTAGCATAGCATCATTGTTTGGAAAACAAGGGTACAATCCGAATGACCTGACTAGGTATCACACAACGATATGTTCAAATGTGTGTGAAATCTTATGGGACTTAACTGTTAAGGTCATCAGTCCCTAAGCTTACACACTACTTAACCTAAATTAACCTAAGGACAAACACACACACCCATGCCCGAGGGAGCACTCGAACCTCGACCGGGACCAACCGCACAGTCCATGACTGCAGCGCCCTAGACCGGTCGGCTAATCCCGCGCAGCGTAGATGCTGTGTAATGGTGTTGGACGTGTGCAGTTGGAGTGATATAGTACCCCCGATACGTCTAGATACGAGTCTGACAGGTCTGATAGCTGCATCCGTTCATGTCCTTTGTGCATTCCGACGGACTTGGGCAATTTCAGCAGGACAATGCGACACCTCACACTACCAGAGTTTCTCCAGAATGGCTCCAGGGCCATTCTTCTGAGTTTTAACACTTCCGCTGGCCACTAAACTCCCCAGACATGAACATCATTGGGCATATCTGGGATGTATTGCAAAGTGCTGTTCAGAAGAGATGCCCACCCCTTTTACGGATTTATGGACAGCCTTGCATTATTTATGGTATCAGTCCCTTCCAGCACTATTTCAAATATAAGTCTAGACCAAGGCATGTGTTGTTGCAGCAATTCTGCATGGTCATGGGGTCCTACACGACATTAGGCAAGTGTACCAGTCTCTTTGGCTCTTTACTGTATATATTTACCATAACGTCATTTGTTTCTGCGTCATCCTCAATATGTTTCTGAGTTGTTGTTACATAACATAGTTGCCAACTGTCCATCCTCGACCCTGATTTTATTTCCATATTCAGCATGTCGCAACATTGCCCGTAATATTTCAGTTCTCTTCACTATATCACTGTACACAGTTTACACAGAAACCTACTTGTGAACTCTTCAAGAGACACATTCCTACTGCAGCTATGCCATTCACGCCACTCGGGAGCTTGTTAGTGGAGCAACAACATGCCAACATGCTCTAGCAGACAAGTGCGGAGTTTCGCATGGAGATGACGCAGGCCACTGATGTTCCTATGATCGAGTGTGACGTTGAACATGGTTTCGTGCGGTTCCGTGAGTTAGAGGTGCCCCTTGTCAGTGTTGTCGGAGGCCAGGATGGGCCGTGGAGGTGACGCAATGCTGTAGTTCGTGGAGAGGGGCGGGCATAGAGGGGGGAGGCAGACAGGCAACATCGAGGAAGAGGCGGCGGCGTAGTGCAGAATGTCCTTGGGAGTCCAGGTAACTACCGGCACACGCTGTTCAGTAATCGGAAGAGTGCCGATGTAAGTGATTACTTAATTTTGCAAAATGCTCCATCACAGTATCTGTTTAGTGGTACGACGCGGCAACGTTCAGCACAAGTTATGTGCTGAACTACGCCAGCTCCAGATCTCGAACTGGGGCCCCTCGAGCAGGAAACATGCTTTACGAACACGTAATAACGCCCGCCCGGAGAATAAACGCGGGATAACTAAACCGGTGATTCTGACACGATTAGTGAAGTTAACCGGAGAATAAGTTTGACAAATGGCAGGAATACTTACAGAATTAGTGACAAGGTCGTTTGTTAGAACGAGGAAGGAGAAGAAACGGGGACGTCACACAAATTATATGGGAGAACGTGACGATTGGAAATTTATATAAAACTTTCGTACTAAAGTATTCTCCAGGAATACGGCGCTACGGTCGGAAACGCCTATATAAGACAACATGTGTCTGGTGCAGTTGTTAGACTGGTTACTGCTACTACAACGGCACGTTATCAAGATTTAAATAAGTTTGAACATGGTGCTATAGCTGACGCACGAGCGACGGGACACAGCGTCTCCGATGCAGATAAAGTGGTGATTTTCCAGTTTCACATAATACGTTAAAAATGTTTAAAATATCGACTTTTCAGAAATAGGCTCTTTCTGTAGTGCACATATTTCTGAAGTGTTTGTTATATAAAACACACATTTTCGGGGAAACGTAAGACATGTTATTTGGTCTTAAGTGTGCCAAAGTGTAGTGCCACACCTCTTCACACACCATTCTTCTATCGCACGTAACTTAATTTCGTTCTGTGGAATTCAAGCGTGTATGATTAGTAATGGAGGTTGTCAAGCCTACATTCAGGAGAGTGGAAATTAAAATGTCGTGAGGTGTCACGACATCTCCACCCCCCCCCCCCCCCCGCCACCTTAATACAAAATCACAATAAATACTGGGTGGGATTATTTATAACCGGGAGAATAAGAACTGTTCTGAAAATTTGCACGCCTTATAATCTATTACCTAATAACTTTCTCTTTTGTGTGACATAAAATTAAATATAGGATACATAAAACCAGCAAACACCAAAGACAGTACACACTTCTTCAACCCCAGTCCCGGCAATTTTTTTTTCTCTGTAGTCTTGCTGCAGCTTTAGACTGCGTGCTTTCCTTTCTGCAAAAGAATCTGTTACCTCAGCAAAGTTCATCAAACCTTTTTGCTTCATGAAAAAATAATTTGTCGTTGTCAAGTACTGAATAAGCTGTTAATACGAGTAGTATCCAAGACTGGTGTGCTTTTTCGGTTTGATTAAGTCTATTTTGCCACCGTCCGCTGGATAAAACGAAACAGCCCTTTCTGCTACTGCAGCAATTGTAACACACCCCAGATAAGCGAGACTGTTTTGGTATGAATGGTCATTTTTATCTACCTCATCTACATACATAACAAGACAGAATATAATTGACGTCGTACCAATATCAAATGCCTGTTACGCCTACCATAAGCAAAAACTTTTGTGTTAGGATATAGTTTCACATTTTCTTAGTATGCTCCAGTTTTTGAAGCATGAGATCGAAAAGTAGTAGTACGAGATTTTTATATATTTTATTTGAAATCGTCATGTTCTTACATATAATCTTTCTGATGTCCCCGCTTCTTCTCCTTCCTTGTTCTAACAAACTATCTTGTCATCACTAATTCTGCAACTGTTCCCGCCATTGTCAGAACTTATTCTCCGGTTAACTTCACTAAACCTGCCAGAATCACCGGTTTACTTATCCCGCATTTATTCTCCGGTTGGGCGTTATTATGTGTTCGTGCAACGCGTGTTCTGCGCTGTTCGAACAGAACTGAAAAGCAGCTGCTAACCAGACACTCCACAGCTGGCCCTCAGTAGCGTAGCGACGTGGCAAAAATTTTGTGTCAAAATTTCATTTTCTTGGATACACCGAGAAGATAATATGTAGTCTTTCATACCTGTTATTCCTCTCAGTCGTTTAGTTTTTCTCTGGTAGACTGAATCTACGGATTTCGCTAATGATCAGTCGCACATCCAATCAATCACATAAACAGCGATTGGCATTCACCCGTTCGGGTTTGTTCGACTCAGCTCATACAGCCTCGTCGCCTTTTGCTGGTGGGCAACTTTTCTATTTCTACATGCGAGGGGGAATTCTGCTGACAGAAACTATGCACGCATTCAAACATAATCTTACGATTCGTTCAGAAATCGAATTATAATGTGTTCAAAAATGTTCAAAAACAAACGGAGATGTGTTTCAATATAATATGAATAATCGATAGTCCATCTTGCGCTGGATGCTACGCGCTTTATGAAACAAGTCTTTTTTGGTGATGAATATAAATTTGGCGCCCTCTGAAATTGCCGCCCAGGCCACATAGCCCGGTTGCCCCGCCCCCCCCCCCCCCGCCCCGCCCCTCGATCCGGGCCTGAACTACACTAAACATAACGATTTTTGATTGTGTGAATCAAAGTATACAACTATATTGATAACAATACATTTAAGTATGCTTCATATTGTTTTAAAGTATGTTTAGCGGCCATGCACATACATACGGAGGTATCAGAAATAAGTGGGTACACCATATCACGTTCACAAGTACAACAATATTTCTCTTACCTTTGGCAAACTGTATAATCCATACAAAAGACAATTTCCTGATAGGCCGTCTCATCACCAGCCAGCCCAAAATCGTTAAGGACAGAAACTTGAAATTTGGAGAGGGTGTGGTCTTATTCTGTAGGCGTCGCTCAAGAAGAGGTCTTGCGAAACTCCACCATTAAGGGGGTGAAATAGGGGATTTTAGAAAATAAGTCGGTGTTACGGCATTTTTGAAGGTAGAAGTACCAAAATTGGTAGGTGGTTTCTCTGTCAGAAATAAAGAAATACGTGTTTCATCTTTTTTGGAAATTTAATCCCTGAGGGTGTGACGAGGAGTGTGAACTTTTTTAAAAATAAATTATTATTAAGGAACTAGTAAGGAATTTTCAAAGCTACATCTATGATAATTTGTGTTTGCCTACTCTCTTAGAAGTAATTAAAAAAATACGTTTCACTGTTTTTGGAATTTCATCCTTTAAGAGAGTGAAAGAGGGCATACAAAAGTATTTAAGAAGATATTTCATGATATTAAAATGTTTTTGAACCTAAATCTGTGAAAACCTGCACTGGACTTCTCGGTTACATGGTTAGATATAGAGGAATATGTGGTAAGAGAGGAAAATCACAAAAATAAATAAATAAATAAATAAAAAAATAAAAAAACCTTCAGTACTTCGACTCCAGCTACGATAATCGCTTTTTGGTCAGAAGTACATTCGGAAAAGATCATACTGCTATGCCCTCAATTAGCATGAAAAGTTTCAAACGTGTTGCAGTTTGTAAACATTCTAAAAATTCGATTAAAAGAAAGCTGTGTGGACAATACTGTCTATGTGAGCGAAGCAGCGAGCGCTAAGCTGCTTACTCATATTGTGGGTATCCTGACACCGCAAGTTGTACTAATTTTCGTCCAGGTGTAGTTTAATTAAAAGTGGCTTGTGGACTGGCGCGCTGCCTCCATGTACATCTTCTAGCCTCCTTAGCGTGTATCTCTGGGAATCAAGTTAACGACATACCGATTTAAGCCTATCTGCTGTTTGGCCAATTTCTGCGCGTGAACAGTCAAGCTATGAGGAACCAGTCTGAACAGTCTAACAACCCTACCACAACAAAGGCCAGCATTTAATAACGACTGTGGTGTTGCTCACGCTGCTGAATACTGCATTTTTGGGCAACAACAGTCATATTATGTGGCAGGTGTCATTAGAGCACAGTTAATAAAGTCATTTCATGTAATAATCAAAAATCTAGGCACTCACCTTTTTGTGTTTCCCACGCTGGTCTCGTCGTAAAATCATGGCTCAATCGTTGAAAATCTAGGTGGTTACGATTCCAAGCTCGGATGCAAAGAGACCTAGGTTTTATTCTGCTATATTCAAAAGTTATGTAGATGCGCTTCACAAACCATCCTGGAAGATTACACTTTTGCTGGACAATGGTGATGTAAAAAAATAATCAGCACTCCGAAATTAAGTTACACTTCCTTTTAATTGCTTTTATTGCAGTATCACGTAAACACAAAACATCACTTCACAATACAAAACATACTTGAAAACATCTTTCTCACAGTCACTGTTAAAGTTCACATTTCATAAGCGGACTACAATACGCGTCTTTCCAACATGACGTCCAAGACTTGACCTTCTCGAGGTCCGACTCCCTAACAACTTAACAACTAACTAACGAATAATCGATTACACGCCCAAAAATCAGAGTTACAAGTACGTCAAAGATCATAGTGACCAAAGAAAGAATACACATATGAATAATATCATTGCAATATAAACATATCGATGTATCACAAATGAAGTCAAATATGAATGTTGTCTCAGAAATATGTCTACTACTTTGCAGAAACACAGTAGAATATTACTGGTATCGAGAGGTTCAGGTGGGGTACCATAATGGTTACGTAATTCAAGTACCATTACAACAGGCAGAAGGGAGACATTGAGCTTCACTGCCCTGTTAACATGGCTTTAAGGACAGACGGCAGTGGTAACTTTATGGGATGACGCTTCTGAACTGGCGGCACAATTCCGCTGTTATGGCCTATTTTGTAATTTCAACCAGTTACACTACTTATTTCTCTTCCGCAGTGCACCTGTATTGTCATTTCATCGCAGACGCTAGAACTCTACTGTAGCTTTTCATTGCACTTTCTCCAGTTCCCTGTGTGTCGAGATTACCCATTAACAAGATTTCCTGCTTGTACTTTTCTTTACACTTACAGGAACCGATTCCCAACACCAAGGAGGAGTTGTGTGACAAAAGCGAAACTTGGTAGCAAGTTTCTGCCTCTGAAAAAATGACTGTTGTAAGGAGTGGGTCAGAACTCTCCATTGCATAAAACAATACATTCAACTTAACGCTAGTCTTTGCACTGTGTAAGCACTGAGATATCCATAGTAACAATCTGGGGGCGAAACATGGGACGGCAATTCTAAGCATTGTTGTGAGACTTGGTCTGTCTGCGAGAGGGGCAGTAGTAGTGTCGGTCGAGGGCTCTTAGGCAGAAGACGTGTCACACTGCCCTCACGTCAGTGATGGCAGATCTCACCACACTCAAGGCCTGATTTCATTTACATAGCCAGGAGAGATTTAGATGGCTTAACTACGCTTGAAGATGGGATTCAAGGTAAAATTCGCAAGCATAGCGCAAAAGCAATTGCAAGGTTAGGCTAGTGATTCTTACTCAGAGTTTGCAATAATCCCATGTTTTGTTTGTCAGTTAAAGAAGCCTCCTTATACTCCAAATAATAATAATAATTATTATTATTCCCCACATCTGAATAATATGCTGTGGTTACTAAATGTTGATGTAACTTTGAAATTTAAATAATTTGTTAATCTGGTACTCAGCCATTATTGACACATATCTCATTGTTATTATTGATACTTGTTCACGATGGTTCTGAAGTTTTAAATAGACTTAATTGATAAAATCACTTCTCAAAAGTTACTTAGTAGTTAACAGGACCCAAGCAAACTCCTTTTTATTAAATTCATTGTTAGTAACAATAAGCTTTAGCCGCTGCTGCTGCATGCTGCTGTGAATTGCCGTAAACCACATGGAAAAGGCAGTCATCTAAAGAGGTCAGTGCGAAACTTAGGGTCAAAAAGAGAGACACTGACACACCACAACATGTCATGTACTCTAATCCAGTAAATTCCATTACACAAGCCATATTCTGTATCACTTGTAAATTCTTATTCAAAAACGCAGTCACATAGCTTTGGTATTCATTGTTACAGGTTCATTTGCTCATTCAAACACGCAGTTAGATAGCTTATCTAAATGTTAGTTTTAAGTTGTTGATGTAACAATGTGTTGAGGACTTAAATGACAGTGAAACTGACACTTATACAACACGCAGGTTAGATTCCGTTTACTGATGGCTCAGGTTGCTTACCTAGCCCATTTTCACTGACGAACATAGGCAATATTGGCTGTAGCTACGTTACATAATGGTTGCAGATACGTTTCACTATTTGAATTTCACACCAGTGGCATACGAGTTCCGCTAGTAGTACCTCTAAAGGCTACAAGTCAGGTTTTTCTGTAAATAAACGCTGTAACAGACATGAACGATAGTTATTGAGATTTAAGGCGACACAGACGCCATTATCAAGACCTCACTGAGTTCGAACGAGCTCGTGTAACAGGGCTACGAGTGAGAGGTGGCATGAGCCCCCTCTCATATTTCTATCTTACGACTCTCCTCTCTATTTGCATGCGGTGGAGGGTTGCTATTCCTTCACACGCGGACTTCCCATGCAGCGTCTCTCGTCACCCGGGTGGTCCAGTGACAGGCGGGCTCTTCTGACTATGAAAGGGTAGGCCGACAGGTGTGGGGGGTCGAGTGAATACTTTCCGGACGCCGACATTGTCAGGAGACGCGCCCGCGGGAGCCGGAAGTGGCGGCTGGGCTGGAGGTTCCGTTGCTTCGCAGAAGCTTAGCGAAAACACTTTCTGGCGGGCTACCAGCGAGGCGTGGGAATGACTTATGTACCCAGGCAGCTGTGGCGGGAAAATTCCCGCACTTTCTGCAAAATAGTAACTGGGATTGGCTTGCTCAGGGCATAGCTCCGTGACGTAGCAAAATCAGCACAGAAATTGGCGCCAAGAATCTCCATTGGTGGAATGGTAGTGCTCCGGCAATGGAGTGGAATTTCCGCCGGTTTTCGGGTTGCTGATTGGAACGTAACCACGGCCACTGAGCCAACGGCTCCGGTACGCCAGATCGTGTCCTGGCAGTCAAGAAGACAGTTTTGGTAATGTATGTCCGCAGCACCGGCAGATAGGGATTTTCCTAGGTGATAATCAGAGCTCAGCAGAGCGCGCCTGTTCGTCTTTTTCTAACTTTGTTCTGTCTTGAGTAGCAGCAATTACTGTTGGGTTAGCGGTGTGTCTCTCTTGAGATTTGAGTGGCAAGGAATTGGCTCCACATACCACTTCGTCTTAAACCTCACGATCTAGTTTAGGGACAACTTCACCTTTACAGTGTTTGTATGAATCTCCAATTTGAGCCAATTTGATGTATTATAAAAATTTCCTGTGTTTCTTTTACTATTTGGTGTTTAGTCTTAATAAATCATATTGTTATTTTGGACAGAACTTTCATTCTGTTAATCGATAGAGCAACTCTATCATTCCTCACTATGCTAATGACACCTTTGTTTATTTAACTTATTTATCAAATTAAATTATTGCAGGTGCCAAACTCTCTTCTACTCCACTGGCAGGGTTGATTAGAGTCAGTTCGCGTATTTTTTTTATCCTTGTGCAACAGCAAAAGTCGGAGTTAGAATAGGGGGGGCTTAGAGCATGATTTACATATGTGGATTCTAGTAGAATTTAGTGATAAATACACTGCTAGCCCCGGCACCTCGCACGAGAAGCTGGATGTTCCTTATGCGCTACTGCACAAAGACTTGGTAGGAATGTAGCCACTGGACCTGATTGGTAGTAGCGGCGGCCCCGAGAATCTGCAGTCTTAAGAAGACCTGGATCGAGACGGTCGCGTTGCGCTACCGAGAGATACGACCAAGGTGTCTGGCGTATGGCACATCGCGCTGCATCCACAGCAGCAATTTCAGAAGCAGTTGGCAGAACAGTTACACAGCGAACTGTTACGAATCGGTTACTTCAAGCTCAGCTCTGAGCCAGATGCTCTGTAGCAAGCATTCCACCGACCCCCAAGCCACCCTTATAATTTATACTTATATGGATATGGTGTATGTTCCTTCGGACATGTCCGAAAGAAAAGACACCATATCCATATAAGTATATAGTTCTGGCAATGCCGGCCATGAGCTCCTTCTTCTGTGCGGTTGCACACAAACTACCCGAACTCTTACGGGACTTGGAAGAATGTCTTCCATGAGTAATGTCTGTGTTGGGTAGTGACACTACGAATGTAGTGCGCGGACATATAAGGTGAGGATGTGGAGATAGTCCCTGCAGTCGCACTATACTCTGTGCCCTCGGTGGCTCAGATGGACAGTGTCTGCCATGTAAGCAGGAGATCCCGGGTTTGAGTCCCGATCGGGACACACATTTTCACCTATCGCCGTTGATACATATCAACGCCCGTCAGCAGCTGAAGGTATTAATATATAATTCTAATTTTACCCTTTTAATTGGTGCTGTGGGATGCACTCTCTGTCATGCACTTCAGTGGTTTGCAGGGTATAGTTGTAAAAGTATGTGTAAATGCAGAAGTGGCTGAGCTATATTTTTAAGAATTTTTGTTACATTAATTCAGTCTTTTTCGATTCGAACCCTTTTTTTGTGCGTGGCGGTTGATATAGATTTGTGACAACTGCCGAAAACTTATTTATTTTATAGAAGCAAATGAACAGTGAATTGCGAAGAAATATGACACAGATGTTCACCAGAGAGTCTTTATTCTTAAGGAAAACAAACACAAGAGTAGGTACTCAGTGTTATTGTACAAAAATTGTATACGAGCTATTAAACAAGAAGTTTGTTGTATAGACTCATAATGCAACGAAAAATACTGAGAGATAATTCTAAATGTATCACATTGTCTTGGCGCTGTAAAATTGTACATTTTTGTTTTGAAGTTTCTTGTAGCTTGTTGTTAGAGCCTGAAGCTGGCACAATTCACCAGTTCAAATCAATCAATCAGGTAGTGGCAGAACTGAAGCTGTGAGGACGGGGCGTGAGTTGTGCTTGGATAGCTCAGACGGAACAGCACTTGCCCACGAAAGGCTGGGGTCCCGAGTTCGAGTCTCGGTCCGGCACACAGTTTCAATCTGTCAGGAAGTTTCATACCAGTGCGCACTCCGCTGCAGAGTGAAAATCTCATTCCAGTGATTGCTGACTTCACGTAACAGTCATTAGTGATTCATGCACATAAAATGATGAAATGCCAGTTACTCAGAAGATCTTATGGCTCTATCGAACGTGAGATGTGAGGAGAGGAGTAACTTTAGAAACAAAATAAGTACCATAAATGTTCCAAGTTTGCCCGTCGCAACTCGGGGTAAAAGAGGAGTGATGTAGGAGTAGCACCTCTTTAAAAATGTCTTGGTTCAGTTTGCCTGGCTGGTAGTACCACGTAACAGACCTTTGGCTGGGTTACAGTGAAGACTTCAGTGGCAGCAAAGACGGAGAAGGACTCTGGTGCGATAGAGCTGGGGTAAGAGGCAGTCTCTTCTCCAAGAATAAAATGGACGGAGGGCACGACCGCACATACTTGTGGTGGTACACATGTTAGTAGCAGCTGAATCCGTAATATTCCAGGCAAACAACTTTGTCTGATTATGTTAATTCAGGGATGACACTAGCTTTCTTGCTCTATTCAATTTACAACTTCAATTCGCTAATATAAATATCACACAATGGATGCTCTACCCCAATGGCAACTCTGGTGAGGGCTCCACTGACAACTTTGTACTGCACTGGGACCAAGGTTTCTTGGGAGTACAGACATTTCTGGTCAAGCCAGAAGCCTTCGAAGTTTAAGTTCAAGAAGAAGTACTACTTTGGAATATAAAACCTAAATTCTCTTTTGAAAATTACACTATGTGATCAAAACTATCAGGACACCTGGCTGAAAATCACCGAAAAGTTCTTTGCGCCCACTATCGGTAATTCTGGAATTCAGTATTAACGACAGCTTCCACTCCCACAGGCATACGTTCTGTCAGGTGCTGGAAGGTTTCTTGGGGAATGGCATCCCATTCTTCACGGAGTGCTGCACCGAGAAGAGGTATCGATGTTGGTCGATGAGGCCTGCCACGAAGTCGGCGTTCCGAAACAATCCAAACGTGTTTTGTGGGATTCACCTGAGGAATCTGTGTAGGCCAGTCCATTCCAGGAGAGTCATTGTCGTGTAACCACTCCGCCACAGGCTGCGCATTATGAACAGGTGCTCGATCGTGCTGAAAGATGCAGTCGCCATCCCCGAATTGCTCTTCAACAGTGCGAAGCAAGAAGGCCTGTGCTGTGATAGTGCCACGCAAACCAACAAGGGGTGCAAGCCCACTCCATGAAAAACACGACCACACCATAACAACACCAGCTCCGAATTTTACTGTTGGCACTACACACACGGGCCCATTATGTTCACTGGGAATTCACCATACTCAAACCCTGCCATTTTACTGTTGGCACTACACACACGGGCCCATTATGTTCACTGGGAATTCACCATACTCAAACCCTGCCATCGGATCGCCACATTGTGTACCGTGATTAGTCGCTCCACACAACATTTTTGCACTGTTCAAACGCCCAATGTTTACGCTCCTTACACCAAGCGAGGCGTCGTTTTGCATTTACCGGCGTGATGTGTGGATTATGAGCAGCCACTCGACCACGAAAACCCAGTTTTCTCAACTCCCACCCAACTGTCATAGTACTTGCAGTGGATCCTGATGCAGTTTGGAATTCCTGTGTGATGGTCTGGATAGATGTCTGCCTATTACACATTACAACCCTCTTCAACTGTCGGCAGTCTCTGTCAGTCAACAGATGATGTCGGCCTGTACACTTTTACGCTGTACGTGTCCCTTCACGTTTCCACTTCACTATCACATCGGAAACAGTGGTCTTACGAATGTTTAGAAGTGTGGAAATCTCAGTTACAGACGTATGACACAAGTGACACCCAATCACCTGACCACTTTAGAAGGAGTCTACTTAGCACCCCACTGTGCTCTCTCACGAAGTCTAATGACTACTGAGGTCGCTGATATGGAGTAGGTGGCAGGACAATGCACCTAATATGAAAAAGGTATGTTTTTGGGGGTATCCGGATACTTTTGATCGCATAGTGTAGGAAACAGAAAATGAAATGAAATGGCTCTGAGCACTATGGGACTTAACATCTGAGGTCATCAGTCCCCTAGAACTTAGAACTACTTAAACCTAACCTAAGGACATCACACACATCCATGCCCGAGGCAGGATTTGAACCTGCGACCGTAGCGGTCGCGCGATTCCAGACTGAAGCGCCTAGAACCGCTCAGCCACACCGGCCGGCTAGGAAACAGAAGTAATTGGAAATATTTCTAGTTGATACACAGTAATTGGAAGTATTTCTAGTTGATACACATCAATATAGACTTTGGAAACGGAACCAGCAGTAAAAATAATGGAAAACTCTCCAATTTATGGAACAGAATTTCACATAAACAAAAAGGTTGTGTAACAGGACTGAAGTCGAAATCATAAAGACTTTCCATGGTAACAATAAAGTGCAAGAATAAAAGCTCTACCGTTACACACTGCCATTCAGCTATAAATGATGACAATAGAAGAAACCTGCACAAAGTAAATCAGTTCTGGGATTTGAAGCCTCCAACATACCCAATAAGTGCGTTAAATTACATCTCGACGACTTCAACGCACAAGTTGGCAAGCAATTTAAAAGTATAGTAGGCGAATATCCAGCACACTTACGAATAAACAGAAATTGCGGAAAACTGGTCGGTGTGTCTAAAATGTTCCAGTTAAAAGATGTCTACACATTTTTAGAAACTACCAAGGAAAGCTAAAATTTCCATAAATGCAATACAAGGAGACTTATGTGCATGACAAAGCCATATCAAAAAGGAATATCATCGAAATTTTGAATCTTAAAAGTTATCAGACATGGGGAATTCGACTCAGACTATCATCTCATTAAGATTAAAATACGATTTCTTCCATCTAATACAAAAAAGACAAGTAAGAAAGTAACTACACTCCTGGAAATTGAAATAAGAACACTGTGAATTCATTGTCCCAGGAAGGGGAAACTTTATTGACACATTCCTGGGGTCAGATACATCACATGATCACACTGACAGAACCACAGGCACATAGACACAGGCAACAGAGCATGCACAATGTCGGCACTAGTACAGTGTATATCCACCTTTCGCAGCAATGCAGGCTGCTATTCTCCCATGGAGACGATCGTAGAGATGCTGGATGTAGTCCTGTGGAACGGCTTGCCATGCCATTTCCACCTGGCGCCTCGGACCAGCGTTCGTGCTGGACGTGCAGACCGCGTGAGACGACGCTTCATCCAGTCCCAAACATGCTCAATGGGGGACAGATCCGGAGATCTTGCTGGCCAGGGTAGTTGACTTACACCTTCTATAGCACGTTGGGTGGCACGGGATACATGCGGACGTGCATTGTCCTGTTGGAACAGCAAGTTCCCTTGCCGGTCTAGGAATGGTAGAACGATGGCTTCGATGACGGTTTGGATGTACCGTGCACTATTCAGTGTCCCCTCGACGATCACCAGTGGTGTACGGCCAGTGTAGGAGATCGCTCCCCACACCATGATGCCGGGTGTTGACCCTGTGTGCCTTGGTCGTATGCAGTCCTGATTGTGGCGCTCACCTGCACGGCGCCAAACACGCATACGACCATCATTGGCACCAAGGCAGAAGCGACTCTCATCGCTGAAGACGACACGTCTCCATTCGTCCCTCCATTCACGCCTATCGCGACACCACTGGAGGCGGGCTGCACGATGTTGATGCGTGAGCGGAAGACGGCCTAACGGTGTGCGGGACCGTAGCCCAGCTTCATGGAGACGGTTGCGAATGGTCCTCGCCGATACCCCAGGAGCAACAGTGTCCCTAATTTGCTGGGAAGTGGCGGTGCGGTCCCCTACGGCACTACGTAGGATCCTACGGTCTTGGCGTGCATCCGTGCGTCGCTGCGGTCCGGTCCCAGGTCGACGGGCACGTGCACCTTCCGCCGACCACTGGCGACAACATCGATGTACTGTGGAGACCTCACGCCCCACGTGTTGAGCAATTCGGCGGTACGTCCACCCGGCCTCCCGCATGCCCACTATACGCCCTCGCTCAAAGTCCGTCAACTGCACATACGGTTCACGTCCACGCTGTCGCGGCATGCTACCAGTGTTAAAGACTGCGATGGAGCTCCGTATGCCACGGCAAACTGGCTGACACTGACGGCGGCGGTGCACAAATTCTGCGCAGCTAGCGCCATTCGACGGCCAACACCGCGGTTCCTGGTGTGTCCGCTGTGCCGTGCGTGTGATCATTGCTTGTACAGCCCTCTCGCAGTGTCCGGAGCAAGTATGGTGGGTCTGACACACCGGTGTCAATGTGTTCTTTTTTCCATTTCCAGGAGTGTAGATACAACCCCAATACAGCTAATATTACAGTATAAAATATAGAAAAATCGAGAGAAAAAACTGTCACTATAAAGAAAGGTAAAAAGGTGATTGGCATGAACTCCAGGTAATAATAACTGAACCAGCAGGGAAAGCTTTAGGACTGTCCAAGGATAAAAGCAAAACATGATGAAACTAAGGGTTGATGAAGCACTAGAACAAAGAGCTTACAAATGAAGAAAGTGGAAGCACCTATAAAAGATCTCATAAAGTTTAGAGAAATTTTGAAAAATCTCGTTTCATGGAAATACAGGAAAATTGTACCAAAAATCATACTACAATTTTTTATCAAATCTTTAAACATGTACATAAAGGGTATCAACACCATGCTGTTGTTTCAAAGATGAAATGGTAAAATAGGAGGAAACATAAAAAAATTGTGAAATACTAGCAACATTTTTGACAGGCTCTTAAACAGTAGAGTTCCAAAGGTTAAATTAGAATTTCCAGAAAAGCCACAAAACATGGAGGAAGAATAAAGCAATTTGTGAAGACTCCATTACGGCAGAGTTATTGAAATGGAGAAATCCAACGATTTCGACAAGGAAGTTCCTGCACTGAACAGATTTTTAACTTAAAATAAATAATTCAACACAGAATGTTAACCAGCAAATATGTGATAGTATTTATTGATTTCAAGGAAGTATTTGATTCAGTAGATAGAGAAACAATAGATAAAATCATCATAGAATTTGAATTTAAAGCGAAATTATCAAACGCAATTCGTGAAACTCCAGCAAATACGAATCTGAAGTTAAATTTATAGGAGAAGTATGTCAGTCAGTAGAAATAAAAATTGGTATTCGACAAGGGAATGTATGAGTTGTAGAAAAATTGAAACAATCTGGAATTTGGAGCAGAAAAAATCACAAAACTAAAATTCATATTCTGGGAAGGAAAAGAAATGAGATTAAACTGACTGGCCTTCCTTCCAGTTCTTTCAGAAAATTTGACAGAAGCAGTTACTTAAATAAATCTTCTGGAAGAAAGGAAACAGAGCTAGTCTTATCATGATCATCTCTAATACTGTGGTAATGTGAGATCAATTGCAGAACGATAGCAGATATATTAGTTTGTCCTACTCATAGTTGTCACGTTTGGCATATGCCAGGCGAGCTTAGGAGGAGTAGCATTGTGATTGTGGTAGTGTCCCTGAGGTAACATTCCAAGTGAGGCAACCCAGACTTCAGTAGTAGACGATCAGTTCACAGTACGAACCGGTTACTGCATGGCAACATACAGTACTAGTTGTTAAGAGCAGAATAAGGCAGACTTCAGTCGTAAAGTAGCGTTGCTTCTGAGATTCCCCCACAGACCAGGAAGGTAGTACTGTATAGTGAATTTCCATTATACAGGGTGGTCCATTGATAGTGACTGGGCCAAATATCTCACAAAATAAGCATCAAACGAAAAAACTGCAAAGAACGAAACTCGTCTAGCTTGAAGGGGGAAATCAGATGGCGCTATGGTTGGCCCGCTAGATGGCGCTGCCATAGGTCAAACGGATATCAACTGCGTTTTTTAAAATAGGAAACCACCATTTTTTATTACATATTCGTGTAGTACGTAAAGAAATACGAATGTTTTAGTGCAACCACTCTTTTCGCTTTGTGAAACATGGCGCTGTAATAGTTACAAACTTGTAAGTACGTGGTATCACGTAACATTCCGTCAGTGCGGACGGTATTTACTTCGTGATACATTGCCCGTGTTAAAATGCACTGTTTACCAATTGCGGAAAAGGTCGATATCGTGTTGATGTATGGCTACTGTGGTCAAAATGCCCAACAGGCGTGTGCTATGTATGTTGCTCGGTATCCTGGATGACATTAACCAAGTGTCCGGACCGTTCGCCAGATAATTACGTTATTTAAGGAAACAGGAAGTGTTCAGCCACATGTGAAACGTCAACCACGACCTGCAACAAATGATGGTGCCCAAGTTGGTGTTTCAGCTGCTGTCGCGGCTAATCCGCACATCAATAGCAGACAAATTGCTGGAGAATCGGGAATCTCAAAAACGTCGGTGTTGAGAATGCTACATCAACATCGATTGCACTGGTGCCATATTTCTATGCACCAGGAATTGCATGGCGACGACTTTGAAAGTCGTGTACAGTTCTGCCACTGGGCAGAAGAGAAATTACGGGACGATGACAGATTTTTTGCACGCGTTCTATTTAGCGACGAAGTGTCATTCACCAACAGCACTACTGGGCAACGGAAGATCCACGATGGCTGCGACAAGTGGAAAATCATCGACCATGGCGGGTTAATGTAGGGTGCGGCATTACGGGAGGATGGAAAATTGGCCCCCATTTTATCGTTCGCAATCTAAATGGTGCAATGTATGCTGATTTCCTACGTAATGTTCTACCGATGTTACTAGAAGATGTTTCACTGTATGACAGAATGGCGATGTACTTCCAACATGATCGATGTCCGGCACATAGATCGCGTGCGGTTGAAGCGGTATTGACTAGCATATTTCATGACAGGTGGATTGGTCGTAGAAGCACCATACCGCGGCCCGCACGTTCACCGGATCTGACGTCCCCGGATTTCTTTCTATGGGGAAAGTTTAAGGATATTTGCTATCGTGATCCACCGACAACGCCTGAGAACATGCGTCAGCACATTGTCAATGCATGTGCGAACATTACGGAAGGAGAACTACTCGCTGTTGAAAGGGATTGTCGTTACACGTATTGCCAAATGCATTGAGGTTGACGGACATCATTTTGAGCATTTATTGCATTAATGTGGTATTTACAGGTAATCACGCTGTAACAGCATGCGTTCTCAGAAATGGTAAGTTCACAAAGGTACATGTATCACATTGGAACAACGGAAATAAAGTGTTCAAACGTACCTACGTTCGGTATTTTAATTTAAGAAACCTACCTGTTACTAACTGTTCGTCTAAAATTGTGAGCCATATGTTTATGACTGTTAAAGCGCCATCTATCACATAGCGGAAAAAGTGGTCAAACTAAAACATTCATATTTCTTTACGTACTACCGAATATGTAATAAAAAATGGGGGTTCCTATTAAAAAAAAACGCAGTTGATATCTGTTTGACCTATGACAGAGCCATCTGGCGGGCCCACCATAGCGCCATCTAGTTTCCCCCTTCAAGCTAGACAAATTTCTTTCTTTGTAGTTTTTCCGTTTGACGGTTATTTCGCGAGATATTTCGCCCGATCACGATCAATGGACCACCCTGTATATACGATGACGGAAGAAAATCGCAACATCAAAAAATAATTAATATACAGTAATGAAATTTTGGGAATATATTTAAGTAATTAACATTGCAAGAACACAGGTTAATGTAATTGCGAGTTAGCCACTGCACATATGAAATGTTGGTACATTAATAGTTGGTGTAAGTACCAGAGAGTTGAATGCAAGCATGCAGGCGTACATGCATTGTGTTGTACAGGTGCAGGGTGTCAGTCTGTGTGATGGAATTCCACGCCTGTAGGAGTTGGCCGGTCAGTACAGGGACGGTTAACGCTATGTGTGGATGACGCTGGAATTGACGTCCGATGACGTCCCGTATGTGCTCGTTTGGAGGACGGGTTTGGTGATCGGCCAGGCCAAGGCAAGATGCCGACAGTCTGTAAGCCACGCATTCTGTTAGAAGACACTCCTGAAATGCTGTTCATGAATGGCAAAGAAACGGGTAGGATGACCAGCCTGATGTCCACGTTTGCAGTCAGGATGTGTGGGATAACCTCCAGAGTATTCCTGCTGTGAAACAAAATCACACCCCAAGTAATAACTCCAGGTGTGGGTCCAGTCCGCCTAGCACACAGACAGGTTGGTTGCAGGCCCTCAACTGGCCTCTTTCTAACCAACACACGACCATCACTAACACAGAGGCAGAACCAGCTGCCATCAGAAAACACAACACACCTCCACCCTATCCTCCAATGAGCTCTCGCTTGACGCCACTGTAGTCCGTAAATGGTTTGGAGTCAGTGGAATGCATCATACAGAGTGTCTGGTTCGGAGCAGCCCTTGAAGTAACTGTTTTGTAGCAGTTCGCTGAATATGCTTCTCCAGTCTGGTACAGGTCATCTCATGCTAGACAAGTAGACGTTGCTCCCAACGAAACCTGCGGGTTGATCACAGGTTGCTGAAGACCTACCCCAACTGCTAAGCTCTGCTGCCTGGCTGGAATAGCACCACCATGGATACGCAGAACATTGGCTGCCAACAAGGAGAGACTGAAAGCGGAACAGGGCAGTGCCCATCCACTGCACGGACATAGTCCACCACAGAAACGGCTGAGATAGCGAAAGAGCTTCCTGAGAACATCTGAGAAGCTCACCATTTCACCAGAGAAGGCAAGGCTGGAGTTATGGAAGAAGTCGGCGCCTCACCTGCAAACGCCAGAAGCTGAAGAACTACCACCTGGACACAACGAGAGCTGGCTGGTGTGGAAATCTTTAAAAAGATTACGATCAGGAGTTGGACGATCCAGAGACAACCTGAAGAGATGGGGCTTCATAACAGAAGATACGACCTGTGATTGTGGACAAGAACAAACCACAAGCCACATGCTCCAGTGTTTTTTGTGCCCTACATCCTGCACGAAGATTGATCTCCTGCAAGCCACTCCAATCGCCTTGGAGGTTGCAAAGTACTGGGCACATGTAATATGAATACAATTTGTGTATATATATGTGCATATTTATTGATGTGTGTGGCTACTGTAAATTTGTATGTTTCTGATTCGAGAATATAATACAGCAGTTCGCTGTGTCACTGTGGTGCCACCTGCCGCTCAAACTGCTGCTGCAGATTGTAACATACCTAAAATACAGAGACTTAATGAAAACTTCGATTCCCTGACATCGTGTAGTACAATACCTCACTTTAAAGTGACTGGTATTGTGGTGATTCGTGAATTTCATAAAAATGACACTAAATTGGAGAATAATTAGCAGACACTATTACAAAATAAAACAAACGACAATGTTTAACAAACTACGGCATTCATTGTACTAATGGGAAAGACTTGAATGAGTGAAAATGTTAGGAATAAAATATATGGTATTAATCACCAACTGTAATTATTCAAATAATTGGACTTTTACGAATGTAGTTTACTCATCAAGAAGTTGTTCTGTCGCTTGCAAATGAAGGCACATATTGTAAAACGTAAATTTAGGATGAAAGCTATAAAGAGCATTCCGTCTTAATGATTTTATTAATTAAACTTGTATTGTTGTAACCAGATATACACCTAATTATAAAATTCAAGGCGTTACAAATTCTCTACGGTCGCAGGTTCGAATCCTGCCTCGGGCATGGATGTGTGTGATGTCCTTAGGTTAGTTAGGTTTAAGTAGTTCTAAGTTCTAGGGGACTGATGACCACAGATGTTGAGTCCCATAGTGCTCAGAGCCATTTGTTACAAATTCTGTCAATCCAAACCTGTTTCATTTTACCCTCTTAGCTTCAATTATTGTTAGGAATGAGACTCATTGTGTAGTTAGCATGTATTAATTAATTTTGTGAAGTTCATTATTGTACTCATATTTAGATCGAATTTTCACATTTACAAACATTTTTACATTATAAATTTCACTTATTATTCAATTCTGTAATTTTAGACGTATTATTCTGTGTAATCAGAATATCTTAGCCTTGGAACTTTTAATTGTAAATACGATTAAAAATATGTTGTCATTATTAAGTAATAATGGTCCAAGTGACCATCCATTATTTAGAATATATAAATAGGGAAGCAGCGAGGCTGCTGGGACCGGCAGTTTGAGCTCATATCTCGAAGTGTAACCTGTGTGCAGCTTTACTGTATGATTAAATGATGATGCCGTCCTCTTGGGTAAAATATTCCGGAGGTAAAATAGTCCCCCATTCGGATCTCCGGGTGGGGACTACTCAGGAGGACGTCGCTATCAGGAGAAAGAAAACTGGCGTTCTACGGATCGGAGCATGGAATGTCAGATCCCTTAATCGGGCAGGTAGGTTAGAAAATTTAAAAAGGGAAATGGATAGATTAAAGTTAGATATAGTGGGAATTAGTGAAGTTCGGTGGCAGGAAGAACAAGACTTTTGGTCAGGTGATTACAGGGTTATAAATACAAAATCAAATAGGGGTAATGCAGGAGTAGGTTTAATAATGAATAAAAAAATAGGAGTGCGGGTTAGCTACTACAAACAGCATAGTGAACGCATTATTGTGGCCAAGATAGACACAAAAACCATGCCTACTACAGTAGTACAAGTTTATATGCCAACTAGCCCTGCAGATGATGAAGAAACAGATGAAATGTATGACGAGATAAAAGCAATTATTCAGGTAGTGAAGGGAGACTAAAATTTAATAGTCATGGGTGACTGGAATTCGTCAGTAGGAAAAGGGAGAGAAGGAAACATAGTAGGTGAATATGGATGGGGGGGGGGGGGGGAAGAAATGAACGAGGAAGCCGCCTTGTAGAATTTTGCACAGAGCATAACTTAATCATAGCTAACACTTGGTTCAAGAATCATAAAAGAAGGTTGTATACCTGGAAGAATCCTGGAGATACTAAAAGGTATCAGATAGATTATATAATGGTAAGACAGAGATTTAGGAACCAGGTTTTAAATTGTAAGACATTTCCTGGGGCAGATGTGGATTCTGACCACAATCTATTGGTTATGAACTGCAGATTGAAACTGAAGAAACTGCAAAAAGGTGGGAATTTAAGGAGATGGGACCTGGATAAACTGAAAGAACCAGAGGTTGTAGAGAGTTTCAGGGAGAGCATAAGGGAACAATTGACAGGAATGGGGGAAAGAAATACAGTAGAAGAAGAATGGGTAGCTCTGAGGGATGAAGTAGTGAAGGCAGCAGACGATCAAGTAGGTAAAAAGACGAGGGCTAATAGAAATCCTTGGGTAATAGAAGAAATATTGAATTTAATTGATGAAAGGAGAAAATATAAAAATGCAGTAAATGAAGCAGGCAAAAAGGAATACAAACGTCTCAAAAATGATATCGACAGGAAGTGCAAAATGGCAAAGCAGGGATGGCTAGAGGACAAATGTAAGTATGTAGAGGCTTGTCTCACTAGGGGTAAGATACATACTGCCTACAGGAAAATTAAAGAGACCTTTGGAGAGAAGAGAACCACTTGTATGAATATCAAGAGCTCAGATGACAACCCAGTTCTAAGCAAAGAAGGGAAGGTAGAAAGGTGGAAGGAGTATATAGAGGGTTTATACAATGGCGATGTACTTGAGGACAATATTATGGAAATGGAAGAGGATGTAGATAAAGACGAAATGGGAGATAAGATACTGCGTGAAGAGTTTGACAGAGCACTGAAAGACCTGAGTCGAAACAAGGCGCTGGGAGTAGACAACATTCCATTAGAACTACTGATGGCCTCGGGAGAGCCAGTCATGACAAAACTCTACCATCTGGTGAACACGATGTATGAGACAGGCAGAATACCCTCAGACTTCAAGAAGAATATAATAATTCCAATCCCAAAGAAAGCAGGTGTTGACAGATGTGAAAATTACCTAACTATCAGTTTAATAAGTCACAGCTGCAAAATACTAACGCGAATTCGTTACAGACGAATGGAAAAACTGGTAGAAGCCGACCTCGGGGAAGATCAGTTTGGATTCCGTAGAAATGTTGGAACACGTGAGGCAATACTGACCTTACGACTTATCTTAGAAGAAAGATTAAGAAAAGGCAAACCTACGTTTCTAGCATTTGTAGACTTAGAGACAGCTTTTGACAATGTTAACTGGAATACTCTCTTTCAAATTCTGAAGGTGGCAGGGGTAAAATACAGGGAGCGAAAGGCTATTTACAATTTGTACAGAAACAAGATGGCAGTTATAAGAGTCGAGGGGCATGAAAGGGAAGCAGTGGTTGGGAAAGGAGTGAGACAGGGTTGTAGCCTCTCCCCGATGTTATTCAATCTGTATATTGAGCAAGCAGTAAAGGAAACAAAAGAAAAATTCGGAGTAGGTATTAAAATCCATGGAGAAGAAGTAAAAACTTTGAGGTTCGCCGATGACATTGTAATTCTGTCAGAGACAGCAAAGGACTTGGAAGAGCAGTTGAACGGAATGGACAGTGTCTTGAAAGGAGGATATAAGATGAACATCAACAAAAGCAAAACGAGGATAATGGAATGTAGTCAAATTAAGTCGGGTGATGCTGAGGGAATTAGATTAGGAAATGAGACACTTAAAGTAGTAAAGGAGTTTTGCTATTTAGGGAGTAAAATAACCGATGATGGTCGAAGTAGAGAGGATATAGAATGTAGACTGGCAATGGCAAGGAAAGCGCTTCTCAAGAAGAGAAATTTGTTAACATCGAGTATAGATTTAAGTGTCAGGAAGTCGTTTCTGAAAGTATTTGTATGGAGTGTAGCCATGTGTGGAAGTGAAACATGGACGAAAACTAGTTTGGACAAGAAGAGAATAGAAGCTTTCGAAATGTGGTGCTACAGAAGAATGCTGAAGATAAGGTGGGTAGATCACATAACTAATGAGGAGGTATTGAATAGGATTGGGGAGAAGAGAAGTTTGTGGCACAACTTGACTAGAAGAAGGGATCGGTTGGTAGGACATGTTTTGAGGCATCAAGGGATCACAAATTTAGTATTGGAGGGCGGCGTGGAGGGTAAAAATCGTAGAGGGAGACCAAGAGATGAATACACTAAGCAGATTCAGAAGGATGTAGGTTGCAGTAGGTACTGGGAGATGAAGAAGCTTGCACAGGATAGAGTAGCATGGAGAGCTGCATCAAACCAGTCTCAGGACTGAAGACCACAACAACAACAACAACCTGTGTTAGTTACTTGAATATTATTTCACAAAGAATTACAATTGTGAAAAAGTATGTTTCTTGATTTGTGAACCTGTTAGTTGTTTTACGAAGACATACTGTACAACTCGGCCTCTTTGCAATATGTCATTATGGATTTGGTCAGCTGTTGCGAACGGAAGAATAAATGTTCAAAAACTGGAACCGATCACTTTCACTGTAAACCACCCACTTCATGAGGATCCAGGCAATCTACGAATATTCCAGTTATGTGGCGAAAACTTTCACTTTAACCTTCTACTTATGATTCTAGATAACATCAGATGACATGCAATTTTGATAAGTCAGTTCATCTGTCTTCGAAGTTTTGAAGATTACCTTACCGACGAGTAGATAATAATTAAGTATAAGTGTTAAAAGATGCAGTATGATGCGCCAGAGCCATATGCCGGACACGATGGTATTCCCTCACCAAGGTGCCAACTGGCCATCTAGAGCATGGTGTTCTTGCGTCCGTACATTCTCGTGACCAAGGCTGCCAAGAGTCAAGATACAAAGCGTATAATGCTGCTGTGTCTTTCTGCGATACTGCATAAGGAGAATACATCCTCTCGTAGTCCTATGACACCGTTTAAAATTGGTGAGGTGTTGATAATGCCGCCTTTGCCATCTTAAAGCCTTTCTTGACTAGCATCAACTCACCACCTCCAATGTTAAAGGTAACTAACGCTCACGACACTCACAGCATGCTTGAAAGCAAGCCTGATTTGCGTGTTCACAGTGGCGCTGCTACACCTAAACTTTCGTCTACATCGATACTTCACAATCCCCCATACGGCGCGTAGAATAGAGTACCCTGTATCACTACCAGTCATTTTCTTTGCTGTCCAACTGGGTGTTGTGTGATGTCCTTAGGTTAGTTAGGTTTAAGTAGTTCTAAGTTCTATGGGACTGCTGACCATAGATGTTAAGTCCCATAGTGCTCAGAGCCATTGTGCTGTCCCACTCGCAAATAGAACGAGGGAAAAACGACTGTCTATGTGTCTCGATATAGGCCCCGATTTCTTCTCATCTTGTATTTGTCGTCCTTACGCGTAATGTACACTACTGGCCATTAAAATTGATACACCACGAAGATGACGTGCTACAGAGGCGAAATTTAACCGACAGGAAGAAGATGCTGTGATATGCAAATGATTAGCTTTTCAGAGCACTCACTCAAGGTTGGCGACACCTACAACGTGCTGACATGAGGAAAGTTTCCAACCGATTTCTCATACACAAACAGCAGTTGACCGGCGTTGCGTGGTGAAACGTTGTTGTGATGCCTCGTATAAGGAGGAGAAATGCGTACCATCCCGTTTCCGACTTTGATAAAAGTTGGATTGTAGCCTACCGCGATTGCGGTTTATAGTATCGCGACATTGCTGCTCGCGTTGGTCGAGATCAAATGACTGTTGGCGGAATATGGAATCGGTGGCTTCAGGAGGGTAATACGGAACGCCGTGCTGGATCCCAACGGCCTCGTATCACTAGCAGTCGAGATGACAGGCATCCACATGGCTGTAACGGATAGTGCAGCCACGTCTCGATCCCTGAGTCAACAGATGGGGACGTTTGCAAGACAACAACCATCTGCACGAACAGTTCGACGACGTTTGCAGCAGCATGGACTATCAGCTCGGAGACCGCGGCTGTGGTTACCCTTGACGCTGCATCACAGACAGCAGCGCCTGTGATGGTGTACTTAACGACGAACCTGGGTGCACGAATGGGAAAACATCAGTTTTTCGGATGAATCCAGGTTCTGTTTACAGCACCACGATGGTCGCATAGGTGTTTGGTGACATCGCGGTGAACGCACATTGGAAGCGTGTATTCGTCATCGCCATATCAGCGTATCACCCGGCGTGATGGTATGGGGTTCCATTGGTTACACGTCTCGGTCACCTCTTGTTCGCATTGACGGCACTTTGAACAGTGGACGTTACATTTCAGATGTGTTACGACCCGTGGCTCTATCCTTCACTCGATCCCTGTGAAACCCTACATTTCAGCAGGATAATGCACGACCGAGTGTTACAGGTCCGGTACGGGCCTTTCCGGATACAGAAAATGTTCGACTGCTGCCCTGGCCAACACATTCTCCAGATCTCACGAAAACGTCTGGTGAATGGTGGCCGAGCAACTGGCTCCTCACAATACGCCAGTCACTACTCTTGATGAACAGTGGCATCGTGTTGAAGCTGCATGGGCATCTGTACCTGTGCACGCCATCCAATCTCTGTTTGACTCAATGCCCAGGCGCGTCAAGGCCGTTATTACGGCCAGAGGTGGTTGTTCTGGGTACTCATTGCCCAGGATCTATGCACCCAAATTGCGTGGAAATGTAATCACATATCAGTTCTAGTATAATATATTTGTCCAATGAACACACGTTTATCATCTGCATCTCTTCTAGGTGTAACGATTTTAATGGCCAATAGTGTATATTGGAAGCAACAAAATCGTTATGCAGTCAGCTTCAGATCCTGGTCCTCTTAAAGTTTCTGAATAGTGTTCCCCGAAAAGAACATCTCCTTCCCTCCAGAGATTCCCATTTGAGTTCCCAAAGCATTTTGTGTCGTTCGAATTACCAGTAACCAAACTAGCATCCTGCCCCTTAATTTCTTAGATGTTTTTCTTTAATCAAAACTGGTACGGATCAAAACACTCGAGCAGTACTCAAGAGTATGTTGCAGCACCGTCGTACACACAGTCCTTTACAGACAAACCACGCTTTCCCAGAATTCTCCCAATAAACCAAATTCAACCATTCGCCTTTCCTACCCTCAATCCTCAAATGTTCGTTTCATTTCATGTCGCTTTGCAGTGTTGTCCAAATGTTCAAACAACGTGTCTGTGTCAAGAAGGACACTACAAATGCCGTACACGAAAATTACAGGTTTATTTCTTTCCTCTCAATGGCATTAACTTACTTTCTTCTGTATTTAGAGCTATCTGCCATTCATCATACCTACTAGAAATTTTGTTTAAGTCATCTTGTAACCTCCCCCTCACTTATTGATCTTAATAACAGTGAAAAATTAAACCGCGTGTACCTAATGGAAATTTGGGAAAAGTAATCGTCACTGAAGTTAGTCTTTCGGTAAAGAGGGAGGAAGGGTGACATCTAAATTAAAGGAAAAATGCAAATGAAATTGGTGGAAATTAATTTTGAAAAAGGGTAAAGTTAATAAAGAAAGTAAATATGCGGTCTTTACGTTAACAATTAACTGGCGTTAATTAGATATGTGAGATATATCTAAGATATATTATACGGTCGCCAGTCCTATGGACAGCTACTATAACAACTGAGAAAGAAAGATTAATGCACATATAAATAGCACTAAAAGCGTGGTAACTGAAGGTTGACACGTGTTGTGTGAAAACTGAATGTTTGCCAGAATTAATAAATTTCGCTACACACTGACTCAATTTAGCAAAAGAATTAATAAAACTGGAAGATTGAAAGTTAATTTAGTGACTGAAATAAATAGTGAACTTTCTTTCTGAAGCACTACGAAATTAAATAAAAAAAGGTTTGTCTTGGGCTACGCCGGCAGGTGTGGCCGAGCGGTTCTAGGTGCTTCAGCCTGGAACCGCACGACCGCTATGGTTGCAGGTTCGAATCCTGCCTAGGGCATGGCTGCGTGTGATGTCCTTAGGTTTAAGTAGTTCTAAGTTCTAGGGGACTGATGACCTCAGAAGTTAAGTCCCATAGTGCCCAGAGCCATTTGAACCATCTTGGCCTACCTCAACAATCATCTCAAAAGCAACTTGAATCTACGCAATTTAGAAATAAGGGGTTTAACTTTGAACTTGAATTAAATGATTTTGAACAATTAACAATAGTAAAATTTAGTACTTACCAAGCTGAGCTGCAGTCACAGGTAAGCTAAAATACGGTAACAAAACTCGCATTCTTAATTTGTGCTTGTGTAATCTAAATATAGTTCTGTTTGGTTATTGTAGCCAGCTATGAATACTTTAACTGAACTTTGAAATTAAAGCAGTGAAATGGAATGATATTTCTTTAATGCTGGCGTTTGAATTTCAACGACACTCGACATTTCGGAAAAGGAAGGGACCCTGCTTGGTGCTACAGTTGGGACAATGAGCAACAAAGGTTCACGCTAAGTTGCTGTATTTTAGTGATGAAAATGGAACAGTTTGGAAAGCTGAGGTATGCCATACAGCTATAAAACTTTACGTGCTTTCAGTCTTCCTTGTTGGTTGATTGAAGGTTTGAAGTCGACGATCGAGGAGGTGGCGACAATCACTTATTGTTGGTGGTCGCTGTTGCTGGATGTTGGCGCGCCTTCTTCTCGACACGGTCACCAGGCGAAACGGGCTCTTGATGTGTGGCAGCTAATGTTTCCCATCCGCGAGACCGTGCCAGAAACTATCATAGCAATTACACGCTGCCAAACCCCGAAAGCGTGGCAACTCGCAGGAGCGTCACTCAACACACCTGCTCCACCGCCCTACTCTAGCCAGACTCCACTCTGCCCGCACTCCACGCGGCAGAGTTAACACAACTCAAGATCCTAAACACTTTGGTTCTCCACACGACCTATCGATGTCATCGTTCGATAGCATACTTTTCCCTAGGCAAGACCCAGCGTAAAAATACAAATAATATTTACAAAACAAACCAATTATACATCGACATAAATGCTTAATTATATATAAATATACAAATTGCAAAACAATTACAATATGTAAAGACACAGAAATGTCATATCTTCAGGCAACAAAATAAGGAAAACATTTATAGTACAATAGATGGAAATAGGAGGCTTTGTATTTCCGGCGTTACAATCTTGTGCCTACCTACAGTCACTCAATTTCGACAACTTTCCGTACAGTACAGCGTTATCAGCAAACAGCTCCAGATTGCTGCCCATCCTGTCTGCCAAATCATTTATGTATACAGAAAGTAACAGCGGTCCTATCACGCTTTCTTGGGGCACTCCTGACAATACGTTTGTCTCTGATGAACACTCGCCGTCCAGGATATTGTACTGGATTTATAATTTAAGAAGTCTTCGAGCCACTCACGTATCTGTGAACCTGTTCTACGTGCTTCTACCGTGTCAAACGCATTCCAGAAATCTAGAATCTGCCTGTTTCCCTTCAGACATAGCTTCACTGTTATGCCACTGGCCCGAAATTTGAATAAACATAACCTTTAGGATGTAGAAACATGTTACAACTTTATGTTGCACAATTCCTTCTTAGAGTTGCGGTTCTTTTTTACTGTCAGTGTAATTTCCTTTGGCTTTGTCAGCAGTACTATACTAGACCTCCGTTTTGGAATGCATCATCAACAAGTCACATAAGTTAAAGAAATGAGGTATTAAGACTCCTTCTGTGGACATGTTCAAAATAATGGTGTTGGAACAATAAGGGAAATTGTGCTCATGAGTTGTTGAAGATTTGCAGCTACTTACCTGTGCAATGAATATGACACAGTGGGGCTGTAATGGGGTTGTAATTGACCTGTGGTGAACATGATTTCCCAACTGATGCTTGACGTAGGTGTGTCTGTGTCTCTTTTTTTTTTTTTTTTTTTTTTTTTGTCATCAGTCTACTGACTGGTTTGGTGCGGCCCGCCACGAATTCGTTTCCTGTGCTAACCTCTTCATCGCAGAGTAGCACTTGCAACCTACGTCCTCAATTATTTGCTTGACGTATTCCAATCTCTGTCTTCCTCTACAGTTTTTGCCCTCTACAGCTCCCTCTAGTAGCATGGAAGTCATTCCCTCATGTCTTAGCAGATGACCTATCATCCTGTCCCTTCTCCTTATCAGTGTTTTCCACATATTCCTTTCCTCTCCGATTCTGCGTAGAACCTCCTCATTCCTTACCTTATCAGTCCATCTAATTTTCAACATTCGTCTATAGCACCACAACTCAAATGCTTCGATTCTTTTCTGTTCCGGTTTTCCCACAGTCCATGTTTCACTACCATACAGTGCTGTACTCCAGACGTACATGCTCAGAAATTTCTTCCTCAAATTAAGGCCGGTATTTGATATTAGTAGACGTCTCTTGGCCAGAAATGCCTTTTTTGCCATAGCGAGTCTGCTTTTGATGTCCTCCTTGCTCCGTCCGTCATTGGTTATTTTACTGCCTAGGTAGCAGAATTCCTTAACTTCATTGACTTCGTGACCATCAATCCTGATGTTAAGTTTCTTGCTGTTCTCATTTCTGCTACTTCTCATTACCTTCGTCTTTCTCCGATTTACTCTCAAACCATACTGTGTACTCATTAGACTGTTCATTCCGTTCAGCAGATCATCTAATTCTTCTTCACTTTCACTCAGGATAGCAATGTCATCAGCGAATCGTATCATTGATATCCTTTCACCTTGTATTTTAATCCCACTCCTGAACCTTTCTTTTACTTCCGTCATTGCTTTCTCGATGTACAGATTGAAGAGTAGGGGCGAAAGGCTACAGCCTTGTCTTACACCCTTCTTAATACGAGCACTTCGTTCTTGATCGTCCACTCTTATTATTCCCCCTTGGTTGTTGTACATATTGTATATGACCCATCTCTCCCTATAGCGTACCCCTACTTTTTTCAGAATCTCGAACAGCTTGCACCATTTTATATTGTCGAACGTTTTTTCCAGGTCGACAAATCCTACGAAATTGTCTTGATTTTTCTTTAGCCTTGCTTCCATTATTAGCCGTAACGTCAGAATTGCCTCTCTCGTCCCTTTACTTTTCCTAAAGCCAAACTGATCGTCACCTAGCGCATTCTCAATTTTCTTTTTCATTCTTCTGTATATTATTCTTGTAAGCAGCTTCGATGCATGAGCTGTTAAGCTGATTGTGCGATAATTCTCGCACTTGTCAGCCCTTGCTGTCTTCGGAATTGTGTGGATGATGCTTTTCCGAAAGTCAGATGGTATATCGCCAGACTCATATATTCTACACACCAACGTGAATAGTCGTTTTGTTGCCACTTACCCCAATGATTTTAGAAATTCTGATGGAATGTTATCTATCCCTTCTGCCTTATTTCACCGTAAGTCCTCCAAAGCTCTTTTAAATTCCGATTCTAATACTGGATCCCCTATCTCTTCTAAATCGACTCCTGTTTCTTCTTCTATCATATCAGACAAATCTTCACCCTCATAGAGGCTTTCAATGTATTCTTTCAACCTATCTGCTCTCTCCTCTGCATTTAACAGTGAAATTCCCGTTGCACTCTTAATGTTACCACCGTTGCTTTGTCTCATACAAGTACTGAAGATACTGTGTAACCCAGAGGGCTGCTCTGTGCCACTGTGTTCCAGAATCGACATTATGGCAGCCACGTACAAGGTTGAGACGGCCACGGCCACGGCCCTCGGAGACCTTCTAGACGCCGGGGACAGCGCCATGGTGACGCTGGAGGCAGGCGCTACACGCCTGGTGGCGCACAGAGCCGTCGTGGCAGCCAGGAGCTCCGTGTTCTCCGCCATGTTGCACGACGACACGCCAGAGGCCGGCACCGGCCACGTCAGCATCCCCAATATGGAGGGCCCGGTGCTCAGACAGCTGGTTGCCTACATGTATACTCTTCAGATACCCCAGCTGCCCAGCATGGTCTCCCAGCTGCTGGCTGTCGCTGACAGTTATGGTGTGTCAAAGCTGAAGACAGAATGCGAGCAGCAGCTGGCGGCGCAGCTGTCTGTGGAGAACGCGGCGGCCACTGCTGTGCTTGCAGTGAGGTGGTCCTGCCCGAGCCTAACTGCAGCCACCCTAGCCTTCATTAAGGCCCATAACTTCCAGGTGATGGCTACGCAGGGCTGGGCAGATGCAATGCGGACAGCCCCTGAAGATTTGATCGAAGTGAGTTGCCTGCTTGCTGACTCACCAACAGAAACCAGGTAAGGATGAGGCAAGGCACTGGTAGCGTTCCCCACAGTTGTGTGTGTGTGTGTGTGTGTGTGTGTGTGTGTGTGTGTGTGTGTGTGTGTGTGTGTGTGTGTGTGTGAGGGGGCCATGTGGGGGAGTGTGGGTGTGCATGGGTGTGGGTGTGGCTGTGGGTGGGTGTGTGGTTGTGGGTGTGTGCGTGAGTGTGTGGGTGCATGGGTGTGCACATTTTCAAGTCTGTTGCGTTTGCCATTCAGTTTCTGTATGTCTGTCTGTGCTGTGAAATACCACTTCGTCGGCAGCTACAAAAATGCATTTGCTGATAGCTCACGATGAAGTCAAGTCGAATGGCATGAATGACTGAAAGACATCAAAGGAAAGGCTTTCCATATCCCTACACACCCAAAGCCACCTTTTCTTCATGAAGTATAAAAGCTGTTGCGTAAGTGTTGTGTACATAGTTCCGTGTAGTCAGCGCGTACACAACTTTCCCAATAGAGCGCGCCCCGCTAAGCACAACAGCGCAGGCGCAGCGCTCGTCCATCTCCGCACTACGAGATGGCGCTGTCTTAGAGACGGACGAAATTCTGCTTCCACCGATCCGCGTATTAATATGAAACGCAGCCAATGAGATTGCTGCTAACGTAGAACCTTTTCTCCTCGCGAATCACACTCGCGCTGTGATACCTGAACGCTCGAGGTATTATAACGAGTGTACAGACCTCCGATTAGTCAGTCTGCATTAGTCTGCATTTGTCTGTACCAGTCTATAGTCAACTTTCAGTCTGCGTCTAATAAGATTATTCCTGTACATAGCCATGAAGATAAATGTATAGAAACTTTGTCAAGTATCAGAGATATGTGAGAATAAGATTAACGTACCAAGACAAAAGGAACGTCAGATTGTCAATTGTAAATAGCATCCAGAATCAAGTTGAGTAAGATTTATGATTGTTATTATTTTAATAAATGTCTGTGAAAATTAATAAAGTTCTATTTAAAGTTGGTCACCGTCAATCTGCTATTCTAAGCGTTCAAGTGAAATTTCTATCGTCTGACCTAACGGCAGAAGATAAACACGCCACGATAAGACCACGAGACACATTGCTGACACTCGTCTACTTCGTTAGAGCGACAAGTCAAATAATCTGATGGTGTGTGTACCGAAGGTCTTACAGTACGCACACCACAGTAAGTATGTGTGTTAAGTGTAGGGGACAGAAATGGACTTGTGTGTAATGCAGCATCATGGTCATACTAGTGATGATGAGAGAACAGAGATACTAAAACCCTGTGGCGGCACATATCTTTCTCTTTACAGCTTCAACACGTCTCTAGATTGAGCTGTTTTTAATGGCACACAAGTTAGCAAATAAAAATGAATGAAGATTCAAGTTTTTTGTAGTTTCAGAAAATATTTTGGCCTTCAAGGAGACCATCCTTATTTGGAGTATTTAGTTCTGCTACACTAGGCGTGTTACAATTTACAAGGAACCCCTTCAGTTGGAGGTCGCAAGTCCAATCTTTAGTTAGGTTCATTTGGAAATGTTGTGCTAACAGCTATGGTAGGAAAATGTTAGCTGCTAATGACTCACCATTTGCGTCAGGAGGGCAACAGAAATAGTGTCTGGGAGGTGCAGAGATCCATCTCCTATCGGATTAATGTACCACACTTCACAAAATGGACATCGTCGACATTCAACAAATGTTCAAAACAAACGACTGACTTTCGCTATGGACACCAAATGAAAAATGGCGCGCCACATTGATCACAGAGGTTTGCACCATTAACATCGAAGGCGAACTGCTTGGGAGTTACAAACTGTGCGGGACACTCAGTTAGGTATCCACTCATATAGAATTATATTTGTGTAACAGGATGATAAAGACTAATGAAATGTGGTGGCATGCAACTGAATTTGAAACAGTCTCTCATGGAGCTTATTGTGAAACTGGCTATCCTTTAGAGCATAGCTGCTGAAATTACGATGATTCGTTTTACTGGAACAGAGAAAATCAAACATCCAGGGTTTGAATTTTTGCAGTGGTTCCAGATGGTATGAACTGCAATGTCACACTTTTCAGGAAGTACTTTAGTATTGCTCATCAGTGTGGGACCTGTACCAGGTCGGGTCGACGGAGGCGATAGAGAAGATCCAAAGAAGAGCGGCGCGTTTCGTCACAGGGTTATTTGGTAAGCGTGATAGCGTTACAGAGATGTTTAGCAAACTCAAGTGGCAGATTCTGCAACAGAGGCGCTCTGCATCGCGGTATAGCTTGCTGTCCAAGTTTCGAGATGAGGTATCGAATATATTGCTTCCCCCTATTTATACCTCCCGAGGAGATCACGAATGTAAAATTGGAGAGAGTCGAGCGCGCATGAAGGCTTTCCGGCAGTCTTTCTTCCCGCGAACCATACGCGACTGGAACAGGAAAGGGAGGTAATGACAGTGGCATGTAAAGTGCCCTCCACCACACACCGTTGGGTGGCTTGCGGAGTATAAATGTAGATGTAGATGTCGAAGTAGAGTTTCCTCTAACGAAGTACGATGTTTACATGCAGACCAGGAGTCAAGCAGAGCAAAGTTAGTTTGACGAGGTTTTGGCCAAAACCAGTGTACAACCATTGTGCAGTTTTACGCCCATTTTTTCACGTAAATATTCTCAACTGTCCTTGTAAGATCACTCACATGAGTAAGACTCGTAGCAGGAAGAGCACCTCTAACTTGTCGCAGCACGGTAAATTACTCTCCGGCCAATTTACCATCCTTATTAACAATTGTGTATGAATGCATCAAGCCATTGATGTTGAGAGGCACCCACTTGCCTTTCTCATACTGTGGCATCAAGCAGTCAGGCCTGCAAGATGAGTGGTTTGCCAAGCGAGTGGATTCTTCCTTAATTTATCGAGCAACATGAATTCTCGTATCTTACTATTTAGTTACAAATTATCCTCCTGCATGAATAATACGCAACGGAAACACGCATCTGACTATCAGTGATTTATAGAACTCTGACTGCACACTACGCTTTGGCAATACCACATTTACTTTTTGTCTTTGATTTACCGGCTTTTATATGAATTCGGGATATTACGACAACATACAATTTAATGAAAAAGGCCACCAATCTCTTTCTTTTCACTATTTGATTTATTCCTAAACACACAAATTCTACAACCTACAACAAAATCACATGAGAAATTCCGCCCAGTGGGCATGGCTTTACGTTAGTGAATCTCTATACTATGGTCTCGTAATCTATTTACCGCAACAGTGCACTCCCTGGATCGGATGGTGGATCTTTTATTATTCCTCACACTTCGCCTCTCACAATCATCTTCACGAAACTTTCCTCCAGATCGAGCGATACAGAAGGAACAGGCATACCCACAAATCTTTCGAAACTACCTTGCTACCCCCCCATGCAAAACACACATACCCAAATTACATAACATATACAACACAACAATATGAAATACAACACAAAGAACTGTTACAACATAATCACTTTCCGCTTTCCCACTTCAATCAATATCTATCCCAGTTTCTCACGACACTGCCCCACTTTGTAATTCTACTTTCCTACTGTGAACTCTGGAGATAAACGCACGTCTTCCTGTGCAATGCAAGCCAAGTGGCGTTGCTGGAAAAACGGCCGACTCACCTTGATTCTCTCTGAGTTTTAAATTTAGCGTCACACGGAATGATATTTCTTAAATACTTCAACTTATGATACACACGCTATTTCTTAAATATTTCAGCTTATTGTACACACGCTATTAATTCTTAAATATTTCAGCTTATTGTACACACGCTAGTATCTCAACTTATAACTACACGTGGGCTCATTGTGACCGTTGGTTTACTACAATCCCCTTAAAATTACCTGCCTCACTTTGTAATTTTCCCCACAAAAGTTCCTGGGAAAGGGAAATGATTAGTTCTAACTACTCTTAAATATTCCACATCCATACCATGCCTCCACACTTTCATTACGGAGCACAACAAAAAAAAAACAGGTCTTTACAGCAGAAGGTTCAGCGCCAGAGTGCCGAGTCTGAAAACATGGCCGTCTTCCGGTTCTCTCGCACCTCTCTCGAAGTGGGAGAAGCACCTTGCTACCTTATTGGTCAACCACATTTCAGACGCCCAAAGCTCTGGTAAAATTTTCATCTCTTTGGTCTCACCAAAGGTAGCCAAAGGATCGACTCAAAGATGATCATATATTCCCATTCACTATCTGTGGTTAGCAGACGACCATACATTTATTCATTTCACAGATCTCACCAAACTGGATGTAGGGATTTATTTTGAGGGAGTGCACATGTGATCAATTAAATAAATAAATTGTCATTCTTTCCCACACTGGTATCCGGCTTCGCTGTATTAATTGAAATTGAGTTACTTTTACACAAAAAATGTGTTGTTCTGACAAGAATTTCGTACCTATTTTCAATGTTGGGCGGTACTGTACCCTTTCAATGTAAGTTGATCTTAATGCAGATCTCTTGGTAACTAATTTCCAGGGTTCCTTTTATATGGATTTTCTCATGTAGTCTCGATTGGTCCAAGTTGAAAACAGATTCTGTACTGAACGATGGGATAAGTTTGTTTATCTCATAAACAAATTTTTGGTTCTATTCCGCAGTTTACTGGCATAGTCAGGTTGGCGATTTGTTTGAAATTTCGTTATCTTACACCTTCCAATGGTGTAGCAGTGTTAGAAGTTAGGCAACAGTCCACTTCTTCGCTTGAAATCACTGTAATCTATGTCGTGCGCAATTTCATATGCATAACGTAATAGGTCACTATCTTGCACATCCTGTAAATTGTATCTAGCGCCCTCGAAATGCGCAAACAGCAGTTTCTTTAACAAGTGCGCCTTGCCCATCCTTGAATATTAGAAGTTTTTGTTATGCACTTTGTGGCCATATTGCTGTGGACTTATTCGAAATCTGTTGATTTCACAATTTTTTTTGCCAAGCTGTGGATGATTTTCCATGTAAATATGTTTAGTTCCCAAACCTTGGGACAACGATTGTCCTTTTCAGTGTCAATTTCACTTGTAAGCACACATTGTCTTCATTACACTGCTCATGTACACTGTCCACACAGCCAAGCGTGCACGACACCACACATACCAGTTACCCACTTCTTTCTTTGTGACGAAATATAAGTAAGCTTTTGCAACTGTGGTTGTAGATATAATGCAATGTTTGCTTTCTTTATTGTTGCAGTTACTCTGCTTTGTATTAGCACCGCTAGTACTGTAGCACTGATGTGGGTTACTCGTCGACTAAGCAGTTCAACTACTTTCCGTAGCCTCGTGCTGTGTTCACCGTTGGATACCTTGAGTCGCCGGCCGGAGTGGCCGAGCGGTTCTAGGCGCTTCAGTCTGGAACTGTGCGACCGCTACGGTCGCAGGTTCGAATCCTGCCTCGGGCATGGATATGTGTCATGTCCTTAGGTTGGTTAGGTTTAAGTAGTTCTAAGGCTAGGGGCTGATGACCTCAGATGTTAAGTCCCATAGTGCTCAGAGCAATTTGAACCATGTTTTGATACCTCGAGTCCCACCTCTTGTTGCCATTAGCAGCCAATGTTAGGATTGCGTGGTAGACAATGTGTGGTGTGTCGAATGCCTTAAACATTCGCCCCTTTACGATTTCGCACTCAAGGGGTTTGGCAACAAGTTTTTAAAGAGAGGGTATACTGAGAGTTCATTCAGCAGGTGGCATTTCCACTGTGGGCACAAAGATGTGCTGCTGAGCACAGAAACAAATGGAGTGACGTGTGGAATTTGTAATCAGACTGGCGAGTGCTTCTGTCTTGTTCTGCACAACGTACAGGTCACAGTACACCTCTTCACTATAAGAATCTTTTATAATGTCAATGCTGCTGCAGTGACTGCTGACAGTAAGACAGATATGGATGGGGTGATGCTGCATAGATGGAAATTGAAGATGAGGAGTATGTATGTGTTTCTCCTTATTAGCAGTAAGAACATTGTGAAACGGTGACACATGAGTGAATAAGGGCAGTAATATGTTCACAGTTTCCGATTTCTCATGTTGCCATGTTGACTTGTCCCAACTTTTAGACATAGTAAGGTGTGCCACTAATGCAATGTCAGCCCCATATTTACTACTCGCAGGTCACCTTGAGCGATCCAGACCACACCATCATCTGAAAGGTGGATCTCCACACAGATGAGCAGCCTAGCAGCCGGCAGTCCCAGTCAGTGATGTGGTGGCAGAGGTGCCTGGCCTTGTGTTAGTATTGATGACCCCATTCGAGGCAGTGGCAGACCAAGTCAGGTACAGGTACAAGATGGCAAAATCAAACTAGGCCCCCAGTCTGCTTGATGTATTCGTAGTGCACATTTTGTAAAATAATAATAATAATAATAATAATAATAATAATAATAATAATAATAATAATAATAATAAAAATAATAATAATAATAATAATAATAAGCATATTATTAAAGATCCCAATGCCACAACAGATAAATGCAGACTTTGCAAACAACAAATAGAAACAGTAGATCACATCACAAGCGGATGTACAATACTAGCAAATACAGAATACCCCAGAAGACATGACAATGTAGCAAAAATAATACATCAACAGCTTGCCTTACAACATAAACTTATAAAACAACACGTTCCCACATACAAGTATGCACCACAAAATGTACTGGAGAATGATGAATACAAATTATACTGGAACAGAACCATTATAACAGATAAAACAACACCACATAACAAACCTGACATCATACTCACCAATGAAAAGAAGAAATTAACACAACTAATCGAAATATCCATACCCAATACAACAAATATACAAAAGAAAACAGGAGAAAAAATTGAAAAATACATCCAACTGGCTGAGGAAGTCAAGGACATGTGGCATCAGGGTAAAGTTGACATTATACCAATTATACTATCAACTACAGAAGTCATACCACACAATATCCACCAGTACATCAATGCAATACAGCTACATCCAAACTTATATATACAACTACAGAAATCTGTAATTATTGATACATGTTCAATTAACCGAAAGTTCCTAAATGCAATATACACTCCTGGAAATTGAAATAAGAACACCGTGCATTCATTGTCCCAGGAAGGGGAAACTTTATTGACACATTCCTGGGGTCAGATACATCACATGATCACACTGACAGAACCACAGGCACATAGACACAGGCAACAGAGCATGCACAATGTCGGCTCTAGTACAGTGTATATCCACCTTTCGCAGCAATGCAGGCTGCTGTTCTCCCATGGAGACGATCGTAGAGATGCTGGATGTAGTCCTGTGGAACGGCTTGCCATGCCATTTCCACCTGGCGCCTCAGTTGGACCAGCGTTCGTGCTGGACGTGCAGACCGCGTGAGACGACGCTTCATCCAGTCCCAAACATGCTCAATGGGGGACAGATCCGGAGATCTTGCTGGCCAGGGTAGTTGACTTACACCTTCTAGAGCACGTTGGGTGGCACGGGATACATGCGGACGTGCATTGTCCTGTTGGAACAGCAAGTTCCCTTGCCGGTCTAGGAATGGTAGAACGGTGGGTTCGATGACGGTTTGGATGTACCGTGCACTATTCAGTGTCCCCTCGACGATCACCAGTGGTGTACGGCCAGTGTAGGAGATCGCTCCCCACACCATGATGCCGGGTGTTGGCCCTGTGTGCCTCGGTCGTATGCAGTCCTGATTGTGGCGCTCACCTGCACGGCGCCAAACACGCATACGACCATCATTGGCACCAAGGCAGAAGCGACTCTCATCGCTGAAGACGACACGTCTCCATTCGTCCCTCCATTCACGCCTGTCGCGACACCACTGGAGGCGGGCTGCACGATGTTGGGGCGTGAGCGGAAGACGGCCTAACAGTGTGCGGGACCGTAGCCCAGCTTCATGGAGACGATTGCGAATGGTCCTCGCCGATACCCCAGGAGCAACAGTGTCCCTAATTTGCTGGGAAGTGGCGGTGCGGTCCCCTACGGCACTGCGTAGGATCCTACGGTCTTGGCGTGCATCCGTGCGTCGCTGCGGTCCGGTCCCAGGTCGACGGGCACGTGCACCTTCCGCCGACCACTGGCGACAATATCGATGTACTGTGGAGACCTCACGCCCCACGTGTTGAGCAATTCGGCGGTACGTCCACCCGGCCTCCCGCATGTCCACTATACGCCCTCGCTCAAAGTCCGTCAACTGCACATATGGTTCACGTCCACGCTGTCGCGGCATGCTACCAGTGTTAAAGACTGCGATGGAGCTCCGTATGCCACGGCAAACTGGCTGACACTGACGGCGGCGGTGCACAAATGCTGCGCAGCTAGCGCCATTCGACGGCCAACACCGCGGTTCCTGGTGTGTCCGCTGTGCCGTGCGTGTGATCATTGCTTGTACAGCCCTCTCGCAGTGTCCGGAGCAAGTATGGTGGGTCTGACACACCGGTGTCAATGTGTTCTTTTTTCCATTTCCAGGAGTGTAACATATACCGTACAGTTAAAAGGAAGTGACGCTTGATCAAGGTCCGCGTCACTTTCCATTTTGAACCAGACTTAACGTCTGAGAAAGTAAAGAAATAATAATAATAATCTTGTAATGTCTGGCAAAAAATCAGATACTTTTAATGTGTGTAATGTACATAAATACACATTGGCTATCACGGACCCTGAAGATCATGCGGCAGCCTTTCGGTATTCCTACAAAGATGGCAATCTTGAGAACTTTGGACCCAGTTATCATGGTCACCCAGCTGCTGAAGGTCCTTCTGCAGCTCATCCTCCCATCGCTTCCTTGTTCTTCAATTTGGACAAGTTCCACCAGGCTTTCTCGTGAGCACAGCTGTAGCCTGGAACTTTTTTGGCATCCTGACAATGTACCCTGCCCATCTTGTTCTCCGCACTTTCATTTTCTGCACGATGTTTGGTTGTTTCAGTAGGTTATACAGATCCCGCTTCCTTCTACGTCGCCATGTGTTCTCTTCGCGGATTGGTCGAAAGATCTTCCTCGTTTTCCGTTCAAACATCAGCAGTTTCTGTTCATCTTTTTTCGTGGTGCTTATTGTTTCTGTCCCACACAACACCGGTGCTATCATTGCACTATAGGCTTTAAGTTTGTTGCCAACTGACAGATTTCTTGATGACATTTTCTGCTTCAGACTGAAAAATGTTTTAAACCCACTGACAGTACGCTGATTAATTTCTTGTTTTAGTTTATTATGCCTGTTGAACCAATTGCCAAGCTGTTTAAAATATTTCACTGTGTTTATGTTTCATATTATAATCTGCGAAGGCGCTTTCTTAGCGGCCTCTCTGGATATGTCTATCATTTCAGTGTTGTGCATACTAATTCTCAGCCCAAGCTTACTGACATTCTTCGCTAAGTCCTCTACAGTTTCTGCCATCTCTGTCTGTGACTCCGCTGTGGCCGGAGTGTCACCTGCTCTGTCCTTCCATTTAGCTTTACACCTTTGCCTCCTCTTTTCATTTTCTGGTTTATTTCTTCCAGGACCAAATCTCACATCTGGTTCAAATGGCTCTGAGCACTATGGGACTTAACATCTTAGGTCATCAGTCCCCTAGAACTTAGAACTACTTACACCTAACTAACCTAAGGACAGCACACACATCCATGCCAGAGGTCTCACATCTGTTCTCATGTTGAATTCCTTGGACAGCACCCCCCTGGTATTACACCTCGGCTTTTATCTCTACTGTACACACCTTCACCTTGCTTGTTATGCCAAGCTCCCTCAGGATGTTGTGCACACTTAATTTGTTAATATTATCATACGCCTTTGAGAAATCAACAGATGTTACCAGGTACCGATAGTTGAATTCTCAGCACCTCTTCCACATTTGTCTCGCGGTGAAAACTTGATTCATAGTTGATCCCCTTGCCAGAAAACCTTTGTGGTACACTGCAACAACATCTGCACCAAAAGGCTTTAGCTTTTCAAATATTATTAATAATAACATTTTGAATGGTAGGGAAACAACCATACAATTACTACAGTTCGTTTTTATTGTTCTTTTTATGCAGTGGAATAATAGCAGCTGACTGTCACTCTTTTGGGATCTTCTCCTTTCTCCATACAGTCTAATAATTGTAATAGGTAAATCCGTCATCAGAGTGAAAAATTGTTTCGAACACCACAGTGCTTCACTACGTACGGCCCTGTTGAAGCTGGTGCATGATTCCTGCCGTCGACCTTCGAAATGACTCACCCAGCCAGATATAGGGGTCACCCGCAGTTTAACTTGGATTCAGAAGCACGGTGCAAGTCTTCATTTTTCACATGAACGAACATCGCCAGAGGTAAAAGAGATGATCAGTAACAGATAACAAGCCTACAATTGACAGCAGACCAAATTCAAAATTTTGCGTTTGTAGTCTGGCATTTTATCACTGAGCAATTGAATCTATGTACTTAAAGGTATAGGTGACGACTTAGGATACGAATCAACATTTAGCACAGAGATCATCAGAATGCTAAGAATGTAATAAGAAAGTTACCTTTAGGTTTATATCCCTGGAAAAAAGCTAGTACGATACCAGCTAGTTTTGTAGCCTTATTAGGAGATAGCAGCTTTTTTCCATATTGTATCATATGTTTTTGTGCTTTTTTTATTTTACTGGAATTCTCAAAAACGCCGTTGAGATCTATTTCATATGAAAATTTTCTTTCAGTTGATGAAATAATGAGACTGGCTTGTTTTCGTTCATTCCTAGTATATTAAGGGGACGAAAGTCATAGGATGGCCACTGATGGGAATTGAGAGTTTCAACACGGAATGATAGTTGGTGTTAGATGCATGAGATATTCCATTTTGGAAATAGTTAGCGAATTCAATATTCGAGGATCCACAGTTTCAGATGTGTGCCAAGAATACCAGACTTCAGGGCAGTTCCAACGACTTGTTGAGTCTACGTCTCGTCGAGCTGATGCACAACGCCAGCCAAAAAGGAGGTCAGACACGATACTAAGAGGCACGCCATGACCTGTCACCTCACCGTATTGTTCTCCAGAATCACTATGCACTGTGTAGGAAAGCTCCGGGTCAGTATTTCAGGCATACTGTATGACAGCCAAGACAATATTAACACGAACTGTACCTGAGTGAGAAGTTTGCATACATTTTCTGTAACAGGGCTGCCACTAAAGCAGAGTTATTAAACACTGTTTTCCGAAACTTCTTCACCAAAGAAGACGAACTAAATGTTCCTGAATTCCAATCAAGAACAACTGCCAAGATAAGAAACATAGAAGTAGATCGGAGTAACGAAGCAGCTTAAATCACTTAATAAAGGCAAGGCCTTCGGTCCAGATTGTATACCAGTCAGGTTCCTCTCACAGTATGCTGATAAAATAGCTCCAAATTTAGCAATTATATACAACCTCTCGCTCACAGAAAGATCCGTACCTAAAGACTGGAAAATTGCTCAAGTTACACCAATACACAAAAAGGGAAGTAGGAGTAATCCACTGAATTACAGGCCTATATCACTAACGTCGATTTATAGTAGGGTTTTTGGACGTATACTGTATTCCAACATTATGAAGTGCCTCGAAGAAAACTATTTATTGACACATAGCACGGGTTCAGAAAATATCGTTCTTGTGAGACACAACTAGCTCTTTATACTCAAGAAGTAATAAGTGTTATCCACAGGGGATGTCAAACTGATCCCGTATTTTCAGATTTCCAGAAGGCTTTCGACACCATTCCTCACAAGCGTCTTATAACGAAACTGCGTGCCTACGGAGTATCGCCTCAGTTGTGCGACTGGATTCGTGATTTCCTGTCAGAAGGGTCACAGTTCGTAGTAATAGACGGAAAGTCGTAGAGTAAAACAGAAGTAATATCCGGCGTTCCCCTAGGAAGTGTTATAGGCCCTCTATTGTTCCTGATCTATATTAACGACATAGGAGACAATCTGAACAGCCGGTTTGGATTGTTTGCAGATGATGCTGTCATTTACCATCTTGTAAAGTTATCAGATGATCAAAACGACTTGCAAAACGAATTAGATAAGATATCTGTATAGTGCGAAAAGTGGCAATTGACCCTGAATAAAGAAAAGTGTGAAGTTATTCACACGAGTACTAAAAGAAATCAGCTAAATTTCGATTACGCGATAAGTCACACAAATCTGAAGGCTGTCAATTCAACTAAATACTTAGGGATTACAATTACAAATAACCTACATTGGAACGATCACATAGATAATGTTGTGGGTAGAGCAAACCAAAGACTGCAATTCATTGGCAGAATACTTAGAAGGTGCAACAGGTCTACTATAGAGACTGCTTACACCACGCTTGTCCGCCCTATACTGGGGCATTGCTGTGCGGTGTGGGATCCGCATCAGGTGGGACTGACGGATGACATCCAAAAAGTACAAAGAGGGGCAGCTCGTTTTGTATTATCGCAAAATAGTGGAGATAGTATCACAGACATGATGTGTGAATTGGAGTGGCACTCATTAAAACAAAGGCGTTTTTCGTTGCGACGGGATCATCTCATGAAATTTCAATCACCAGTTTTCTCCTCCGATTGCGAAAACATTCTGTTGGCACCCACCTACATAGGGAGAAATAATCACCACGATAAAATAAGAGAAATCAGGACTCGCACAGAAAAAATTAAGTGCTCGTTTTCCCCGCGTGCCGTTCGAGAGTGGAACGGTAGAGAGACACCTTGAAGGTGGTTCATTGCACCCACTGCCAGGCACTTTATAGTGAATAGCAGATCAATAACGTAGATGTAGATGCAGACGTCTGTGGATGCTACTCTCCTGACAGCAGAACACTGGTCAGCGGTGCTGCTGTCTTGAGACTATGTGACCATATCCCACACATATTGTGGCGCTGAAATTCTCTTAGAAGCTGTATTCAGATACACAGAAAAGTAGAATATACACTACTGGCCATTAAAAATGCTACACCACGAAGATGACGTGCTACAGACGCGAAATTTAACAGACAGGAAGAAGATGCTGTGATATGCAAATAGTTAGCTTTTCAGACAATTCACACAAGGTTGACGTCGGTGGCGACACCTACAACGTGCTGACATGAGGAAAGTTTCCAACCGATTTCTCATACACAAACAGCAGTTGATCGGCGTTGCCTGGTGAAACGTTGTTGTGATGCCTCGTGTAAGGAGGAGAAATGCGTACCATCGCCTCTCCGCCTTTGATAAAGGTCGGATTGTAGCCTATCGCGATTGCGCTTTATCGTATCGCGACATTGCTGTTCGCGTTGGTTGAGATCCGATGACTGTTAGCAGAATGTGGAATCGGTGGGTTCAGCAGGGTAATACGGAACGCCGTGCTGGATCCCAACGGCCTCGTATCACTAGCAGTCGAGATGACAGGCATCTTATCCCCATGGCTGTAACGGATCGTGCAGCCACGTCCCGATCCCTGAGTCAACAGATGGGGACGTTTGCAAGGCAACAACGATCTGCACGAACAGTTCGACGAAGTTTGCAGCAGCATGGACTATCAGCTCGGAGACCGTGGCTGCGGTTACCCCTGACGCTGCATCACAGACAGGAGCGCCTGCGATGGCGTACTCTACGACGAAGCTCGGTGCACGAATGGCAAAACGTCATTTTTTCGGACGAATCCAGGTTCTGTTTATAGCATCATGACGGTCGCATCCGTGTTTGGCGACATCGCGGTGAACGCACATTGGAAGCATGTATTCATCATCGCCATACTGGCGTATCACCCAGCGTGATGGTATGGGGTGCCATCGGTTGCACGTCTCGGTCACCTCTTGTTCGCATTGACGGCACTTTGAACAGTGGACGTTACATTTCAGATGTGTTACGACCCGTGGCTCTACCCTTCATTTGATCCCTGCCAAACCCTGCATTTCAACAGGATAATGCACGACCGCATATTACAAGTCCTGTATGGGCCTTTCTGGATACATAAAATGTTCGACTGCTGCCCTGGCCAGCACATACTCCAAATCTCACCACTTGAAAACGTCTGGTCAATGGTGGCCGAGCGAGTGGCTCGTCACAATACGCCAGTCACTACTCTTAATGTACTGTGGTATCGTGTTGAAGCTGCACGGGTAGCTGTACCTGTACACGTCATCCAAGCTCTGTTTGACTCAATGCCCAGGCGTATCAAGGCCGTTACTACGGCCAGAGGTGGTTGTTCTGGGTACTGATTTCTCAGGATCTATGCACCCAAATTGCATGAAAATGTAATGACAAGTCAGTTCTAGTATAATGTATTTGTGCAATGAATACCAGTTCATCAACTGCATTTTTTCTTGGTGTAGCAATTTTAATGGCCAGTAGTGTAGTTCCATTAGAAGAAAAAGTCGATGTCGTAATTCAGCGATTATAAACAATGTAAATTAATTACGAATGGCAGGACACTGGCCATAGTGTCCGCTATAAATTCTCGAAAATCGCACCTAGATATATTTATTCATTATGTGTTTATCTGTAGCGGCTTGTCTTCGCTGCCTCACCATGTACTCTGCTGGCCACCGTAAATGCAACACCCTGAAGGAAGCATCCGAATGAAGTGAAATTTACACCATGGATTTGCAGCGATGAGATATGCAACTGATTAGAATTTCAACGCAGACGCACATCACGCGCGCCTGTGGCGCCACCTCATAGCGCCATTTAAGGCTTGGCGATTTCGACGAGTGTACGTTCGGCACGTGTGTTTACCTTGTGGTTGTTTCACAAGACGATCAGTTATGCCTCGTAGACAACAGCAAACATCTTTTGATCAAGTATCCGAGTTCGACAGAGGAAGGACAGTGGCTTACCGAGATTGTGGATTATCATACAGAGAAATCGCTAGTCGTGTTGGACGAAACCAAACAACTGTAATGCGGATATGTGACCGTTGGATGCAGGCGGGTACGACGGACCTCGGTGCACCACTGCACGTGCTGATAGGCAAATTGTGCCCATGGCAGTGACGGATCGCTCAGTGACATCCCGAACCATAGCACAGCACATAGCGTCTGTAACGCATCATCCAGTGTCTGCGCGTACCATTCGACGCCGTTTACAGCAGAGTGGTCTGTCCGCAAGACGTCCATTGCTTCGTCTACCATTGACGCAGAACCACAGACGTCTCCGTCGCCAATGGTGTGATGACAGACGGATGTGGACGGCAGAATGGAATGACGTCGTCTTTACTGACGAGGCACGCTTCTGTCTGCAGCACCACGATGGTCGGATTAGAGTGTGGAGACACCGTGGAGAGAGGATGCTGGACAGCTGCATTATGCACCGCCACACTGGTCTTGCACCGGGTATTATGGTATGGGGCGGTATTGGATATTACTCTCGCACGCCTCTAGTACGCATTGCCGGTACTTTAAATAGCCGGCGCTACATATCCGAGGTGCTGGAGCCAGTTGTCCTTCCTTACCTTCAGGGCTCGGCCACAGCCATATTTCAACAGGATAATGCGCGACCACACGTGGCACGCATTGTCCAAAGGTTCTTCGTCAATAACCAGATTGAATTGCTTCCCTGGCCGGCTCGCTCTCCGGATCTTTCGCCGATAGAAAACATGTGGTCCACGGTTGCTCAACGAGTGACCCAGATTACATCCCCAGCTGCCACACCAGATGATCTTTGGCAATGTGTGGAAGCTGCTTGGGCTGCTGTACCCCAGGAACACATCCAACGTCTCTTTGACTCAATGCCGAGAGCTTCTTGACCAGCTCTGAACGTTGCCTTTAAGCTAATACTGCCTGCGATGTCTGATCTGCATTTTCTTTTGGCAGTAGCCTGCATTCCAAAATTCTCAATCACAGTCTCTTTTGTTAAAGATAATTTAACATGTAAGTTAACGTATGAGAAGAAATGTATAACCTTTTCTCCACTGTTACTCACTACAGCGATTAGATGTAAATTTAATTGTAACCCCTTTAGTAAGAAGTAAATTTTCAAAACGCTCTTTTTTTTAATCTTATGGGACTTAACTGCTAAGGTCATCAGTCCCTAAAACACTCTTAATGGCTTTTATAGCATACTCAGCAAAATTATTTTCCTGTGCTCAAGGTTCACACGCTGTTGTACAGTAGTTATGGATTTACTTGTGATAATGTCAGTTTACCACTCAAGATCTTACTCTCATCTCCTGCGTGTACGTGAAAAGCTTTATTTGTTTCTATAATACCATGATGCTCCTTACACATACACAGACACAAGGTTCAAAATCTTGTCACAGGCAACATTCACAGCCAGCTGACATAGCGGAAGTTACTTCTTTTATGGAGTAATTATTTCTTTAGTGTTTAGACGCGCACTATTCTTGTCATTTTCATTAATATTTATTCATCCCTTCTCCTGGGGCCATTCTGTCCCAAATCTGGAAAATATGACTGCAGAGAATACAGTTAAAGATCTTTTATTTTTGATGGATTCACAACCTCAGAACACATGCCAGTATTTAACACGTTTGAATACGTTCTGTTTACTGGTATTCGTTACAGAGTCACTCAACATTGTAACTCAATGACGTTTTCAGTTTGCTTGTTGAGAGTGAGTTCTCATTTGGTCATGTGTATCTACTCTACTTGCATAACTTTTATATTTCTGTGGTACTATTTTAATGACAGTTAAATTTCTCATTGGCCTAACTGCGTTCTGAAGTGAAACTTCTCCTTTTTTGTACTGCTACTTTCCCTGAATCAGTCTCGCTGTAAAGTTCAAAAGCAGCTGTCCTGTTGATTGTATTACCTCTAACAGCCCAGTTCCTGACAGTAGAGCTACAAATGTTTAGAACACCATTGGATGATCATATAGTGACATTAAGTACATTTGAATATCTGTGACAGCATGAATACTGTGCCGATTTCTGTGTGATTATTGTTGCACTGATGTATTTGAACTGTCCTGTCCAATAATTCTTCAGGTATACCAGTAATATTTCTTTCTCTTACGTCTACCTGTACTTTGCGCTTCTTTCTGAACAGTTTATAGTTTTCCATGCAAACGTGGGATGTGGTACAAGCAGTGTAGATACTACTTAATCAACAAGTAGTTCATTCATGTTAAATGACAGAATATGCTCTTGGGCAGTGTCTGTTACAAATGGAGGTGACAAAAGTTATGGGATACCTCGATTTATCATGCCGAACCTCCTGTCATCCAGCGTAGTGGCGCAACTCTACATGACATGGGCTGAACAAGAGGTTGGAAGCCTCTGAAGAAATATTGAGCCATGCTCACTCTATCACCGTCCGTAATTGCGAAACTGTTGCCGTTGCGGTATTTTGTGCATGAACTTACCTCTCGATTGCGTCCCGTAAATGTTCAATGGGGTTCACGTCGGACGAGCTGGATGTCCAAATCATTCACTCGAATCGTCCAGAATCTTCTTCAGACCAATACCGAAGAGTTGTGGCCCAGTGACATTTCACGTTGTCATGAAGTCCATGAGTGGCTGCAAATGGTGACCAAGTAGCCAAACATAACTTTTGCCCCTGAATGATAGGTTCAGTCGGACCACAGGATCCGGTCCACTCGATGTAAACACAGCCCACACCAATATGGAGCCACTACCAGCTTTCACTGTGCGCTGTTGGCAACTTGGATCCATGGCTTCTTGGGTCCTGCACCACACACTAACCCTACAATCAGATCTTACCAACTGAAATTGCTACTCATCTGACCAGGCCATTAGGATCCAACCGATGTGGTCACGAGCCCAGGAGAGGCACTGCAGGCGATGTCAGGCTGTTAGCAAAGACACGCGCATCATTCATCTGCTCACCTAGCCCATTAACGCTAAATCTCTGCACACTGTCCTAATGGATACGTTTTGGTGTGGCTTTGCTTCTCTATTAGCACTGGCAACTCTCTGCGAACGGCACTGCTCTCGGTCGTTAAGTGAAGGCCATCACACACTGCATTGTCAGTAATGAGAAGTAATGCCTGAAATTTGGTATTCTCGTCTCACTCTTGACATTGTGTGTCTCAGAATATTGAATTCCCTAACGTTGTCCAGAAATGAATGGCCCATATGTCTGGCTCCAACTACCATTCTTCGTTTGCAGTTTGTTAATACCCGCCATGCAGCCAAAATCACCTCATTAACCTTTCCACACGAATCTTCTGAGTATAAATGACATCAATATCAATGCACGGCTCTTTAATACCTTGTATACGCGATATTACCTCCATCGGTATGTGCGCATACTGCTATCCCACAGTCTGCTGTCACCTGAGTGCATTACTTGTGTGTGAACAACCCCTGAGCATTATTGCATGTAGTAAGTAAGTAGCACCCTAGCCCCCATGTGAAGTGAACACGCTAGCCCATGCTGTGTCTGTGTCTGCAGTTTGCCAGCCACTGTGGAGAACAGGCCCACCCCCACCACAGCACCACACACAGACCACAGTGGGACTCCTGTCGCTGCTGTGTCGCCCACGACTACCCGCCACCCTACTCCACATGACGACGTCACCATCTCTCACATATGGTAAGTTGCGCACCATTTGTGGACAATTTCCACACTCATGGCGACATTTACTGGCGAGTTAATCAAGTGTTATAGTAAAAAAAAATTCTCTTTTTTTGAATTTTTGAATAAATCAGAGTGAGATTGGTCATGAAATTTTTCCTTCTTCACAGTTTTTGGTTTGTGATGTGATGAAATTTGAAGTATGAATAGGTAAGCTTAAGAAAGATGCTCACTTTCTCTGGACTCAGAGTGGGTATATCACCTTCATTTCATAAGCAGGTAGATCCCATTTTAGAACTTGTAAAGGGGAGTGAGTACAATAATTGGAATAGATCCCCTTATCTGGAAGCATACCGTTTCTGTCCTGCAGTTGTTTGAAAACTTATTTACTAGGTAGGTTTGCAGATGCTAGTCATGGGGGGGGGGGGGAGAAGGTGGTTACATCAGGTTGGCTGATGTCATCTGACCTGGTTACAGTCTCATTCATAAGTCTTTGACTGTTAGAAGATGTGGTTGAGTACGTGTCTGCAGAATTTACGAAGATGATCCTTTTGAACGGCGAAGCTCACAGTAATGGAGGAGATGGTCGTTCTCCACAATTTTCGACCCCATTAATACCCTTTTCTCCACAATTACGCAACAACAGACATGATTGTAGTGCTCCAAAGATGCCGCACACCCGAACTGGAAGAGGCCATACTGCATCATGTTGAAGAAGATGCGTCAATGGGAATGATCAGTTTCACTGTCTATTAATAAGTGGAATTAATTGTACAGGTGGTTGTGTTACCGACATATTTCCAAATGTCTGTAGACAGAAACAATATATTTCCACACATGGGTTCCAGTCCAAAATGTTGTCTACTCACTCCCTTCTACATGTTGTAGAAGTTTGTAACAGGAATTTCCGAACACTCTGTATAGAAGATCACAATGCTAAATGGGGGGCAGACTACAGGAATTGATCCTTGAGAGAATATGGATTTGTGACTGAATTAATATGGATATCTATGAGTCAGGGAAGTGGGGTGATCTTTCTCTCAGCTCTGAGCACGTTAGTTAGCTGACAATAATCATTTCTACCTTCACAGTGCTGCAGTCTTACCTCATACTTCTTTTCTTCAAAAATAACAACATTGTTGTAAATACATATTGCTTTCACCTTTCAATGTGTATTAACATACATCCTTGCTGTCCTTTCTTCATAAGATACAATCGCAAGTCCACACAGCACTACTACATATCCCTGTCTCCTACCACACTTCAAGGAAGAAGGTATCAGACTGTGCAGAGGCAAATACTGTGTGATGACAAGACCAACGATTGTTTAACAGTAACGTAATTTGCTATATTCCTGATATGCACGTCAATAACATACAAAAACCAAATGACATGTCTACCTTGCAGAGTGAGTGAGTGAGTGAGTGTGTGTGTGTGTGTGTGTGTGTGCGTGTGTGTGTGTGAAGGTGCGCCGAAGAGTCAACTTAGTGTCATTATGATATTTGAAGTATTTCAACCAACTGGCATTGTATAAAGCTCTAATTCTCTCTATTTGGTGACGGCGTATTACCGAATTTACGAATACCTGGACAGAAATATTTAGCTGCCATGTAAGTAAATTGACTATAAATATTTGGAAATTTGAATAGTTTCATGTGTTTGCATTACTGATGTCATTGGGACATCTGTGCACAGAGGGCATGTGTTAGCCTGTATTAAGTGTATGTTTCAGTGAAGGCGAATGACTTGTTAACAACAGTGTCCAGAAGTCAAAGAAACTCCTTCCTTACAATGAATTATAACAAAATGAGAGAACTCAGTGATATGAGATGCAATGTAGGAATATTTAATTGAAAGTGGTATGGGGCAGTGATGTAAGACAATAGCTAATACATCAATAACCTACACACTGAGGTGACAAAGTCTCATGGGATAACGATGTGCAAATATATAGGTGGCGATAGCATTGTGTACACAGGATGTAAAAGGAAAGTGCTTTCGTGGAGCTGTAATTTAGAGGATTCAGTATTCCGATATCCACAGTGTGAAGAGTATGGTGAGAAAACTACACTTCAGGTATTACGTCTTGCCGCAGACACTGCAGTGGATGACGGCCTTCACTTAAAGACTGAGAGAAACAGCATTTGTGTATTGTGAGTGCTAACAGACAGGCAAGACTGCATGAAATAACCGCAGAAATCAATGTGGGACGTACAACGACCATATCCGTTAGAACAATGCAATGAAACTTGGCGCTAATGGCAGCAGGTGACCGACGCTTTTGATAACAGCACAACATCCCGGGTAGCAACTCTCCTGGGCTCTTGACTATATCAGTTGAGTGCTCATTTAATTGGTAAGAGCTGATGGTAGGTTTCCAGTGTGGCGCAGACCCCACAAAACCATAGACCCAAGTTGACAACAGGGCAGTGTGCAAGCTGGGAGTGGCTCGATGATGGTGTTGGCTGTGTTAACATGGAACAGGTCAGGTCTTCTGGTCCAACGGAATCTATCTTTGACTGAAAACGGTTATATTCGACTACGGCCATTCATGGACCTCATGTTGCCAAACAATGATGTAATGGCACTGGGTCACAACTGTTTGTGATTTGTTTGAAGAATTTCTGGACAATTCGAGTGAATGGTTTGGCCACCCACATCGCCCAACATGAATCCCATTGAACATTTATGAGACATAACGGAGAGATCAGTTTGTCCACAAAATCCTGCACTGATAACAAATCCACATCTATGGAAGGCTATATAGGCAAAATGGCTCAATATTTCTGTAGGGGACTTCCGAAGACATGCAGAGTCCATGCCGTCTCCAGTTCTGCACTAAGTCAGGCCAAAGGAGATCCGCCATGATAATAGGAGGTATCTCATGACTTGTCATCTCAGTGTACACTGACAGTTCTTTATCACAGAAGGGAGGTTTACACATTTCTACTTTGTCGCTGGTCAGATTTATATTCTGAACTGCTCAGTTTCGCTCCTATGATAGTTTTCTTATTTTGCAATGTGTGTGTGTGTGTGTGTGTGTGTGTGTGTGTGTGTGTGTGTGTGTGTTTTCTATAAAATGACCTAACTTTAGTGTTTTGTGCAGGAGTCTTTCTGGAGAGGACAAAGGAAGGAGGTTGATCCAGGCAGCACAGGAGGGGGCTCTGGAGGAGGTGAGGGCACTGCTCGCTGCAGGTGCGGACGTGGGCGCGAGGGATGGAGACAAGAGAACCGCCCTGCATAGGGCAGCGTGGGAGGGACACGTGGATGTTGCGAGGAGTCTGGTGCAGGCAGGAGCAGAGGTGAATGCCAGGAACATCAGGCAGAACATGCCCCTGCACTCAGCTGCAGCTAGGGGCCACACGGCTATGGTACAGCTGCTGGTGGCCGCCTCTGCTGATCTCAATGCCAGGGGTATGGGTGAGTGTACACCGCTGCACTTTGCGGCAGATCGTGGGCACCCAGGGGCGGCAGCTGTGCTGGTGGACGCAGGAGCCGAGATCTGGGCCACAAATAATTGGGGTTACACCCCACTGGAACTCGCCCAGCGCAACTATGACCTACTGGTAGATTTACTATCATGAAGCTTGCAGTCCTATGAACATCATCTGGAGCACACAACCAATAAATGTTTGCTACATGACATTTCGGTATTTCTGAAGTAAAAAATGCTAAACTTTATCCTTTCATTATTCCTTTGTACCCCTTAATATGTAGCATATATAACTGGTCTAGTAACCACTCAACAAGTGTAATAATGGGAGACAGACGTAAACTTCATTTTAAGGACCAATCTGAAAAACTTTTTCTTGGGCACCATTTACAATAGTCAACAACAAGAAAAAAATACTCCTTTCATTACCACTGCTGTAAAAAATTTTCAGGCAAATTATAGAATGCAGTTGGTGTCACCATCTTGGCACGGGTATCTTTACCGGTATTGACGAAGGTGTGACCTCCCAAACAGAACGAGAATGTTCATGACTATGTGAGATGAGGTCTACTAAGTCACCTTTGACGCACTGAGAGGGAGAAAGTATCCCGGGATGCTGAGCGCAGGTGATTCTGGAATGGAGAGAAGTAGTTGTGAATCATAGGCACCAAAATGCTTAAGGATTCAATTTGAGAACAGTTCATATTGTCAGTCACTTTAACTTCATGTTAAGAGGTGTCTCACAGTGGCTGTGTATCATTGTAAATCAATACACAGGTTCTGCTACATAGTATGTTAGGCTTTTCAGCAACTACCACTTCACGATTTCTACATTTTGCTTTCAGAGGTGAGTGGTCTGCTTACAATCTTTTTCAACAATACTCGACCAACTACAGCTGGACACAGGTGCAAGACAGCACTTTTTACCCTCTGTCTTCTGACAGGCTGAAAATATGAAGTATTACAAGTTGCCACTGCAGAGAAACTCTGCAGTGCTTGCTGTCTCTACCAAGCGGAAAACCTAAGGTAACAGCTGTTGCTGGATAATCGGAAACTCATTTGTCCTCCCTCGAATTTGCGCTACTTCTCGTAGTTTGTACTGCAGCATCAATGAAGTGTCACCCTAAAGTGACAGCTCCTGGTGACTTATTAGTGGTAGCGAGTGCTTCTGAGTGCTACTGTTCACTGCTAATTGTTCACTGCGTTTGGTTCTCTACATTAGCTGCTTGCATATTGGATTTTCATGGATTCATGTGCAAGTTTCTCCATTAGATGTTTCCCCTGACTCCTATGAAGATCTTCCTGTGGACACAGATTCTTCTATAAACCTCTAGAATCTTCTCGACCATTCGGGATGTATACCAGCGACTTTTGTTCACCTTGGTGCATCAGGACGTTGTCCTCATTAAGGCAGTTCCTCAGCAGGCTGCCAGCAAGTGTTACATCATGCAGAGGGCTGGCCTCCTTCCTGACGTCCTCCTGACACCATGCCTTGTGTGTTTACTTAATATTAATCTTAGATGACCATCAGTTTGGCTTTAGGGAAGGTAAAGGCACCAGAGAGAGAATTCTGATATTGCAGTTGATAATGGCAGCAGGACTAAAGAGAAATCAAGACACGTTCACAGGATTTGTCGACCTGGAAAAAGCTCTCGACAATGTCAAATGGTGCTAGATGTTCGAAATTCTGAGAAAACCTGGGGTAGGCTATACAAAAAGACGTGTAATATTCAATATGTACAAGAACCAAGAGGGAGCAATAAGAGTCGGAGATGAAGAACGTAGTGCTCAGATTGAAAAGGCTGTAAGACAGTGATGTAGTCTTTCGCCCATACTGTTCTAGCTATACATCAAAGAACCAATGACGGAAATAAAAGAAAGGTTCGAGCGTGGAATTGAAATTTAAGGTGAAAGGACATCAATCATAACATTCGCTGATGACATTTCTATCCTCAGTGAAAGTGAAGGGGATTTACAGGTTCTGCTGAATGGAATGAAGAGTCTAATGAGCACAGAATATGGACTGAGAGTAAATCAAGGAAAGAGGAAAGTAATGAGAAGTACCAGAAATGAGAACAGTAAGAAACTAAGCATCAGGATTGGTGATCACAAAGTAGATTAGGTTAAGAAATCCTTGTACCTAGGCAGCAAAATAACCCTTGATGGTCGGAGCAAGGAGAACGTCAAAAGCTGACTAGCACTGGGAAAAAGGGCATTCCTGACCAAGAGAAGTCTATCAAAGATAGACCTTAATTTGAGGAAGAAATTTTTGAGAATGTATGTTTGGAGCACAGCATTGTATGTTAGTGAGACATGAACTATGGGAAAAACGTGACAGAAGGGAATCGGGGACTTTGAGATGTGGTGCTACAGAAGAAAATTAGATGGACTGATAAGGTAAGGAATGAGGAGCTTCTCCGCAGAATCAGTGAGGAAGGAAATGCATGGGAAGCACTGACAAGGAGAGGAGACAGGATGTTAGGAATTGTATCAAGACATCAGGAAATAACTTGATTAGTCTTAGAGTTAACCATGGAGGGTAAAAACTGCATCGCAAGACAGAGATTGGAATATACACAGCAAGTAATTGATGTCATAATTTGTAATTGCCAAGCTGAGTTGAAAAGTTCGCCACAGGAGAGGAATTCGTGGTGGGCCACTTGAAACCAGGCAGAACACTGATGACTAAAAAAACATAAAAATAAAAGATAGCTCTTAATAAAGATTATCTCCTTTCCACATCGCTTTGACACTTCTTACACTAATAAAATTCAATAGCTATGAAACTTTCTCCCTAAAATAATTCTTGAGCTTTTATACAATGTACAATTAATTCTTTTATATTTTCAAAAACATTTGTTTTTATGTACATGTTCCTTACAATGTAGTTACACTATATCCACATATATTTTCTACTCTCTGTTCTTTAAGCAGTATGTGTCTTCTTCTTCATGAGGTTGTCTTTCATAGATGACATCATATGTTCTTTCAGTGGACCTGGATGTATTACCTACAGTATTCTTAATGTATATACGCTGGCAGCAAATTATGCTACCAAATAGTCTGTAAAAACTTATATATGTACGTACAACAAGGCAATGTGAGCAAACTATAATTCTTATTAAGCCAATATATGTAGCTACAGAATAGTATTGGATATTTGTCATGGTCTACATGTCTTTCCTGTCTATCATTCAGCTGCTCCACATTCTCCATCCTCTTTTCAGCCACTCTTAGGTAATCTAAAGTTGTCACTACATGTTTCAATGGCTGTTCTAATGTTACCCCTGACATGTTTAGTTCTCTCTCCAATTCTGGACGACAATCGATTTCCATTTTAATACTAAGGGCAATGCCCCTTTCAGTGATTTTGGCCTGTATTATTCTATTCGATTTCGTTGTTCTGTCTGAATGATCAACCTTGTAGGTGTATGTCACTGGAAATCAGTTCCTCATGCAAAGTGGACATATTTTCTTCCTTTGGGCTTATGTGGTCGTTTGTTACCACTAAGATGTCTCCACAAAGTTTTTTCCAAGATGATCAGCTTTCTGACGCAGTGTCGTAGAATGCACTTACTTTTCAGTAACTGAATTTCATACTCGTCCTAGTCAGACAGGTGATATTACAAAAGTTTGTTTTCATATCTTTGTTCCCTTAACAATTGCTTTGAATTCTAGGTGATCTGCTGATAGCAGTAGGTACTCTTTATCTGACTGTATATAAATGGACCTAAATGTACCACTACTTATTGTTGTTGGAAGTGCTTTGTTCTCCACTAGCTCAATGCTAATGATATACTCCAATATATTATCTGACACAAAAACATCCAAATCCATTAGGTTTGGAAGTATGCATTCATATGCTTCTGAAAAGTGTATAGGGAATCGTGCATTCCTAGTATCATCTTAACCTCAGATACTTTACTATCCATATCAGAACCACTGCGGTTCTAGGATTCCTTTTTTCATGTATAATAGCACTTACTAACTGTTTGTACTCACTGGGTTCAAATGGCTCTGAGCACTATGAGACTCAACTGCTGTGGTCATAAGTCCCCTAGAACTTAGAACTACTGAAACCTAACTAACCTAAGGACATCACACACATCCATGCCCGAGGCAGGATTCGAACCTGCGACCGTAGCGGTCGTGCGGTTCCAGACTGCAGCGCCTTTAACCGCACGGCCACTCCGGCCGGCTTTGTACTCACTACTCAATTCTTTAAATGTTGAGGACAATTGTATCATCTGTCCTTGAATGATGATGAATGCAGCTATTCATTTTAGTCCTGCGTGTATTGTCTTTAGTAAATATGTAATGAATTATTGCAGTTTATTCATACCGTCTTCAAGATTTGCTATGTCACTAAAGAGTCTACTGTGTTTAAGCCCAGTCAGTATTTTCTTAATCTGGCTGTATTACCTCTTAACTTTTCCCCTGCACTGTTGGATAACCCTGTTTCCTGCTCATACAGCTCTGTGGAATTTTTCGTCAAGGATTCTCAGTCTCACATAAGTCACTATTTTTCATGCTGCAGTCTACCCTCGAATTTTCTTATCGTTTAATAAGAGTTCAGCTGGTTTGCACGTACTTTTATCTGCATATTCCTAGGCATCTTAATTGTCACATTGAGTAGGTCTGTTGCATGCACTTCATATGGGCTTTAGAACTACGCCTCTAGCTTTGTAGAATGACCCCTCTTTGTGATCGCTTCATACAGAAGATCTTTATCTCATGCCTTAAATACTCTTGGATTCTCCATGTTGTCATAGTAAATCCCACTGATTATTTTACTACTTTTATCCTTTCTGGTGGCACTCTGTGTGGTTCTTGCATTCTGCTTCAAAAATGACAAACATAATCATCATAAATATAGCAACAGTTACTTCCTCTCTTTGTAGGTCTCATGGTATGATGACATTTCGCCCTAACTATAACTCAAAAGGTGTGTACCCATCGCTACTATTTGGCGCTGTGTCAAATACAAAAGTAGTGTATGATACCATTAGACCCCCATTACTTTGGTTCACTTTTATGAAGTGTCCACCAACCTCCTGTGTGTTCTCTCGAGTACCTCATTTGTCTGTGGATGACACACTGGAGTCTAGTTCCTCTGGATAGTTAATACTTTACTTACTGTCTCGAACACTTCGCTTAAAAATTAGACACATGTTCGATCAACTGGAGTGACTGAATTTAGTACCTCACCCCAATTTCTTTTATAAATTTCTAGACCACTCGATTGGTGCTGCTACCATGAAAAGGTTCAGATCGCTTTGGGATGTCAAGATGTACCGATTGCCACTTCTTAGATCTAAGGAACTTACTATGTTAGTGTTATATTTCTCAAATACTGTTGTCACTCCATCTGCAATTACTAGAGGTATATTTTACTTCGTCTCTGTGAACTTATTCCTTCGACATTTGTCGCACCTTCTAATGTATTCACCAACAACTACTCTCATACCTTTCAACTGCGTATAAATAGTTACTTGGTCTTAGTTTCTGTGTGTCTCTTGATGCCTACCTGAAAGATTCTCGTCCATTTCCTTCATAATTTTGGCAATTTTCTCTGTTCTATTTTCCTCGTTTCGTTCCTTGTGTTCCTTGAGCTCCCACTCTTTCTATGCATTTACTTAATCCTCTGGATCATCAGACGTTGTTGTTGTTGTTGGGATCTTCAGTCCTGAGACTGGTTTGATGCAGCTCTCCATGCTACTCTATCCTCTGCAAGCTTCTTCATCTCCCAGTACTTACTGCAACCTACATCCTTCTGAATCTGCTTAGTGTATTCATCTCTTGGTCTCCCTCTACGATTTTTACCCTCCACACTGCCCTCCAATGCTAAATTTGTGATCCCTTGATGCCTCAGGACACGTACTACCACCCGATCCCTTCTTCTAGTCAAGTTGTGCCACAAACTTCTCTTCTCCCCAAGCCTATTCAATACCTCCTCATTAGTTATGTGCTCCACCCATCTAATCTTCAGCATTCTTCTGTAGCACCACATTTCGAAAGCTTCTATTCTCTTCTTGTCCAAACTATTTATCGTCCATGTTTCACTTCCGTACATGGCTACACTCCATACAAATACTTTCAGAAACGACTTCCTGACACTTAAACCTATACTCGATGTTAACAAATTTCTCTTCTTCAGAAATGATTTCCTTGCCATTGCCAGTCTACATTTTATATCCTCTCTACTTCGACCATCATCAGTTGTTTTGCTCCCCAAAATCAACACTCCTTTACTACTTTAAGTGTCTCTTTTCCTAATCTAATTCCCTCAGCATCACCCGACTTATTTCAACTACATTCCATTACCCTCGTTTTGCTTTTGTCGATGTTCATCTTAGACCCTCCTTTCAAGACACTGTCCACTCTGTTCAACTGTTCGTCCAAATCCTTTGCTGTCTCTGACAGAATTACAATGTCATCAGTGAACCTCAAAGTTTTTATTTCTTCTCCATGGATTTTAATACCTACTCCAAATTTTTCTTTTGTTTCCTTTACTGCTTGCTCAATATACAGATTGAATAACATCGGGGAGAGGCTATAACCCTGTCTCACTCCCTTCCCAACCACTGCTTCCCTTTCATGTCCCTCGACTCTTACAACTGCCATCTGGTTTCTTACAAATTGTAAATAGCCTTTCGCTCCCTGCATTTTACCTCTGCCACCTTCAGAATTTGAAAGAGAGTATTCCAATCAACATTGTCAAAAGCTTTCTCTAAGTCTACAAATGCTAGAAACGTAGGTTTGCCTTTCCTTAATTTTTCTTCTAAGATAAGTCGTAGGGTCAGTATTGCCTCATGTGTCCCAACATGTCTGTGGAATCCAAACTGATCTTCCCCAAGGACAGCTACCAGGTTTTCCATTCATCCGTAAAGAATTCGCGTTAGTATTTTGCAGCTGTGACTTATTAAACTGATAGTTAGGTAATTTTCACATCTGTCAACACCTGCTTTCTTTGGGATTGGAATTATTACATTCTTCTTAAAGTCTGAGGGTATATCGCCTGTCTCATACATCTTGCTCACCAGATGGTAGAGTTTTGTCAGGATTGGCTCTCCCAAGGCCGTCAGTAGTTCTAATAGAATGTTGTCTACTCCCGGGGCCTTGTTTCGACTTAGGTCTTTCAGTGCTCTGTCAAACTGTTCACGCAGTGTCGTATCTCCCGAGTCATCTTCATCTATCTCCTCTTCCATTTCCATAATATTGTCCTTATATAGACCCCTCTATATACTCCTTCCACCTTTCTGCTTTCCCTTCTTTGCTTAGAACTGGGTTTCCATCTGAGCTCTTCATATTTGAGCAAGTGGTTCTCTTTTGTCCAAAGGTCTCTTTAATTTTCCTGTAGGCAGTATCTATCTTACCCCTAGTGAGTTAAGCCTCTACATCCTTATATCTGTCCTCTAGCCATCCCTGCTTAGCCATTTTGCATTTTTGAGACGTTTGTATTCGTTTTTGCCTGCTTCATTTACTGAATTTTTATATTTTCTCCTTTATCTATTAAATTGAATATTTCTTCTGTTATCCAAGGATTTGTACCAGCCCTCGTCTTTTTACCTACTTGATCGTCTGCTGCCTTCACTACTTCATCCCTCAGAGCTACCCATTCTTCTTCTACTGTATTCCTTTCCCCCATTCCTGTCAATTGTTCCCTTATGCTCCCCCTGAAACTCTGTACAACCTCTGGCTTAGTCAGTTTATCCAGGTCCCATCCCCTTAAATTCCCACCTTTTTGCAGTTTCTTCAGTTTTAATCTACAGTTCATAACCAATAGATTGTGGTCTGAGTCCACATCTCCCCCTGGAAATGTTTTACAATTTAAAACCTGGTTCCTACATCTCTGTCTTACCATTATATAACCTATATGATACCTTCTAGTATCTCCAGGGTTCTTCCAGGTAGACAACCTTCTTTCATGATACTTGAACCAAGTGTTAGCTACAATTAAGTTATGCTCTGTGCAAAATTCTACCAGGCGGCTTCCTCTTTCATTTCTTACCCCCAATCCATATTCACCTACTATGTTTCCTTCTCTCCCTTTTCCTACTCTCGAATTCCAGTCACCCATGACTATTAAATTTTCGTCTCCCTTCAGTACCTGAATAATTTCTTTTATCTCCTCATACATTTCATCAATTTCTTCATCATCTGCAGAACTAGTTGGCATATAGACTTGCACTACTGTAGTAGGCGTGGGCTTCGTGTCTATCTAGGCCACAATAATGCGTTCACTGTGCTGTTTGTAATAGCTTACCCGCACACCTATTTTTTATTGATTATTAAACCTACTCCTGCATTACCCCTATTTGATTTTGTATTTATAACCCTGTATTCACCTGACCAAAAGTCTTGTTCCTCCTGCCACCGAACTCCACTAACTCCCACTATATCTAACTTTAACCTATCCATTTCCCTTTTTAAATTTTCTAGCCTATCTGCACGATTAAGGGATCTGACATTCCACGTTCCGATCCGTAGACCGGCAGACGACATTCAGCTTAATGCATCATGATATGCATTGAGCTGTCTGGGTTTATACACAGTTCCATAAGATTACTCGTCTACTTTCAAACTTTCGAACATTGATAATTCTTTGTCACTGGAAATGCACATCAGTTGCTTGTGATTTGATACTATAGTAAAATTTCTCCCACAGCCAAATGCCCTGAATTGCTTTATAGTACATACAATTTCTGAGCACTCTCACTCAGTTGCAGAATAGTTCATTTCAGCTTTATTCAACTACTATGAATCATAGGTAGTTGGTTAATCTGCATCTATCTTCCCTCATGCCAGAACTGTTCCCAAAGCTTTTCCGCTGGCATCAGTAATCAGTATCAAGAGTTCCACGAAATCTGGGTAGCCCAAAATGGGTGGCTTTACTAATTTCTCTCTGTTACTCAAATGTTGATTGATGCTGATTTCGCCATTCATTAAGCACTTTAATCTTGAACAGTGTTTCGTGAGGAATTTGCAATTTTACTGAGCTTTAGAAAGAACTGGCGATAATATTCAGCAAGCCCTGAATATCCTTTTCATTCCTTGTGGATTTCTACTACAGCAACAGCCGACTATAGCTGTACAGTGATTGTTCTGATGAGTCTTCCTGAGAACCGACATTCTTGAAAAACCTTATAGACTGGTCTTGAATATTCTAGACTCTTGTTAGCATCTGCTTTGTCCTCACTTAGCCATTACACCAACTCAGTTTCCTCAGCAGGCTAGCAACAATACTTGTTTCATATGGACTTCCTGTTGTCTGCCTGACACCACACCTCCCTGTGTTGTTTTACAATTACCATTAATAAGATTTTTCTCTTTTCCTCACAGCTATGCGACTTCTTACGTTAATAAAATTTGATAGGCATAATATTCTGTGACATCTTCGAAAACCACCAATATTTCGACAGATGAACACCCAGTTAGTTTCAAGGAACAAGTCGTGAGATATTTGTAGTTGTCAAGATATCATCCGTTTGTATCCAAGTAAGTTGTCTGAACAAATTCTCTGCTTTATTTGATTACTGAAAGAACTTGTTGGGAGCATGTATGGAGCTATGTTAAACGAGTGTAAAGTGTATCAGATCCAGATTACTGTCATGTAAGCTGTACGGTTAGAATGCACCTTCAGTTCTGATCTCAGATTACATTTACTTTTGTCTCTGCACTACAGGTGTTGCAGTAGTTTGTGCATTTAATTACAGTGTGAAACCAAGCAATGGAAACTCAGGTAGGAATATCAATAATGTAGGAAAAGATAGATTGCTATTTACCATAAAGAAGAGACATTAATTTTCGCACAGGCACAATCAAAATTCACATAAAGCTTTCAGACACAGCCTTCAGCAGCAAGAGAGAAACACACACGATTCATACACTCAAGCAAGAACACCTCATGCGCACATTACCGCCAACTTGGGCTGTAATGCAACTATCATGTGGGATGCAAGCAGCAATCTGCAGGAGGTGGGGAAGGGTAAGGGATAGTAGGGCCTGGGGAGAGAGATGAACTGTGTCTGGTGGAGCATGCAATGACTAGTCAGTCAGGAGGTTGTTGGGCAGTGAGGTGGGGGAGGGGGGGGTGAAAGGAGCAAAGAAGGAGAGGAGTAGGGAAATATGGGCAGGTGTGTTTGCAGAAGGCAGCAAATAAACAGGCTGGCAGACGAGAATGGGGAGGAGATGAGAAAACAGAGGGACTGGAAACTTTTGGGTGGAAGATGTGCAGACAGAATCTTATTTCAAGTGTAGGCTGTGATAATTAAGGCAGTGGAGAATATGTTGTAAGGATAACGCCCATTTCTGCAATTCGGATAAGCTGGTGGTGGAGGGAAGGATCTGGATGGCTCAGGTACCAAAGCAACAATTGAAATCAACTATATTATGTTCAGCTGCATGATGTGGCGCAGGGTGTTCTACTTTGCTCTTGGCCAGTTTGGCAGTGGATGTTCATCCTTGTCGACAGATAGTTGGTGGTCATACCAATATAAAAAACGTGTGCAGTGATTGCAGCAGAGCTGGTAAATGACTGGTCTTAATGGGGTTGGATAAATGTGTTGCAGGACTGGAATAGGAAGTGCTGGTTGGATGGATTCGGCAGGTCTTGCGCCTGGGTCTTGGATAGGGATATGATCTTTGTGGTAAGATATTGTGGTTGGGAGTGGCATTGGAATGGATCAAGATGTGGAGATTGGTGGGTGATGGAACAACACTTTAGGAGAGGTGGCAAGTATCAATGGAAGTATAGGTAATCAAAGCCCTGGTGAAGGATGTGGTTCAGTTGCTCCAGTCTGGGGTGGTACTGAGTGATAAAGGGGACACTCCTTTGTGGCTGGTTCTTTGAGGTATAGAAGGATTGGGTGTATGAGGGGAAATGACATGGGGCATCTGTTTGTGGACTAGGTTTGAGGGATAATGTCTGTCTGTGTGGAGGCCTTGGTAAGATCAGCATACTGAGCAAGGGGTTTCCTGTTACTGCAGATACGCCATCTCTGGGTGGCCAGGCTGTATGAGAGGGATTTTTTGATGTGAGCGGGATGACAGCTCTCGAAATGCAGGTACTGTTTGTGGTTGGTGCTTTTAATGTGGACAGAGGTGTGGATAGAGCCATCAGAGGGGAGTAGGTCAATATCTAGGAAGGTGTTACGCTGGGTTGAGGAGGACCATGTAATGCGGATGGGAGAAAAGGGTTTGAGGTTGTGAAGGAATGAAGATAGGGTGGAGAAGGATTCCAGACTCCACCTCCATATGTTATCCAACCTGCTGACATCCTACTGCCACCTTGGGCACCACTATCCAACCCCTGTTGTACACAAGGTGTTCCTCCTCTTCCACACCTCATAGCAGCTAAACCCTACATGCTGGACTTCCAAAGACCTACTCTCCTTCTTCCAATCCCTGCAATGGAAGCACTTCTTTGCCACCGATCTGTCCAACCAAAACCATCCTAATTCCAGGGCCTGTCTCTCACCACACTTGTGCACTACTATTCCTTACCCTTCTCCGCCCCCCACCAGATTGCTGCTTGCATCCCACGTGACGGCTGCATTCCAGCCCAAGATGCTGGAGCTGGCAGTGATGTGTGCACGAGGTGTGCTTGCATGTGTATACGAATGGTGTGTCTTTCTCTTTTGCTGATGAAGGCTTTATGTGAGTGTCATTTAATTGTACCTGTCTGCAACTTAACGTGTCTTCTTTACAGTAAGTGGTCATCTGTCTGTCCCTACACTGTTGATTACAATAAGACATTGGTGAAAATATTGGTACATCATGCACGCCTCATCAGCAGTTGTATCACCAGTTTACATACAATTAAGAATTGAAGAACCACCTCATATCATTCTATTCCCACACAGCTGTAACGTTGCTGCTACTATGCAGATTAACATGTGTAAGGGAACACTGACTGTCGTGTGACACAACACTATAGCCTTTGAACCCAATTTTAACATTTCCCAAGAGTACATTCCCCTCCGTCTGGCATCATGTCGGCACAGTCCTTTCACCAGCCGGAGTAACTCTGGCCGGAGAGGCGCTGCTGCCGTCGGTGCCCTCACTGCACTAGCCAGCTGTCTGCCCAGCTACAGCTCAGGTGAACTACACAACAAATCGGGTAGTGTTACATATTTGTGCAGGCCACTGGATCACAAAATTAAGTATGTTCCAGATCTTGTAAGATAGTAAAATTCAAAGTTGCTTGTAATTTTTAATATTTTCTTTGGAGATAGAACTACAGAATTTGTGCAATAGATAAGAAACGAATACGAGTAGCAGTCTCAACTGACACTCAGAGGCTTACAGCTCACTACCATGCAGTAACTACAGTGTATCTTAAAAGCTGTAATAAAGCAGGAATGTAATATAACACCGTTTCATACTTAGAAAATTTAACCACAGAGTTCTGATATACTGAAGCAGCTTACAATGGAATAAGTGCCGGAGATCCAATTTATTACCTGTATGGAAGTTGTGTAAGTGACCAAAAGCAATAATACAGTGAGAAATGAACGATACAACATGTCAAAAGAAACATTTCTGTCGTCACCATATTGTTTTGTATACATTTCGCCATTAGACTACAAGCCCATAAACAACTGACGCTCCGTTTGAGCCAGGGGATAGATTGCTAACTGCGAATGCAGCAGTAGTCCAAAACACGTTTCAGAACGCTACACACCACATGGGATAGACACAAGAAAGAATCGTAGATGTAAGTCGATGAGGAAATCGTAATAATATCCAAGAAATAAGATTGTCTACTGTGGCTGAAAATCAAGTAAATAATTGTGACAGTACAAGGCTAACAAATGACCTACTGTAAAGTTTATGAATTGAAAAGAAAGTAACATTACCAACAGAGATGAAACAATTTCTCTGGTTTTTCTTAGTAGGTTAAGTCGAGTACGTTTTCTGATTTTTTTGTGAAAGACAATCTTATCTGTATCGAATCAAGCGACTGTAGCTGAAGACAATGAGCTTCTTCATCCTTCAGCATACTTACAAAAAGGCGCAGCTACTGTAAGACATCAGCCACAGTTCAAACTTTTATGAATGGTTTTCATTTAAGAGACATATCAGGCTTTTTATGGTGCAGATGGAGATTTTGTTTGTGTAATGCACAGTTTTTATGTTATGCCACTCTGGCTGAATATGTCGCCTTGGACTCCGCCAGAGTGGCCGCTGCACCCTGGGTGTCTGCAAATGCCTCAGAGTCATTGTCAACAGCCAGTGTATAAGCGTTTCCTTCAATAAAGAATGTGTTAGCTAATGGAGAATTTCTGATTATGACCCTTGAGGAACTAAGAGTTTGCATCCAACACCCTGCACACCATGGTGAGACAACCGTCATTGCATATAATAATACGAGGGCAGTTCAATAAGTAATGCAACACATTTTTTTTCTCGGCCAATTTTGGTTGAAAAAACCGGAAATTTCTTGTGGAATATTTTCAAACATTCCCGCTTCGTCTCGTATAGTTTCATTGACTTCCGACAGGTGGCAGCGCTGTACGGATCTGTTAAAATGGCGTCTGTAACGGATGTGCGTTGCAAACAACGGGCAGTAATCGAGTTTCTTTTGGCGGAAAACCAGGGCATCTCAGATATTCATAGGCGCTTGCAGAATGTCTACGGTGATCTGGCAGTGGACAAAAGCACGGTGAGTCGTTGGGCAAAGCGTGTGTCATCATCGCCGCAAGGTCAAGCAAGACTGTCTGATCTCCCGCGTGCGGGCCGGCCGTGCACAGCTGTGACTCCTGCAATGGCGGAGCGTGCGAACACACTCGTTCGAGATGATCGACGGATCACCATCAAACAACTCAGTGCTCAACTTGACATCTCTGTTGGTAGTGCTGTCACAATTGTTCACCAGTTGGGATATTCAAAGGTTTGTTCCCGCTGGGTCCCTCGTTGTCTAACCAAACACCATAAAGAGCAAAGGAGAACCATCTGTGCGGAATTGCTTGCTCGTCATGTGGCTGAGGGTGACAATTTCTTGTCAAAGATTGTTACAGGCGATGAAACATGGGTTCATCACTTCGAACCTGAAACAAAACGGCAATCAATGGAGTGGCGCCACACCCACTCCCCTACCAAGAAAAAGTTTAAAGCCATACCCTCAGCCGGTAAAGTCATGGTTACAGCCTTCTGGGACGCTGAAGGGGCTATTCTGTTCGATGTCCTTCCCCATGGTCAAACGATCAACTCTGAAGTGTATTGTGCTACTCTTCAGAAATTGAAGAAACGACTTCAGCGTGTTCGTAGGCACAAAAATCAGAACGAACTTCTCCTTCTTCATGACAACGCTAGACCTCACACAAGTCTTCGCACCCGAGAGGAGCTCACAAAACTTCAGTGGACTGTTCTTCCTCATGCACCCTACAGCCCCGATCTCGCATCGTCGGATTTCCATATGCCTGGCCCAATGAAGGACGCAATCCGTGGGACGCACTACGCGGATGATGAAGAAGTCATTGATGCAGTACGACGTTGGCTCCGACATTGACCAGTGGAATGGTACCGTGCAGGCATACAGGCCCTCATTTCAAGGTGACGTAAGGCCGTAGCATTGAATGGAGATTACGTTGAAAAATAGTGTTGTGTAGCTAAAAGATTGGGGAATAACCAGGTGTATTTCAATGCTGAATAAAACAACCCCTGTTTCAGAGAAAAAAGGTTGCATTACTTATTGAACTGCCCTCGTATAACAGTGCCTGCACACCCAACACTATTACACTGGTGTCAGTAGCAGCCTTTGACAGCTAACGATGTTGTCTACCAGTGTTTAGCAGCATCATCTCGACGTGGTGAGTGAGGACAAACTATTTTTATTCTTCTTTTCGTACAAATAATTAACAGTGGTGGGATAATTATATTGGAGAGTCAGTTTAAAAGTTCGATTCGTGAAATTGGACTCTGGCAATAGTCTGACTGAATTTGTGGGTTTTATTTTACTAGAGAAATATGTTCAGCTTTTTGCCCAGGTAAGTGTGAGCAGCGTAATTTGCTAGCATATATTGCCCCGTGTGAGCAGTCTTCACCAGAGTCTTGTTTTAGATGTTAAAGGCCAGGGTATTACGCAAGAGGATGTCGAGAGTTCCCATAGCCATAAGCATTAAGCAGTGTTTGTAGGCAAAAGTGTAATGTGAGATTACTACTAAGTTTATCTCGATATTAGTCCTATTAGAATCTGCCCTATTGTTGTAGCGGCAGGTACTACAATGGGTAACCGCTACACAGACAGTTCAGGCTTTGGTACAATGAATGGAACATATGAGAGCATATCACATAGAAGTATTAAATGATGACAGTGTCAGTACCCATCCTAGTGGCCTGAGCCACTACCATAGTTCTCCTTTTTCAGGTAAAGCAGAAGAGAATTTTTTGAATCTGCTGTCATCAGAGGGACAGGTGAAAGTATGTGTAATGTTTCATCAGAAATTGAGAAACATTCAGACATTTGCAGTTCTTAGGAAAGGATTATTGCATTCTTATGGGCAAACGAAGAGTTGTAGATGTAATCGGGAAAAATTAAACAGTCTGTCAGAAAGACAGGGTGAGTCCACAAAGTTTTGCTGGTAGAACAAGAAAACTTAAAGCCAATCTGCGTCAGTTGATCGAAAGTGATGATGTGGGTTGAAGTCCTGTGGCAAGCAGAAAAAAGAGCACTAGACGCATTCCTGCAGGGTTGAAAACTCATGTATAAATAAACGCATCGACTGAGTTGCTGAGGGACTCAGAAGCCATAAGAAAGGCATCAGCATTGAAGGAGACATACAGAGTGAGTTGCGTCCAGGGAAAAGGAGTATCTTTTCCCGCTGACGTCGAATTTATAGTTGTGGACGATCAGGCTTCTGACAGAGGTTCAAAAATGGTGCAAATAACTGTGAGCACTATGGGACTCAACATCTGAGGTCATCGGTTCCCTAGAACTTAAAACTACTTAAACTTAACTAACCTAAGGACATCACACGCATCCATGCCCGAGGGACGATTCGAACCTGCGACCGTAGCAGTCACGCGATTCTGGACTGAAGTGCCTAGAACCGCACAGACACCACGGCCGGCTACTGACAGAGGCATTGTGGTCAACCACAGGGTGGGAAGCGTGACACCAGGAACAAGGCTACAGGAAGAATAGAGGGAATGGTAGGAAGGTACAAAATGTGAGTAGCTTACTAGAAACAGCAACAGGGGCCGAGAGTCCCAGAGTGGCACTCCCAATCAACTTTAGCACAAATTAAATGTGTGTCTACACGTGCAATTTTGTTTCAAATGGATTACTGAATGGAGGGGGACACAAGTTTTTGTTGGACACAGGTGCACAAGTGGGCGTGGCAAATTTGGACCTCATGGAAAAGAGACGATATAAGTTATGTGATGTGGGTGTGCTTCCACTTGCATCTGATGTACTGAGTTTCTATGCGGAGGCAAAACATTTCCAGGAATGTATGGCATTTTTACATGTGCAGAGGAAGGTTGCTATATAGTTATAGGGTTAGTTTTCCTATACAAGCATCACACTACCTTGGGCAGTGCACAGTGGAAATCGATGGATCGTCGTTTCATCCAAGAAAAACTGCTGTCAGCAGTACCACAGCATAATGTACCGGGTGATCAAAAATTTGAAAACTTAATAAACAACGGAATAATGTAGATAGAGAGGTAAAAATTGACACACATGCTTGGAATGACATGGGGTTTTATTAGAACAAAAAAAAACAAAGAAACAAAACCGAAGTATTGCCAGACGCGTGAAAGATCTCTTGCGCATGTTGTTTGGTGATGATCGTGTGCTCAGCCGCCACTTTCGTCATGCTTGGCCTCCCAGGTCCCCAGACCTCAGTCCTTGCGATTATTGGCTTTGGGGTTACCTGAAGTCGTAAGTGTATCGTGATCGACCGACATCTCTAGGGATGCTGAAAGACAACATCTGATGCCAATGCCTCACCATAACTCCGGACATGCTTTACAGTGCTGTTCACAACATAATGCCTCGACTACAGCTATTGTTGAGGAATGATGGTGGACATATTGAGCATTTCCTGTAAAGAACATCATCTTTGTTTTGTCTTACTTCGGTATGCTAATTATTGCTATTCTGATCAGATGACGCGCCATCCGTTGGACATTTTTTGAACTTTTGTATTTTTTTCCTTCTAATAAAACCCCATGTCATTCCAAGCATGTGTGTCAATTTGTGCCTCTCTATCTACATTATTCTGTGATTTATTCAGTTTTCAAATTCATACTGACGTTTTGATCATCCGGTATAGCTCTGTACAGATTAAACTACGGGAAAGAGCGCTGAGGATTGATATGAGCAATAAAGTGCTACAATGTCAGGAAATTTGCTGTGATTCTACATAGGAAATGATTTTCTGGTAAATCTGTTGTGCGTGGTAGAGTCACTGAGAGAGTCATGAATTAAGAATGTAGTATGTGTACTGGAGATGGAAAGTGGGCAAGTAGTACCTGCTGGAATACGTAACTTTGGAACGTAAGACATGGGCTTATGTAAGTTACTGTTGGTCGCCAGTTTTGGAGATTTTGGAAGATGATCTTCCGAAGCTGCAAGTATAACTGCATTAGAGGAAAAAGCGAAATACTTGGAAGCGATGAAAAAATTAGGAACAGAGGAGCTACTATTGGACTTTGAGGACTGGTTTAATCCTTTTGGGTCTTTGGCAGTGACTCCAGCCATGCAACACAGTCCAATTGCGAGTGAGTAACATGTAACTTATCATCTACAACTAGTGATGGAAGAGTTCATTAACCAACAATTACAAGACAGCGTTGTTGAGTCTTTGAGTAGCACCATTCTCGATGGCACTGAAGAAGAATACAGGGGGAATCAAAGTATCCTGGTTTTGCTACTATTTTAGACTTCAATTAAGGGACGTATTTAATGGGTTATATGCACCACTATAGGAAGTTTGATATTTAGGCCATGTGATTAGTTGTGATGGAATTTTGATTCTTGATTAGTGAAGGCAGTACAGGTTCTTTCAGTGTCTTGTGTAGAGGAGAAGTTTTATCCACTATTAGAATTAGCAAATTATAATAGGAAATGTCTCCCAAAATTTGCAGAAGTAGCACAACCTCTCTCTCACTTATTAGGGGAAATGTGTGGAATTCCAGTGGGCTTCAGACTAGGGATGGCAGTTATCGCTGAAACAATTGGGGTTTCGTTATACAGTTTTTTTTTATCTCCAGTTTAACCTGACTTTTAGAAACACTCAAAATAACCGGTTTCTGAAAGAACAGATTTTCGATTTTTTATCTTTGTTATTTGTTTTATTCCAAGGAAATTACAACTAGGCCTATATTAAATTTACCTACTATTCTGGGGAATATTGTGGATGTTTTCTCCTTATATGGTGTCTCAAGTTTCTTGTGTCTCCTCCCATTTTTAATCTTTTAAGGCAAATGGAGCACTGTACTTCATTGCTAGAACATTTTGTAAAATACTTTCTGACTAGATATGGTGCCATTCTGCATTACAGCTGGTGTCCAGCGAGGAGTGACAAACTGTCATATAGTGGAGTTGGGGCAAGTCTTCCACACCGAACGTGCATGCACATCGTCTGATAGGCCATGCCACATGACAAGAGGTACACTGTTGTCTCAGCAACGTTGTATGAATTCTTATGCCGCGAGTTTGATGCTCGATTTTAAGCTAACGATATTGTGATTAAAATTAAGGTGATTGGTTTTCACATGTTCTTTAGCAACCCAATTACTCAAAGCAATGAAAATTTTATAACTTAACATTCCTCATTTAAGAAAATAGCTTTATTTAAAATAAAAATTTTTAGCAGCACTGCTGTGACAAATTGATATACTGTTTCTTTATCTGGTTGTAAGTAAAAAGTAAAAACTGTTGTAACTGGGACCAAACAAATACCAAAGAGAGCGATTATTCAGAACTGAAGTACCAGGACAGGTTTTAACTGGTCGACTTTTCCCCTCTATACTTCAGAGTGTGAAGATATGTTTGTAAAACTGAAAGAATTGTTGAGAACTAGTCAAGGGTTGTTTTTCCACATAATTAGATCATATTGTCATGTGCCACCAGTAATCATGCTTTTCTCTGTGTTTTAAGTTGATAACTAGACAGGACGGATCATTTTGTTGTCTATGTCTCACAGTGTGTAAACAAAATGGACAGAAATTATTTTACCACAGAGAAGAAATCCCGAACCTTAGATATGACATGATTTAGTTACAACGTTATCTATATGGTATGCAATTGAGACTGGTGATGGATGATGAAGCAGTAATATGCGTAATAGGGTTAAAAGACAAATCAAGTAGGTTGACACGTTGGGCACTGAAATGTAGTGTATTTCATTTTTAGGTAGTCCATCAACATAGCAAGAATCATGGGACTGCAGAAGGCCTCGACAGGGAGGTTTGGGCGTTACGCAGAGCCACTCCAGAGTGGCACAAAGCACAAGCATCAGCCTGTAAACTGTTTGCAGCAGAGTTCTTTGTGCACAGTATGGTGTTATGCAATAAAATGAAACTGACGCGTAAGGAAGTTTTGACACAGGCACATTCTCACATGTCATCAGGTTACAGGGGTCTACTACAAGCAAAAAGTTTCACATTTCATTGATACGCTCCAATTTCTCAAGCATGAGATCGAAAAGTACTTGCACGAAATTCTTATATAAATTTGAAATCTTCATATTCTTACACGTAATTTCTGTGATTTCCCGTTCCATCTCCTTTCTCGTTCTAGCACACAATCTTATCACTAATTTTGTAGCTATTCCTCCCATTGTCAAAACTTATTCTCCGGTTAACTTCACTAGCCCTGCCAGAATCACAGGTTCTGTTACCCCGCCTTTGTTCTCCGGTTAGGCGTTATTACGTGTTCGTACGACGCGCTTTCCTCGCTATCCGATAATAGAATTAAGCGGCTGCTAACTGGGCATTGTGCAACTGGTCCTTAGTAGTGTAACATTCCGCCAAAAACTTTGTCAAAAAGTCATTTTCTCGGATACACCGTAATGATACCTGTTAGTCCACTCTGGTAGCCTGAATCTAAGGATTTCGCATAATATTTACAACACTGGTCATTCGCACAGCGCATCAACCACGTAAATAAACAACGATTGACATTCATCTGTTCGAGTATATTTTGCTCAGCTCTTACAGCCCCGTCCGCTTTTCTTTGCGGGAAAATTTTTTTATTTGTAAATGCGACGGGGATTCCCCTGGCGGATACATCACATACACTGCGCACACATTCAAAAATCAAGTTCGGAGTATTTCAGAGATCTACTTAGAATGTGTTCAAAGATGTTAAAAAACAAACTGGGATGCGTTTCTAAATCATATGCATAATCGAAACACCAATGTGTGCTGAATGCTAAGTGCTTTCGGAAACAAGGTTTTTTTTCTTCAAGAATATGAAATATGAATTTGGCGCACCCTGACATTGTCGTCCAGGGCAGATACCCCGGTTTGCCCCCCCCCCCCCCCCCCCTAGATCTGAGCCTCTGGAAGACACAATGCATGTGCGCCAAAGCTCTCCATTCATTCTCCGTTTATACTCTGACAGCTCCGTAGCTGTCTTTTCTGCTGATGATTAGGATGTCTGCATTATTGATCACCGAATATAGCACATTCACACCTATATGTACTCCATTTTGATTGGCATAAATAGGAAGATGTTATCACAGCCCAACCTTGCGTTCGGCGCACCTCCAGATGTCGGTTAGCTGTGTCAATGAAATACTATTTGATTTTCACAACGATGTTTTAAAGACTTCTAGTGCATAGTGCCGTTGTTTGCATAATGACAGGTGTTAATTTTTGCTTGCGACGTATTTTAATTCTCTGTGTGATCCTTAGTTTAAACTCTTAAATTCATATATAGAGAGAACTCTGTAGAACAGATTTTAGTGTTTGTTTATTTTCCCATTTATATTTTCCGTACATTCGAACCTCAGTAGTGCCTCAGTCAGGTAATTTTATTTTTTCCTTTGGTCTGTTTGTAATTTATCAGTTACTTATGACTTCTTCGTTTGTACTTTTTGAGAACTTATTTGTGTTCTACACAGTACAGTATCCTAGGGACAGTGCTTGCCGTGAGCAGACTCGAGGAGATTTCACTATTGTCTGTCTGTAAACAACCAATGCTCAAAACCAGTGAGCAAGCTATATGGCGTGCTCCTTACGCTCTAGCAACATGTACGAGGCACTACCCAGTGCTGTTAATGTATCTGAGCCAAACACAGGAAGCCGCTCCTGTTGGTCTTGCGGCTGATTTCCCTGCCCGGTCTGGACATGTGCAGAGGATGAGTATGCTAGTCATTGGGAAAAATGGAAATTTGTGGTAAGGACTATGGGACCAAATTGCTGGGGTCATCGCTCCCTAGGCGTACACACTACTTAATCTAACTTACACTAAGGATAACACACACACCCATGCCCAAGGGAAGACTCGAAACTCCGACAGGGGGAGCAACGCGAACTGTGGCAAGGCGCTCTAGACCGCACAGCTATCCCGAGCGTCTGGCCATTGGGAGATCCAGCATTTGGCTGGTAATGGAGTCCCTCAGGGAAATAGCAGACAGGATGGGAATGAATTCCAGTGTGCACTCAGTATGTTTTCCAGGGGATCTCGTTCGAGATGTGGAGGACCCTGTGCCAGCATCTACCGAGTGTACAAGGTGCTATCAGCTGCAAGTGATGGGACATGTCAGTAAGAATGAGGCTTGCTGATTGCATTCCGAGGCCATCCTCGGTTTCTTGTGGCGTAGCATTGCATGCAGGGTGCAGGTTAAACTGACTACTTATAGGATCCCACTCAGGGTCAATTGCAGTCCTCTGCTTTGCAGCAGAGTGGAAGGCCTAAATTAGAGGCTCAGATTATTCTGTGACCGCGTCATATGCAAACATGTCGACCTCCGCTGTTGAATAGAGGATTGTAGTGTTCCCCTTAGTAGATCAGGCTTCCACTGCACACAGAAAGCGGCTACTAGAGTAGCTAAATATGTGAGGCATTCACATATTGGATTTCTTGGGATAGAGGATCCCTTACATAAGATCATAGAAGAAATGCCTGCCGAGATCGAAGATGCATTGGCCACAATGTTCTCACCAGAGTCCTCGCATATTGGGTATAGAAAGGGTTAATATTGTATTCCTGCCCATGAACCATGGACCTCAGCGATACAGACAACTGTACCATAGGTGCAACCACAATTGAAGGATATCTGTTGAGTTGCCTGAGAAACGTGTGGTTCCTGAAGAGGGGCTGCAGCCTTTTCAGTAGTTGCAGGGACAACAATCTGGATGATTGACTGATCTGGCCTTGTAACGTCAATCAAAACGGACATGCTGTCCTGGTTCTGCAGACAGCTAAAGGCAATGGGAAACTACAGTCATAATTTTTCTCGAGGGCGTGGAGCTCTACTGTATGATTAAATGGTCATGGCATCCTCTTGGGTAAAATATTCTGGAGGTAAAATAGTTCCCCATCCAGTTCTATGGGTGGGGACTTCTCAGGAGGATATCGTTATCGGGAGAAACAAAACTGGCGTTCTACAGGTTTGAGCTTGGAATGTCAGATCCATTAACTGGGCAGGTATGTCAGAAAATTAAATTAATAGATTAAAATTAGATACTTTGGGAGTTGTGACAAAATAAAATAAAACACCTACAGCCGTCCTTATGCTTTTAGTTTATTTTCCTGCAACCAGTTTCAACGCTTCAGTGCATCATCTTCAGGCCTGAATGCATAAAACAGTAGTGATAACATTATCAACTTATCAATCAAGTTACATAGAAACAGATTAAAACAGAATGAGAAACAATGGCATGACTCAGCAACTGAATTTACACTGAACATTTGACAGAACGAACAGATGCATCCATTGTCACATATCTCAAATATACTATCACGAATTTCCACATAATACATTGTACAATTATACCATCTATTAAAACTTTTTTAAATACAATTCATGATTTTTATTGGACAATGGGATATATATTATCTTCACAACCCTGACATAACCTACTATAAGACAAAATAACTGTAGAAGGTGATGAATGGAAGGAAACAATACCTTACAAACAAGTAAAAAGAAGGAACATGTCCTATGTGTCGTGACAAAGTATAAAATGCTTAGTTGTACACAGATGAGGGGCATACACTATGTCATATCTATAAAATGAACGTCCAAGATGTGTTACATACCGACCCACATATGTAGAACATATGAAAGACGCTCACAAGGAAGGTGTTCATGATGGAAACATTCCCTGTGCATGATTGTTTCAGGGCAGTACACTATATATGATGCATTTGCATATGAATGTTTGCATCATGAACAGTTAACTTATGGGCATCTTTCATATGTTCTACATATGTGGGTCCTATATTCGGTTTGTAACACGTCTTGGACGTTCATTTTATAGATATGACATAGTGTATGCCCCTCATCTGTGAAGAACTAAGCATTGTATACTTTGACATGAAACATAGATCATGTTCCTTCTTATTATTTGTTTGTGAGGTATTGTTTCCTTCCATTCATCACCTTCTACATTTATTTTGTCTTATAGTAGGTTATTTCAGGGTTGTGCAGATAATGTATGTCCCACTGTCCAATAAAAATCATGAATTGTATTTAAATTAGTTTTAATAGAGAGTATAATTGTACAATGTATTAAGTGGAAATTAGTGAGGTATATTTTAGATATGTGACAATGGATGCATCTATTCCTTGGGTGTAAATTAACTTGTTGAGTCTGTAACATGCCCCTTTTATTTATTATTATATCCGCTCATTCGCGGATCTGAATAGCAGCCCAAATTTAGATAATTGATTAATGTGACCGTGTACCTAATGGGCTGGCAATCGGATTGGACTGCTCAGGGGATGTTACATTCCGTATTGTCCTTCGCAAATACTGTAATAAGTACTGTTTGGTGGTAAGAAGGACACAACACAGTTTCACAAACAAGATCTATATTCTTAGCAAAAGCACAAAATAAGGAGACAGCCACTGCCTTCGTCAATACACTGTTAATGACGGCTAATCTCAGCACAGGTTTCTCTAGTTATTCTTAATCGTCACACGCAACATCCAATCACTGTAATCCAAGTAATGCCGGCGCGGTAGACACGGAAGTTCAATATCGGCACTTAATATCACTGAAATCACTCTATAATTAAACTTTCTCACTTTCCCGTATAACACTAACACAAAGGGTTTAAACCGCGGCGATGGCCACTCTCTTTGTCGATAATTTGCCTTAATTCAACTGCTGGCTTCTGCACAGCTCTGCCCGCCTCGCGGGAACCTACCACACCCTGACTCCGCACTCTCCACACTGACTACACCCAGTTCTTCCCGCCTCGCGGGAATCTACCCAAGCAGCACTCGGCACTCCAGTGAATCCCCTCTAGCTCTCGTGCCCTGCACACACTACTCGATAGTTGCCCTGTCGACCTGTGTGAGCGCAAACTTAGCAGTAAGGGCCTGCGGACCCCTTACATCCCCGCCCTCAAAAACTTCTTTTGAACCGCAGGTGAAAAAGAATCGGCAAGGGATTTAAAAACATGGTTACATTTGAATAGTACATATAATACAAGTAATTAATGAATTTACAATTTGTCAAAATAATCCTGGACTCCGGTAGTGGGCTGCCTCCACAACAATTTCTACAAAAGGTTATTACATCACATAAATGGCATTGTCCAAATTTACAATTTTTCATCTCAACCAGCAATAGTCCTCTATAGTCCAATATCAAAATGACAACACACACAGCATATATACTCAAAAATTCTTACCTAAACACAGAACATATGAATTATTACTACAACATAGTTATTACAGGTTTTATATTCATTCTTAGATAGTCTTTGACATGAAATATGCAACTCTAATTGTAATATATCACAAAACACAATGTAAATAAACACTTCCCTCTTTCAAAGGTCCATTTTACAGCTACTTGTCCTAATCATGTCCTACACACTACTTCAAGGAGCTTAGACACTCTCAGTTCATATATTTGCCCTAATCGAGTTCCTCTTCCTCATCTGGGTTATTTCGGTTCTCGTGTGAGTAGTACCTTTTTATGTTTTCCACATGCTCTTTACCATGCACTCTCTTTGTCCGTGCATATTCCAACTCCACAGTGTTAGGATGACCAATTTTTATAATTCTGTATGGTCCTTTATAAACGTGGTTAAACTTATGTATTTCAGAGTTTATTTTCTTTGATCTAGCATGAACCTTTACTAATACCAGGTCTCCCACTCGGTAAGTTATCGGTTTCACTAGTTTGTCGTGTCTTTCCTGTCTTTTTTGAGCCTTCTCCTTCATACTTAATTCCACCAGCTCCAACTTTCCTTCCCAGGTCAATGAACTCCCTGGTGGGTAGACTACCAACTCACGAAAAATACTATCGGGTTCCTGATTGAGCAATACTTCACATGGTGCAAACCCTGTAGAATCATGTGGGAGGTGATTCCTAACCCGCTCAAATTCTTCCAGATATTCTTTCCATGAACCATGCTTCCTATGACAGTAGGTTCGGCATAAACGGTTCAATTCCTTCATTGTTCGTTCCGCTGGGTTAGAACCTGGCCTATACCTAGAAATGGCAATTTGCTCTATTCCGTGCTCCCTTAGCATCTCTGTCCATTCCTTTGACCTGAACTGTGACCCATTATCACTCAATATTCGCTTAGGTATACACACCTTTTGAAAATAGTCTTTCTCAAATTGGTTAATGATGGCTCTACTAGTAGCTTTCTTCAACGGGTAAAATTTTATGTACTTGGAAACCAGTTCTTCCGCTACTAAGATTTGTGTGTAATTCCCTCGTGAGGCAGGAAGTGGCCCAAATAGATCCACTGCAACTATGTCCTTAATTGCTGTTGGTACAATTGGATGCATATATCCTTTGTGCTGTACTGTAGTCGTTTTAGATTTCTGACAGGTGTCACATGTACTCAGTATTTTACGTATACGCCTTCCCATGTTGTTGAAAGCACAATTCAACTTCAACTTTTCCAGACACTTCTTCGGTCCATAATGCGCATTACTATAGTGCGTATACCAAATTAATTTTTCTACCACATGCTCAGGCACACAGAGTTTCCAGTTCTCCTCATTCTCCCTGTTTCTTTTATAAAGTATCCCATTGTGAATATAATAAAATGTGCGAATTCTTTCCTCTCCTGCACACCTGTATTTGTTTTTAATTGTCTTTAATTTCTCGTCCTCGTTCTGTTCCCTACGCACATTCCTTAGGAACTTCCTTATGAATTCTTCATACTGTACTTCCTTCATCAGGTTAATTCTAACCCCTTCTCCTTCTGGCCTGTCCACCAACATTCCTCTTGAGTCAGCTGGTAATCTTGACAAAGCATCAGGTATTATATGTGTTGCTCCTGGTTCATAAATTATCTCGAAGTCATAGTCTTGTAATGCTAGGGCCCATCGCGTTAGTCTGCTATGCCTCAATTTGCTTGTAGTCAGAAATGTAAGGGCCTTGTGGTCAGTCACGACTTTCACATGCCTCCCGGCCAAATAATACCGGAAACGTCTAAATCCCCACACAATTGCCAATGCTTCCCTTTCAGTAATCGAATATTTTCTCTCCCAAGCATTTAAACTTCTGCTACCGAATGCTATTGTTCTTACATTCTCACCTCTTCCGCTCCTCTCTACTTGGTATAAATGTATTCCTAGTCCATAGTCAGAGCTGTCTGCTCCTAAATAAAACTCCTTGGAAAAATCTGGGTGGTACAATATATCTGCATTATATAGTGCTTCCTTAATATTCTCAAACTCGGTTTGGAACTCTGCACTCCAATGCCACGGCATCCTTGCCTTGGTCAATTCCCTCATACTCGGGGCATTAAGCACAGAGCCTTTGACAAATTTTCTATAAAATTCGCAAACCCCAAAGAATGCTCGCAACTGTTTCTTACTATGGGGAGCCGGAAAATTTTTAATAGCCTCCATTTTACTAGGATCAGGATAGATACCCTCCTCGGATATTATATGGCCCAGAAATTTTATCTTTGATTTGCCAAATTCCGACTTGTCCAGGTTTACCGTTACCCCTGCGGTTTCGAAAGCTGCCAATATTGCATCCAGTCTATTCAAATGCTCTTCCCATGATTTGCTTGCTATCAAAAGGTCATCCACGTAGACGGTGACCTTCTTAAGTAACTCTTCACCCAGTATCTTATCCATCGCTCTTATAAATTCAGACACTGACACATTTAGTCCAAATGGCAACACTCTAAATTGATAGCACCTTCCTCCATAGGTAAATGCTGTATACTGGCGAGACTCTGTGGCCAATGGTATCTGCCAGTACCCAGCAGTCAAATCGATACTACTAAGCACCTTTGCTCCTCGGAACTTTTGAATCAGTTCTTCTATAGTTTCTGGTTTGTCCCTCTCCGGTTCGATGATTTTGTTCACCATTCGTGCATCCAAAACTATCCTCACCTTGCCATCCTTCTTATCAACAACAAATAGGGGGTTGTTGTACTGACTATTGGCCCGTTCTATAACCCCAAGGTCCATCATCCTCTGTATTTCTTCATCTACTGCTTTTCGTTTTGCCTGGGGAATGGGATACTGTTTTATATTGAACGGTTTATGGTTCTTTAGCTTTAATTTACACTCCACTCCTTGCATGATACCTGGCCGTTGAGAAAATACTTTACAATGCCTGTATAATACTGTGGCTAAATTCTTCTTAGTCCTCTCATCTAGGTGCGTCATCTCCTCCAATTTTTTTCTGATCTTGTCCTCTTTATGTCTATCCTCTCGTGCTAGTCCCTCAAGGTATATCAACACTTCTGCTCCTGGTTCCTCTTCCCCGTATCCCGTGGTGGGTACCTCTTCGTGACACAAATTTATTCTTCTGAATTCTTCCTCTTCTTTGATCGCATTCCCCTCAGCAAATTTCAACCTCTTTTCTTCGCCCTTTCTTCCTTTGACTTTGATAGTACCTTCATCAAAACTCACTACTGCATCAACTTCATTCAACCAATCTATCCCTAAAATAATCGATGTGTTTAATCCAGCCACCACCAAAAATGTTGCTTCGTATTCTTCTCCCTCTATTTCGAATGTAGTTAACACTTGTTCTTTAATAGGTTTACTCTTTGCACCCAACGCATTCACAATTCTCACTCCACTCACTGGGAAACTAGGCAAGTTAACATTCGCTTTTAGTATCTGTTCATATAACCTTTTGGATATTGCACACGCTTCACTTCCTGTATCGACTAATGCCTCGATATTCAGTCCACATAACTTGATCCCTATCATGGGTAACCTGGGTTCTTTGGGAATCCCACTTCTTTCCTCCAGTAGATCTTCTCTGAGGTCTCCACCATCGTCGTGTCTTAGTAGGTTTATTCTGGTCCTCGTAGTTCTCACTCCCGATCGGACCTCATCTGGAGTGTCATTCAGTTTTCCGGTCTCTCCTCCTCTTCTATATGCACCGAGTCATTCCTTCGCCTATCCCATCTTCTCTCATGATCTCTTGGTTCTTCATTCCTTCTCCAATCATTTCTCCATTGACGTTCACCACCCTGGTTCCTGTATCTATGACTACCACCTCTTCCTCTATAATTAGACGAATTACCGAAATGATTCCTTGGGTCATTACCTCCCCCTCGGTTTTGATCATTAGGTTGATTGTATCCCTGTGATCGAACAGATTCCAAATGTTCCAGTATCTTCATCAAAGCCTCCCTATCTTCAATTAGGCTCCCGGATACAGTTTCTTGCATTCTCTGGCTCATTCTTCTTTTTATTGCCGATATCATTACGTCATCACTCAGGGGTTGTTCCAGGGTCTCGTTCAATTCCCACAAATGTTCGGCAAACTCTCTCAACGTTCCTCTCCATGTACTGAGTGACTTGCGATGGAGTAGGTCCTCAATTGCTGCACATTGATGACTTTTGGACCAGTATTTCTTCAAGAATTCCTCTTCAAACTGATCATAACTAGTAGTCCCTTCCTTCTTTCTGACTCCCCAAGTGAAGGCCTCACCTTCCATTCTATCTATTGCAAATTGAATCTTGTCTGAGTCCTTAAGATGTGCTGGGAAGACTCCTTTTAGCCATTTCATAAATATCATTGGGTGCAATCCTCCTTTCGGTTTAAATTTCTGCCCTGTATTACTTTGGATGCACCGATTATCACTGCTCATCAATGTAACGACCTTACCTCCCCCAACGGCTAAGGTGGCATTGCTAATTCGTCTATCAATTTCTTCTGTCTTGCTTTCCAATTGCTGCACTCCCTGGTGTAACTGCTTGACCTCCATTTCAACCCTCTTGTTATCCTCCTCTCGTTGCACGGCTATAGCATTTCTCAGATTGACAGCTAGTTGGTTTTGCCTATCTCCTATCCCCTTAACCGCCTCGTTGCATTGTTTCTGCAACTGCGTCACCTCGGCGATTCGATGATTGCAATTTGTTTCCACTTCGTTGATTCTTTCTCCCAACTCGGCTTTCGTTTCTTCAATATCGTCTTCTATCTTTTTTGTTAATTTTCCTTCCACCTTTTCCACGTCTCCCTGGACTTGGTCTATGCTCTTCTGTAGCTTCTTTTCTCTCTCGTCGATGTCCATCTTCAGTCGTTCTTGCAACTCCTGCATTTCCTTCTTCAAATTATATTCCATCTTCATTTGTGATGTTTTGATCTCTTGTAAATCTTCTTTTAGTGATTTTCTCGTTTCTTGTGAATTCCTCTCTAACGATGCGTTAGTTTCTTGTAAACGCTTCTCTATTGATGCGTTATTTTCTTGTAAACCTTTTAGTGATTCTCTTGTTTCTCGTAAACCTCTCTCTACTGCTTCTCGGAATATTCTTCCTTCTTCTCTATTTTCTTGTGAACTTTTCTTTATCAAGTCTACCAACATCGACCACCTATCTGCATCCTCTGAAACTGGCCTAGCTCTCATCGCTTGTCCCGGTGTCTCAGGGTAACTAGTTGAATGTGCTGATGGGCTTCCTAATGACAATCCACAATCACTGATTCCTGAATCATCTCTGTCTTCTTGTCCTATTCCTTTCCTTTCAACTACTGCCTCACAGACCTGCTTATCTTCAGAAGCCATGTTTGGTTTATTTTTAATGCCCAGGCAAGTAATACAAAATAACCTCCAATAACCCAAAACACTCCTAATTACCATGAAACTAATCAAACAGTCCCTGCAATCCTTTCAGTTAATTCCCAAAATGATACAACATGCATGAGTACTGAACATAACAGCCCTCAAAAACCTAAATTTCCAGTAACAATTTCCACATACACCGTTTATGTAAAAATGTTTTAAACAAGATAATTACAACACTCACAAAATCTAAAAATACCAAATCACCAAAAACAATTACCATTTAGTCAGTGCAGAGTGCATAAATAAGCATGCTATAGTTCAAAGTATGTTTCACAAATTTTTCGGAAATTACTGCAATTGAGCACTTTTCCTAACGTAAATATCATTTAAAAATTGTTTATTTATCGCGAATATTGCACACTGCAATTTACTGTTATTTTAACCCGTCGTCTTCACTCACCAACCGACGTTACCGCGAGTCGCGATGTTTTGACGTTTGAGATGGGCGTGGCTGTGCCGCCGCTGGAGCTCGCGTGAAGTTGAAGATCAGCTGCACGACGACGTAGTTCCCCGTCGGCCGCTCCGTGGCGCTGCAGGCGGGCGTAGTTCGTAGTTCGGCCGCTAGATGCCGGAACTGCGCTCGTTGTCTCGAAGTTGTCGCTCGCCGTGGTGTCGTGTGAAATCACCTCGCGGATCGAAGCTCTTTGGTGCAACTGCTATGCGGCTGCGTGACGTCATTCACTAATTGCGTCGCCACAATACGTTTTCGTCCGCATACCAGTTTATGGGTCCACACGAAACCGTCCGATTTTCACCGTTCAAAAAGCAATTTCGGTCAACATATTACCACAAAATACCTTTCTGACGACTTGTATGACGAAATCTTGGCTCGTCTCACTATTTTACTGTTTACACGTGTCTTTCTTTAGCGTCCACTTTTCACAGTTTTTCGTGCGAATTTTTGCATTTGCACTATACAACACAGTTTATTGACGCTATTGTTCTATGTAATAAGGCAAGAAAAACAGTTTAGTCACAATCGTGCGATATTATTACTTCATGTTGTTCAAAAATGCACTGTTCCTTGTCGCGATTTTAACGTTCATGCACTGTCCCGATTCCACATTGCAAAATTAGTTTTCTGGCGTTAAGCAAGGTAAATTACCTATTGTTCATTACGACTCGTCCGAAAATTGCACTTGCCCTTTCACGGTAAGCCAAGGGTGTAACACGCCCTTTTATGTTTATTATTATATCCGCTCATTCGCGGATCTGAATAGCAGCCCAAATTTAGATAATTGATTAATGTGACCGTGTACCTAATGGGCTGGCAATCGGATTGGACTGCTCAGGGGATGTTACATTCCATATTGTCCTTCGCAAATACTGTAATAAGTACTGTTTGGTGGTAAGAAGGACACAACACAGTTTCACAAACAAGATCTATATTCTTAGCAAAAGCACAAAATAAGGAGACAGCCACTGCCTTCGTCAATACACTGTTAATGACGGCTAATCTCAGCACAGGTTTCTCTAGTTATTCTTAATCGTCACACGCAACATCCAATCACTGTAATCCAAGTAATGCCGGCGCGGTAGACGCGGAAGTTCAATATCGGCACTTAATATCACTGAAATCACTCTATAATTAAACTTTCTCACTTTCCCGTATAATACTAACACAAAGGGTTTAAACCGCGGCGATGGCCACTCCCTTTGTCGATAATTTGCCTTAATTCAACTGCTGGCTTCTGCACAGCTCTGCCCGCCTCGCGGGAACCTACCACCCCCCGACTCCGCACTCTCCACTAACTGCTCTCCGCCCAGTTCTTCCCGCCTCGCGGGAATCTACCCAAGCAGCACTCGGCACTCCGGTGAATCCCCTCTAGCTCTCGCGCCCTGCACACACTACTCGATAGTTGCCCTGTCGACCTGTGTGAGCGCAAACTTAGCAGTAAGGGCCTGCGGACCCCTTACAAGTCTTGCCATTGCTTCTCATTCTGTTTTGCTCTGTTTGTGTGTAACTTGATTGATAAGTTGGTAATGCTATCGTTACTGTTTTATGCATTCAGGCCTGAAGACGGCTCACTGAAGCGTTGAAACTGGTTGCAACAAAACAAAATAAAATCATAAGGACGGCTGTAGGTGATTTATTTTATTTTGTCACAATAGGAAACTGCCGTTGTCCCAGAGACCTCCTACCAGAAGGATGGACATACAGAAAAATTAGGAGTTAGTGAAGTTAGGTGGCAGGAGGAGGAGGAGGACTTCTGGTCAGATGAATAGGGCTATAAATACAAAAACAAATATGGGTAATTCAGGTGTAGATTTAATGAGTAAAAAAAATAGGAATGCAGATAAGCTACTGCAAACAGCATAGCTAACACATTATTGTAGCCAAGATAGTCGTGAAGCCTACACCCACCACAGTAGCTGCGTTTTATATACCAAATGATGAAGAGACTGAAAAACTTTATTACGAAATAAAAGAAATTATTTAGATCGTTAAGGAGGCAAAAATTTAATAGTCATGGAGGACTGGAATTCGATAGTAGGAAAAGGAAGACAAGGAAAAATAGTAGGTGAATAGATTAAAACTGAATAAACTGCAAAAAGGTAGGAATTTAAGGACATGGGATCTGGATAAACTAAATGAGCCAGAGGTTGCAGAGAGTATGAGAGGCAGAATTAGCGAACAATTGACAAGAACAGGAGAAAGGAGTACAGCAGAAGAAAATTAGTAGCTTTCAGAGATGAAATACCGAAGATAGCAGAGGATCAAGTAGGGCCGGCCACCGTGACCTAGCAGTTCCAGGGGCTTCAGTCTGGAACAGCGCGACTGCTACAGTCGCAGGTTCGTATCCTGCCATGGGCATGGATGTGTGTGATGTCTTTAGGTTAGTTAAGTTTAAGTAGTTCTAAGTTATAGTGGACTGATGACCTCAGATGTCACGTTCCATAGTGCTCAGAGCCATTTTAACCATTTTTGATCAAGTAGGTAAAATGGAGAGAGCTAGTTGAATTCCACAGGTAGTACAAGACATATTGAATTCAATTTATGAAAAGAGAAAATATAAAAACGCAGTAAACGAAGCAGATGAAAGGAAATACAAACTTCTAAGAAATTAGATTGAGAGCAAGTGCAAAATGGCTAAGCAGGAATGGCTACAGATGTAACGATTTAGAACCATATATCACTAGGAGAAAGATAGATGCAGCCTATAGGAAAATTAGACTGTAGGAGAAAAGAGAACCACCTATATGAATATCAAGAGCTCAGATGGGAAACCAATCCTAAGAGAAGAAGGAAAAGCAGGAAGGTGGAAGGAATATAAGGAGAGATTATACATAGGAGATGTGCTTGAGGGCAATATCATGGAAATGGGAGAGGACGTAGATGAAGATGAGATGGGGATATGATAATGCATGATGAATTTGACAGAGCTCTCAAAGATCTAATTTGAAACAAGGCCTTGGGAGTAGTCAACATTCCATTAAAACTACTGATGGCCTTGGAAGAGCCAGTTATGACAAAACTCTCATCTGGTGGGCAAGATGAGACAGGCTAAATACCCTCATACTTCAAGAAGAATACGGTAATTACAATTCCAAAGGGAGCAGGTGTTGACAGGTGTGAAAATGACCGAACCATTAGTTTAATAAGTCACTATTCTAAAGGACTAACACGAATTCTGTACAGAGGAATGGAAAAACTTGTTGAAGTTGACCTCAGGGAAGACTGTGGATTCCAGAGAAATTTAGGAACACGTGTGGTAATAGTGATGCTACACATAGGAGATAACATTTGAAGACTTAGACAGTTTTTGACATTGTTGACTGGAACACACTCTTTCAAATTCTAAAGGTGACAGGCGTAAAATAAAGGGAGCGAAAATCTATTTACAATTTGTACAGAAACCATACGGCAGTTATTAGAATCGAGGGGCATGAAAGGGAAACAGTGGGTGATAAGGGACTGAGACAGTGCTGTAACCTATCCCTGATGTTATTCAATCTGCATATTGAGCAAGCAGTAACGGAAACTAAAGAAAAATTTGGAGGAGGAATTACAGTCCAAGAGAAGATTTGCTGATGACACTGTAATTCTGTCAGAGACAGCAAAGGACTTGAAAGAGCAGTTGAATGGTATGGAGAGTGACTTGGAAGGATGATAAAGATGAACATCAACAAAGGCAACACAAGTATAGTGGAAGTAGAGAGGATGAAAAATGTAGACTGGAAATTGCAAGAAATTTGTTAACATCGAGAATAGATTTAAGTGTCAGGAAGCCTTTTTTAATGTATTTGTGTGGAGTGTAGCCATGTATGGAAGTAAAACATGGACAATAAACAGTTTAGACAAGAACAGAATAGAAGCTTTTGAAATGTGATTCAGAAGAATGCTGCTGATGAGATGGGTAGATCACGTAACTAATGGATAGGATTTTCTGGCACAACTTGACCAAAAGAAGGTATTAGTTGGTGGGACACGTTCTGAGACGTTAAGGGGGTCACGAATTTAGTACTGGAGGGAAGCATGGGAAACAAAAATCGTAGAAGGAGGCCAAAAGACGAATACACTAAGCAGATTCAAAAGGATGTAAGTTGCAGTAGTTACTCAGAGACAAAGAGGCTTGTACAGGACAGAACAGCATGGAGAGCTGGAGCAAACCAGTTTTTGAACTGAAGACCACAACAATAACAACAATATGTTATTGAAAAATCACAGGAACATCTAAGGGAAGGTCCTAGAATTAGTACCGCTTATTGAATGCTACGATTTCCATATAGTACAGGTTAATTCATCTACATGAGTGCTCTGCAAATCACATTTAAGCGCCTGGCAGAGAGTGCATAGAACCACCTTCACAATTCTCTATTATTCCAATCTCGCATAGCGTGTGGAAAGGACGAAAACCTATATCTTTCTATACGAGCTCTTAATTCCCTTATTTTAACATGGGGATCGTTTCCCCCTACACAGATCGGCACCAACAAAATATTTCCGCATTCAGAAGAGAAAGTTGGTGATTGGAATTTCGTGAGAAGTTTCCGCTGCAGCGATAAACGCCATTCTTTTAATGGTGTCCATCCCAAATCCTATATCATTTCAGTGAGACACTCTCCCCTATTTCGCGATAATACAAAACTTGCTACCCTTCTTTGAACTTTTTCGATGTACTCCGTCAGTATCGTTAGTAGGTCTGTTACATTTTCTAAGTGTCTTACCAATAAAACAGAGTGTTTTGTTAGCCTTGCCCACAACATTTTCTGTGTGTTCCTTCCAATTTAAGTTGTTCGTAATTGGAATTCCTAGGTATTTAGTTTAATTTACGGTCTTTAGATTTGACTGATTTATTGTTAAACCGAAGTTTAACGAATTCCTTTTAGCACTCGTGTGGATGATCTCATTCTTTTTGTTATTTACCATCAATTGCCAATTTTCGCGCCACGCATATACCTTTTCTAAATCGTTTTGCAGTTTGTTTTGATCTTCTGATGACTTTATTCGTCGATAAACGACAGCGTCATAAGCAAACAACCTAAGACGACTGCTCAGATTGTCCCCCAGATCGTTTATATAGTGAAGGAACATCAAAGGGCTTATAACACTACCTTGGGGAACGCCATAAATCACTTCCGTTTTACTCGATGACTTTCTGTCAACTACTACGAACTGTGACCTCTCTGACAGGAAATCACAAATCCAGTCACGTAACTGGGACGATATTCCATACACACGGAATTTCACTGCAAGCTGCTTGTGTGGTTCAGTGTCAAAAGTCTTCTGGGAGTCCAGAAATACGGAATTCATCTGAAATCCCTTGTCAATAGCACTCAACACTGAATGTGCGTGAAGAAAAAATGGTTCAAATGGCTCTGAGCACTATGGGACTCAACTACTGAGGTCATAAGTCCCCTAGAACTTAGAACTAGTTAAACCTAACTAACCTAAGGACATCACAAACATCCATGCCCGAGGCAGGATTCGAACCTGCGACCATCTTGCGGTTCCAGACTGCAGTGCCTTTAACCGCACGGCCACTTCGGCCGGCTGTGCGTGAAGAGCTAGTTGTGTTTCACAAGAACGATGTAGCCTAAATCCGTGTTGACTGTGTGTGAATAGGCCATTTTATTGGAGGTAATTCATAATGTTCGAATAGAATATATGTTCCAAAATCCTGCTGCATATCGATGTTAATGATATGGGCCTGTAATTTAGTGCATTACTCCTGCTACCTTTCTTGAATATTGGTGTAGCCTGTGCAACTTCTGCTCTTTGGGTGCAGATCATATGTCGAGCGAACGGTTGTATATAGTTGTTAATTATGGAGCTATTGGATCACCATAGTCTGAAAGGAACCTAATTGGTATATAGTCTGGACAAGAAGACTTGCTTTTATTAAGTGATTTAAGTTGCTTCACAACTCAAAGGATACCTACTTCTACGTTATTCAATAAGGAAGAACAGATTTCAGTTGTTTGTTTTGCAAACTACGAAAGATGGAAAAAAATTACACATATCATTGGATATATGGAGGTTCAAAGCTTTATGTTTGCGCAGACACCATACCATCCATTCAACATGAGTTCCATGCGTTGCTCGTAAAGCATCGAACTAGCAGTCCATTTCATTACACACAGGAATCAAGAGGTCCCCATTATTAGTCTAACACTTCACTAATTCGATTCCTCAGATCTTGAAGGAATAGCTGCCATTGGTTGGACAAGGACTCTGTGTTTTATGGATCCCCACAGAAGAAAACGTAAGGTGTGAGGTCTAGGTCGAAAGTAATGAACAAGATCTTATTGTCCACATCTTCCAATTCAATGTTGTGGGACTGTGGTACTAAGATACAGCCGCAGCTCAAGATGCAAGCAATTCGTTCATGCAAAAAAATGAAATCATTGGAATCTTCATGTACTTCAGGAAAGGCCTAATTTTGCGGAATGTGCAGGTATGACAATGACATTCCTGTCCTGTCACACTTTCCTCAGCAAAAAAGAAAAGTGATCAGAAAAGCAAGAAAACACGTTCAGTTTCGGTGAGACTCTTTCATGTTCGACAATGATGCAAGATTTCGTGAGGGCGTCCTCTCGCCGTCCCCCTCCCCCAAATTCTTACATTATGAAGGTGTACTTCATCCAATAGATGAAACGTCGATCCGTCCAAAAAGTTGAGTCGTTCCGAAAATGTGTCTTCTGCCACATCCTGAAGAAGTAAATTGCAAAATTCGTACCTTCTGTTATACGGGAACCAGCTGCTTCAGTAATGACCAGTGCTCTTCCCTTTGCATATACAACAGTAGATGATAAATGTATCTACTGGACCACTAGACCAATTTTATAAAAAATAAAAAATTGCTCATTAACGCTCACATTTTTTTCCATAAAATTGATCTAATAATCCAGAACATGCATTTATTATCTATTATCCCTTTTATCTAATAATAGTATAATATAATAAAATAATATTATAGCAGCTATAGTAAAAAGTCATTTATTTTAGATACATTTCCCATAGGTGAATGTAATGTAATTAAATATATTAGAGACATCGGTATTATTTTAAAAAGCAGTTTTTAAAAAAGCATTTTTTACAACTTTTCCTTAGTGCCAAAAATTAACCTATTTTTGACTTTTGTAAAAAATGTGTTTTTTGAAATTATATTAAAGAATAAGTGTATAATATTATTTACATTCTACTTGAGCATCCATAACATTACTATGAGTTGTTGTTTGTAAATGTTTTTTGCGGTAACACTTATGTACAGTTCTACCACATTCAGATACATAAGAAAGTACTTTACTTTGCTTTATCTACCTAGTTTCAGCTACTTTTTTAAAATAATTAATTTTTATGAATGTAAGTAAATTAATTAAAATGTATTATTTAACAAACTTAGATTATATAAAAAATTAAATGGACAATAAGAAAATAAATAAAATGAATTAGTTAACAAAGTACATTATTTTAAAAACCACGTTGAAAACATGAGTAAATAATTAAAATATATTAGTTAACAAAAGTAAATAAATAAAATGAATTAGTTAACAAAATTATGTATATTAAAATGTTCAGTTTTAATTTTTTCTATCTTTCTTAAAATGTATCAGAAATATATATAAGCATGTAGTTAACACTGTTATAATTTTTTAAGGTTTTCATTCATTTATATACAAGCAAATATCAATAATTAAAAACTTTCAGTAAGTATTCTATGTTGTGCATCATATGTAAGATTCTTTTTACCATACGCAATTACATAAGCAAGTGTATCATTTGGAATATTTATCATTAAAAGTTGCACAAAGAGTCATAGTTGTTTTTTTGTGTAGTTACAACATTCTCCCTACATGTCATATTAATTACATAAATTGGATAATTATTTATAAAACTGAATAGACTAATATGTGGTTTTAGTAAAGTAATTCTCTTAACATCTAAAAACACATCATATTCATTTAGAAAATCTTTTGGTGCACTAATATTTCATAAATCTTGAGGAAAAACTCCAGTTCTACCATTCTTTAGATAAATATTCTGTAGTTTAACATGATCAAATAATGACGAATCAACTAATTGATTATTTTTATGATTTGTCTGAAATACCACAAAAACAAAATATGGCATATCAAATTCAGTAGAGTTACAGTAATTAGTTCAAAACTGTTTTTACCAGATAAACCAGCAATTTCTTCTGTTTGAAGTTCATAAAAAGAAACAGGAATTTTAGGATTTTGTAAAATATTTTCACGTTGTTCAAGTTCATCATTTGGTTGATATTTAACAACAGGAACACGAATTTCCATAGGTTCTATAATAATTTTACCTTCCTTAGGTAATGTATCTTTTATTTCAATGCCAGCATCATTTGTATCAGACCAATGTAAAGTTACGTCTCCAGAAGATGAACTACATTTAAAAATTATAGTTAAGTCTTCTTCAAACATAATTTCTTTATAATCTTTAAATAATCCACCAAGTAATGACAGTGGATAGCGTACTTCATTTCTTTTACTATTCATTTTTCCTGTATTAAGAATATGTCCCTGTAAACTTACTTTGTCAGTAACAGATGGAGTTAAATGTAGTAAAACAGATGAAGAAATAAAAGGATGTTCAATTCTAGATAAAATATTATTTCCTATTATATTGTTACAAAGTCAAACAATTTAGTTACATAATTATCAATTAACTTTTTGGTTGATTTTCCTCCATAAATTGGATAATCCGTACAATTTTTTCCAATAATACTCAAATTCATGTATAATTGTGCATGATATGGATGTATCTTTGTTAGGAAAATTTAAATTATCTCATTAACAGGAAAAAAAGTAAAACTGATAACTATCAATTTTATTCATGATGCAGTCTAATATTGTTTTAGTAATTATTTATTAGAAAACTTTTGTTAAGATATTTTTAATATAGTTGTTACAGTACCACCATTAAGGTCAATTAAATTATCATTTTCATCAGTTATAGTAACTTCTAAATCTTGAATTGTATTAAAAATAGGAACATTTACTGGATATTATGGTTCATAAATTATTGGCCCACCAAATTCTGCATTAGGCTTAAATGAAGCATTAATATTAGTTTCTTTATGAAAATGATCATTATGTTTTACATACATTCCACCAGCAATATTAAATTTATATTTATTAATTCAAAGGGAATTATTTTATGAATATCTTTAGCTACACCTTTTTCATTAGGTAAAACAACTTGATTATTAAAACCAAGTAAATTTCCAATACTATCTAGTATACCCACACATAACTTTACATCTCTTTCAATAATAATTCTGTTCAAAACATAATCTGCTTTCATATGTAAATTAGGTTTTTTCGAATGTATAATTTTTTAAAATTTTTAAAACTATATTGATGAACAGAAATTTCTATTGTTTCACCATCACAATAAAGTTTATTATTTTTTGTTGTACTATTTGGTGTTAAAAAAGTTGAATAAAATCCAACTAATGAAACATTAGTATAATTATCATGTATTGGAAAACTTAATCTTTTTCTAAGTATACTAGATTTATCACTAAGTTGGAAAAGGCAGCTCATTTTCTACTGAAAAATTATTAATAAAAAAATTTATTAAAATTGAAAAATATAAATAAATGTAAAATATAAATAAATGAAAAACATAAATAAATGAAAAACATAAATAAATAAAAAATTATTAAGTAAATGAACAAAACAGATTGGAAAACTAAAGTAGGAATTCCCGAAAACAATTTAAAAAACAAACATGGTAAACTTTTACCAAATTCTATAAGACTGGCAATAATTGGATAAAGTGGTCGTGGAAAAACAACATTAATGAATGATAATTATATTTTAGCTCCAGGATGGTTAAATTGGAATAAAATTAAACATTTGCATATTTATTCAAACAGTTTAGAACAACCAAAGTATCTAGAATTTGTAAAACAATGTAAAAAATTGAAGATAAAATTAAAAATGAAATTTTTAGTTTTATTGAAAATAATGAAGAAATTATTCCATTAGATGAATCTAAAGAAATTTCAGTTGTTATATTTGACGACTTTATTTTAGAAAATTAAGATATTGTTAGAGATTATTTTACTAGAGGCAGACACAAAGGTATAGATTGTTTTTATTTAACTCAAATGTACTCAAAAATACCAAAACACTTAGTTAGAGACAATTTAAATTTTTTAAATATATTTAGACAAGATGATGCAAATTTAAATCATATTTATCATGAATTTGTTGGTGAAGATTTAAAGTTTGATAATTTTAGAGAAATGTGTAGTAAATATTGGAATGATGACTTTGGTTTTTTAACAATGGATATGAATGCAAGTTTAGAATTAAAATACAACATTTCTTAACAACATAAACATTAAATAAAAACATTAACATTTAACAAAAAACATAAAACAAACCATAAACATGAATATTAAACAAAACATTAAACATAATTAATGTTTTTTCTTAATAATTGTTGCAAAGTATGATGAAGTAGTTAAAAAAGGTATACACAACAGAAAGAAAGCTGAAGAATTAAAAGAAAAACTTAAACTTTGGAAAAAAACAACCCAGAACAGAATATGAAAAGTATAAAAGGGAGACCAACCTGTTATTGATACTATTGAAAAAGTGAAACGAGGTATTGAAGGTTTAGGTAAAAATGTTGTAAAAGCAATTGAAGAAAATAGAGAAGTTGGATAACATATGGTTCCATGTTGTCCTCATAAAGAAGATTTTGGAGATTTATCACTAATTAAAACATTAAAAAATTGTTGTTGTTGTGGTCTTCAGTCCTGAGACTGGTTTGATGCAGCTCTACATTCTACTCTATCCTGTGCAAGCTTCTTCATCTCCCAGTACTTGCTGCAACCTACGTCCTTCTGAATCTGCTTAGTGTATTCATCTCTTGATCTTCCTCTATGATTTTTACCCTCCACAATGCCCTCCAATGCTAAATTTGTGATCCCTTGATGCCTCAGAACATGTCCTACCAACCGGTCCCTTCTTCTTGTCAAGTTGTGCCACAAAGTCCTCTTCTCCCCAATTCTATTCAATACCTCCTCGTTAGTTATCTAATCTAATCATCTAATTTTCAGCATTCTTCTGTAGTACCACTTTTCGAAAGCTTCTATCCTTTTCTTGTCCAAACTATTCATCCTCCATGTTTCACTGCCATACATGGTTACGCTCCATACAAATATTTTCAGAAATCACTTCCTGACACTCAAATCTATACTAGATGTTAACAAATTTCTCTTCTTCAGAAATGCTTTCCTTGCCATTGCCAGTCTACAATTTTAATACCTACTCCGAATTTTTCTTTTGTTTCCTTTACTGCTTGCTCAATATACAGATTGAATAGCATTGGGGAGAGGCTACAGCCCTGTCTCACTCCCTTTCCAACCACTACTTTCCTTTCATGTCCGTCGACTCTTATAACTGCCATCTGGATTATGTACAAATTGTAAATAGTCTTTTCCTCCTTGTTTTTACCCCTGCCACCTTTAGAATTTGAAAGAGAGAATTCCAGTCAACATTGTCAAAAGATTTCTCTAAGTCTACAAATGCTAGAAACGTAGGTGTGTCTTTCCTTAATCTTTCTTCTAAGATAAGTTGTAAGGTCAGTATTGCCTCACATATTCCAATATTTCCACAGAATCCAAACTGATCTTCCCCAAGGTCAGCTTCTACTAGTTTTTCCATTCGTCTGTAAGGAATTCGCGTTAGTATTTTGCAGCTGAGGCTTATTAAACTGATAGTTCGGTAATTTTCGCATCTGTCAACAACCGCTTTCTTTGGGATTGGAATTATTATATTCTTCCTGAAGTCTGAGGGTATTTCGTCTGTCTCATACATCTTGCTCACCAGATGGTAGAGTTTTGTCAGGACTGGCTCTTCCAAGGCCGTCAGTAGTTCTAATGGAATGTTGCCTACTCCCAGGGCTTTGTTTCGACTCAAGTCTTTCAGTGCTCTGTTAAACTCTTCACGCGGTATCGTATCTCCCATTTCATCTTCATTTACACACTCTTCCATTTCCATAATATTGTCCTCAAACACATGGCCCTTGTATAGACCCTCTATGTACTCCTTCCACCTTTCTGCTTTCCCTTCTTTGCTTAGAACTGGGTTTCCATCTGAGATCTTGATATTCATACAAGTGGTTCTCTTTTCTCCAAACGTCTCTTTAATTTTCCTGTAGGCAGTATCTGTATTACCTCTAGTGAGATAAGCCTCTACATCCTTACATTTCTCCTCTAGCCATCCCTGCTTAGCAATTTTTCACTTCCTGTCGATCTCATGTTTGAGATATTTGTATTCCCTTTTGTCTGCTTCATTTACTGCAGTTTTATATTTTCTCCTTTCATCAATTAAATTCAATATTACTTCTGTTACCCAAGGATTTCTACTAGACCTCGTCTTTTTACCTACTTGATCCTCTGCTGCCTTCACTACTTCGTCCCTCAGAGCTACCCATTCTTCTTTTACTGTATTTCTTTCCCCCATTTGTGACAATTGTTCCCTTATGCTCTCCCTGAAACTCTGTACAACCTCTGGTTCTTTCAGTTTATCCAGATCCCATCTCCTTACATTCTCACCTTTTTGCAGTTTCTTCAGTTTTAATCTACAGCTCATAAACAATAGATTGTGGTCAGAGTCCACATCAGCCCCTGGAAATGTCTTAAAATTTAAAACGTGGTTCCTAAATCTCTGTCTTACCATTATATAATCTATCTGATACCTTCTAGTATTTCCAGCATTCTTCCATGTGTACAACTTTCTTTCATAATTCTTGAACCAATTGTTGGCTATGATTAAGTTATGCTCTGTGCAAAATTCTGCCAGACGGCTTCCTCTTTCATTTCTTTCCCCCAATTCATATTCACCTACTATGTTTCCTTCTCTCCCTTTTCCTACCCTCTAATTCCAGTCACCCTTGACTATTAAATTTTGTCTCCCTTCAATACCTGAATAATTTCTTTTATCTCATCATACATTTCATCAATTTCATCATCTGCAGAGCTAGTTGGCATATAAACTTGTACTATTGTATTAGGTGTGGGCTTCGTGTCTATCTTGGCCACGATAATGCGATCACTATGCTGTTTGTAGTAGGTTACCTGAACTACACATTACCCCTATTTGATTTTGTATTTATAACCCTGTGTTTACCTGACCAAAAGCCATGTTCGTCCTGCCATCGAACTTCACTAATTCCCACTATATCTAACTTTAACCTATCCATTTCCCTTTTTAAGTTTTCTAACCTACCTGCCCGATTATGGTATCTGACATTCCACGCTCCGATCTGCAGAACACCGTTTTCTTTCTCCTGATAATGCCGTCGTCTTGAGTAGTCCCTGCCCGGAGATCCGAATGGGGAACTATTTTACCTCCAGAATATCTTACCCAAGAGGGCGCCATCATCATTTAACCATACAGTAAAGCTGCATGCCCTCGGGAAAAATTATGGCTGTAGTTTCTCCTTGCCTTTAGCTGTTCGCAGTACCAGTACAGCAAGGCCATTTTGGTTAGTGTTACAAGGCCAGATCAGTCAATCATTAGACTGTTGCCCCTGCAACTACTGAAAAGGCTGCTGCCCCTCTTCAGGAACCACACGTTTGTCTGGCCTGTCAACAGAAACCCCTCCATTGTGGTTGCACCTACGGTACGGCTATCTGTATCGCTGAGGCAAGCAAGCCTCCTCACCAGTGGCAAGGTCCATGGTTCAAGGGGGGGATTAAATGATTGGTCTCATGATATTCCTGCAAAATATGATTATACATTTTAGTTGTTCAATAATATTTTCAATTTTTTCATATTGTTTAATAGTACTTTCAATTTTTTCTAAATTGAATGTAGATGAATTATGTACTTGTTCAGTCTGTTTAATTAGATTATCTTATTTCCAAAACTGTCCATTTATTAAATCTAAAATATCATTAAAATTATAATTATCACAAAGCAATTTTAAAACAAATAGACGCAAATGGCTACATATTAACTTCAACAAAATTTTGTATTCTTTCTGTATTGTAGTATAATTAATTGTTTCCTCAATAATTAACTAATTAATTTGAATATTACCACCAAATGAGTCAGAAATTTTTTTATCATTATTTAAAAATAAAAAAATCCAACGTGTACCAGGATTATCATATGTATAGAAACTTACAATACCACATTCAATTTTAAATCGTTTATTTGGTTATTCATCAATCATGTATACACCACGAATGTATTTAATTATTAATTGTTTATTTAATTTTACTATATCAAAATTACTTAATGAATTAGGATATTTATTAATTGTTTTTTGACTTTTTTTGTTTTCTTTATTCCATTACCTACTTTCTTTTCCATTGCTAATTTATGTCTTTTTTGTTCTTCTAAATCTTTATCGGCTTTTCTTTTATTTAATACTGCATTTGCAATTGCTGCAAATCCTCCAGCTAATGAACCAGTTGTTGCTAAATATGATAAAGCAGCTAATAATAATGGTAAAAATCCACCCTCGTGTAATGTTAGTCCTTTGCCACCTTTCTTTTTTTGTTAAATAATAAATAATTTTTTAACATCAGAAATGGCTAATGTAACAAGTAAATTTCCACCAACTTTTTTTTCTGTTAAAAATGTTTCAATTACATATCATTGTTCATTATTTATTTTTAATTTAAATGACTTTGGTTTTGTTTTGCCACTAGGTAGCAAAGTATAATCAATCGTAAAATTATTTATTTATACAACTAAAATTTGAAAAGATGTTTATAAAGTTTAAAAATGTATAAGGTTTAAAGATTATAATTTTTTATATACTAAAAAATTAATGTAGTTCAAAAAAGATCTAAACCCATTCCTAATTTTCTTCTTCCATACATTAATCCTCTAATAGTTGTTGCTGCTACTTTTTACAATACGAAGCATCACTTGTATATGTTCTTTCTTTTGCAGTTAACTGAAGTTCTTTATCAGCTTCATGTGTTTTTTGTAAATCTTTATTGTCTCTATAAGCAATATCATGCTTCTTACAAGCATCATCTAATGGATTTATACCTTTATCAGCTTTAATTAATCTTTCTCCTAATTTTGTACCTGGACCACAATAATTATAACCTGGAAGATTCATTTCAAATGGTAGTGTATTAATTATAGTATTAGCTAATCGTTTTACATATTTATCACTTTTCCAAAATGTAAGGGGAAGATTATTTAAAAATCTAATTAAATATGGAATTCTTTTGGATTTTCAATTATAAAATCATTAAATTTGTTTGTTAACATTTGTGCAATACTGACTTTTTCATTATAATAACTATTATTTCCAGCTAGTTTTTCGCCATGAATTACTGGTAATCGATCAGTTAATTGTCTAACATAATTCAGCCAAACATATTCAATTGATTTATATGTATAGTTTTTTATTAAACCTTTACTTTTTCGTTCTGGAGAACTATTATCTGATGAACTATTATCTGAGGAATATATAAATTGTTTTCTTAAATTTGAGGAATAAATATCGATAATATCTTTTATTAAGTAATTAAATTTATTACCTGTACGTGATCATATTTTATTTCGATTATTATCAGAATATAATGCACCTGAATTAAATAATATATCTGCCTAATTTGATAAATCTACAAAATCAAACATATTATTTAAATATTCCATAGTAATTTGCTTTTCCGTTAAAAGTTTCATTAACCTATCTGAAACTTCATGTTTAATCACCAATTTTCAAATTATTACCATTAAATTCTACATGTTAATTACCAATGTATATAAACATACCAACTGGTTTTAAGCCAAATACTTTATATTCACTATGATTTATATACTTTAACATTCTTTCACTAACATTTATCTTTTAGTTACAATCATCAACAGATCCAAAGATAAATAATATAATTTAAAAAATTCAAAAATTATTAAATAATATTCTTTATAATATTTTTAAAGTAACTATAGGTTACATTAGTTCAAAAAATAGAAGACTTGTTAATGTAAATGATCCAAGTCATGTAAGAGATGTAGTTAACAAACATTATTTTTAATGGAATATCAAATTTTGTTACAAAACCAGAATAGATGGTATTATGGCACATAATAATAAAGAAATACGCGAGTTTAAAGGAAATCTTATTCATGCATTAAATAAAATTGATTCCACAACAATTTATGTTAAATCATTAGAATCAGAAATTAAAAAAACCTTAGACTAAAAAGTAGATGAATGTCTATAAGTATTGAAAGAGATTAGATTAATTTTCACTTTATTAAATTTTTCATGTATATAAATGGAATTAATACTTCACGACTATCATATTTATTGTTTAAAAACTCTACTGGTACACTTAATCCACATAGAGTATTAACTAAAAGTGGAAGACAAAGAATTAACGGTCTTTGTACAATATGTAAATATAAAAAGATAATAAATAAAAAAATTACATTTGAATACATTATGGGAATGATAGTGATCAAGGTGTTACAAATATTTACTATTAAAACCAGTCTTGATCATGATTTATTTATGAAGGTGTCTGGTTTCGACCACTACTGTGGTCAACTAATACAAAAAATTCAATATTTTCAAATTTTTGTCAAGATCAAAACCGACATTTATATATTTCATTCTTCTATCAGAATTTTCATCTACAGGAAACAAAGCTGATTTTAAAGCCCACAGAAAACACTTTTGATCATTATGCTTTACATTAATAAAAGCTTTTTTGTTTTTTATTACTTCAGGTAAATCAATATAAGATGATTCTTCTAGTGGATCATATTCTTTAAAATTTTAAAATTTTGTATTTACTGCATTTAAGAAATTTTTAGGATCAAGTATATGTGTACTATTTTCTAAATATATATAGCGTGTGATGTAAATTTTTAGGATCAAGTATATGTGTACTATTTTCTAAATATATAGTGTGTAATGTGCTTTCAAATGCTTTTTTAGCTAATTAATCCGTAATTGTTTTTCTATCTCTTGGTTTAAATATATATTTGTAGAAAATGGAAATATTCTTTTTATTGGTTTACCTCTCTAATTAAAAGGATCATAAATATCCAAAATGGTAACTTTTCCAAAGATTTTCACTACCTTCATATTTATTTTTATTTTAAGAATATTTGTAGACCAATAATTCTATTTATTGTGCATTCTGATCCTTATGCTTGAAAATTAGATATAATTTCTAAAATATGTCTTTTACCATATTAAAATTTTTATTAAAATCTTTTTCTGTTAAAATAGTGTAGTTTGCTGTTTTTTGTCCAAATTCTTGAACTTTTTCATCTATTTCTCCAATTTTTATAATTTACTCATAATATAAATTAGAATTTTTCTTTACACCATGATGTATTTTCAAATATTCTTTAAAATTTTAAAATTTTGTATTTACTGCATTTAAGAAATTTTTAGGATCACGTATATGTGTACTATTTTCTAAATATATTGTGTGTAATGTGCTTTCAAATGCTTTTTTAGCTAATTAATCCGTAATTGTTTTTCTATCTCTTGATTTAAATATATATTTGTAGAAAATGGAAATATTCCTTTTATTGGTTTACCTCTCTAATTAAAAGGACCATAAATATCCAAAATGGTAACTTTTCCAAAGATTTTCACTACCTTCATATTTATTTTTATTTTAAGAATATTTGTATTATTTTCACTGCGTTGAGGTATATAAATATTAACAATATTTTTATAATTCTTGCTTACTTCAGTTATATAATTTTCACTTGTTTCTGCAACATTATTTTTATTATTTTCTATTACTTAACAGGTATTATTTCCAGAACTACTTGGATGAGTACTAATAATAACTGTAATAATAAATGTAATAAAATTAAATCAGCTTTACAAAAATTTGAATTTCCTTGTAACTTATTTATTTTACAAAACCCACGAAGTCTTGCAACATTGAATGATTGTAGTTGTTCAGCAATGTTACTTTTCATTTTGCTCTTTAATTTATTAAAGAAAATTATTAGATTTGTAAAAAAATGTTTTTAATAAAATGATAATTAATTAATACATGGATAAGGATTATTATTTAATAAATAATTAATCAAATGAGAATTTGTTTATTATTTAGTTTAACAACCAATTAGTTTTTAAACAATTAGTTAATATTTAGTTTAACAACAATTAGTTTTTAAATGATTGGTTTATTATTTAGTGTTTAAACAATTAGTATTTAAAAGAATTAGCATACTATTTCGTTTAACAATCAATTAGTTTACTCTTCTATTTATTACAAAAAAATTCATTAGATTTGTAAAAATTATTTTCATTAATAAAATGAAAATTATTAAATACATGGATACGTATTACCATATAATAGATAATTAACCATAAAGGATGCTATTTAATAAATCATAAAGATATAGCTTTCTCATTCTTAATATATTCTAAGGTATATTTATTGCATTTATTATTATGTTTATCTTTATGTGATAGATATATATAAAAACAATTTAAATCTTTAATTTCTTGACAACGTTTACGTTTCTTTGTTTCTTCAGCTATAACTTCATTATTCGTTCATTATTTTGAATAATACTTCTACAAGGTGGACATTTTTTTTCCTGTAACCATTTATCAATACATTCTTTATGAAAAATATGATTGCAATTTGTTGTAACAAATTATTATTTTCATCACTTAAATATGACAATCAATATCTTTTCACATACCTTAATTATTCGATAAGTATCTTTTTCTTTAGCTTGTATTTCGGTTTGGTTCTGCATTTATAAAAAACAATTATAATTAGATTTATAAAAAATAAAAATTTAATATTTAATGAATCATTTAGCTATAATTTCAAAATTACATTATTTAAAAATCTCACTGTGAACTCTATGTCATCATTCCTTTATATTTCAGTTTCATTTGCCCTTTTCTAATTATTTCACGTTCCCAATGATCAGTTAATTTGTTATATCTATTTGTAAAATAACTTTAAAATCATTATTAAGGTCAATAGAAATTCTTTCTCCATTTCCAGTATTTAAATATTCGCAGGCAGTAATATCATATTAAACATTTACCTTTAGTTCAGTTGTTTTTTTTTAACCTCTTTAGATACTAACATCATTGAGTTTTTAGATTATAGTGTCCATTTATATACAAAAAATCTTTATTAGTTTTACAAAAAAATAAGTTTGTTTTCATGTTAAAAATATTTTTTAAATGCATTTTTTTAACTATCATATTTTTATTTATTTACTTAGATTCATAATGTAAAACAATGACTCATAATAATCTTATGGCTGCTAAAGCAGAAAGTACATAATTCAAATGTACTTATTCTTCAATATAATTTTAAAAAACATGTTTTTCACAAAAGTCAAAAATAAGACAATTTTGGTGCTAAGAAAAAGTTGAAGAAATGCCTTTTTTAAAAACTGTTTTTAAAATAATATTTGATTCTATAATACATTTAATTACATTACATTCTACTATGGGAAATGTATCTAAAGTAAATGATGATTATTATAGCTGTTATCAAATTATTATTAGGTAAAAGGGATAGTAGATAATAAATGTATGTTCTGTATTATTAGACCAATTTTATGAGAATTAAAAAATGCGAGTGTCAATGGGCAATTTTTTATCTTTTATAAAATTGGTATAGTGGTTCAGTACATACATTTATTATCTACTTACAACCAAGGTCCAAGAACTTTTTATGCCAGTCATGCATCTACTTGTTTAACTGACGGCAGAATGCACATTGCACTTGAACAATGGACTGGCTACATGGAAATTCTCTTGTGGTGTAGTCGCCATGTCGCTAGAAACAGAACATCGGACATGCGCCAGAACCTTGAAAATTCCTCTGTTCAGCATGTGTTTTTTCCTTTTCTGGTTTGTGTGTATTAAACACATGAAATCTGCTCTGTTTCTTTCTTTTTGAATCACCCGGTATTAGGAACAGGAAGAACCAAAGACTGCATTTTATTCACAGGACACTTAGAAAATGTAACAGATCTACTAAAAGACTGTCTACACTGTGGTTGTCTGTTCTCTTTTAGAATACTGCTGCACAGTGTCAGATCCTACCCACATAACATTGATGGAGTACAGCAAAAAAGTTAAAAGAAGGGCAGCACGTTTTGTATTATCGCAAAATAGGGGACAGAGTGTCACAGAAATGATACAGGTTTTGGGGTGGGCATCATTAAAGGATAGGGGTTTTTCGTTACGATGGAATCGTCTCACGAAATTCCAGTCGCCAACTTTCTCCTCCGAATGCGCCGACCTATATAGGGGAAAACGATCCCCATGATAAAATAAGGAAAATCAGAGCTCGCGTGGAAAGCTATAGGTGTTCGTTCTCTCCGCACACTGTACAAGATTGGAATAATAGAGGCTTAGGAAGTTGGTCCGATGAACCCTCTGCCACGGACTTAAATGTGATTTGCGGAGTGCCCATGTAGATGTAGATGTGGAAACAGGAGATAGATAGTGGTAAAGTCCAGTTCAGAATAGGAAAATAGCCTATTAATTGCAGTACAGAATTCTGTAATACCTAGCAAGGTTATCACGAATTCCGAATATTAATAAATCCTGGTGGAGTTCGGCATGAAAGGTCAGACAAAACTGACATCTGAATGCTTTTATAGATCGTCTCAATCAGGTGCTGTAAATATAGGGAACTTCAAAGAGAATTTACAGAATGTCATTAATAACTGTCTTGACACATTGTTGATAAAGGGGCCGACTTCAACTTGCAAGGTATGTTTAGGAAGGGACAGACTCTCATGACTGGTGACAGAAAAAAGGATTAATGTCACATTATTCTGAATGTCTCACCTGAAAACTACGTATAACAGATACATAGATAACCACCTCGTGAAGGTGACATACAGACTGGATCCTATCTAATCACTTAACGTATGGTATCAATGTTCATAGGACTGTGATAGTAACTATGAGTGAAATTAATACAAAGAATGTTAAGAAAGGCAGGAACGTATTTACGTTCAGCAAAAGTGACTAGTCACCATTAAATAGTCAGTGCTGAGGAAGAGTCTGTAGTGAAAACATGGAGAAAAATTCCAGAGCATCGTTCGATTTGCCTTAGGAAAGTATGTTCGGAGGGAGTTCTCAAGGATGTGTAAGACAATTGTGGTTTAACAGCCGTGTTAGGAAACCACTACGGAAGGAAAGAGAGTTTCGTCACAGGTTCAAAAGTCAAAATCTAGCAGAGGAACAAAAGCCATACGAAGAAAAACTAAGGAGATCAATGAGAGACGCGTTCAATGTCTTTGAAAGTACAGTTTTGTCAACCAATCCGACTAAAAACTCTGGCAGTTTTTGGTCTTACGTGAAGTCAATAAGCGCTTCGGAATTATCTACTCGGTCACTCGGTGACTATACTGTATCCGAAACGGAAGATAACAGAGAGAAGGTCGGAACCCAAAATTCGGTCTTCGGAAACTGTTTCATTGCGCAAGATCATAACACCGTACCATCTTTCAACCATCCTTTGAATGACGAAATAGCACATACCGAGGCAGCTGGTCGCGGAATAGAAAAACGTCTGTAATCGCTTTTTAGTGTAAAGTTATCAGGACCAGATGAAATACGTGTAAGATTATGCAAAGATTATGAGGAAAAACTTGCTCCCATTTCAGCAGCACTTCGTCGTAGGCAGTTGGAGCATGGAATGGTACTGGAAAATATAGCAGCTAATTCCTGTTTCCAAGTCGGCCGAAGGACGGATGCACATAAATATGAACCTATTTCGATGACATCAATCTGCGTAGGATTATGGAATAAGGTTTTGGTCAAGAACTATGGCGTTTTTGGAAAACGAAAATCTCTATAAAAATACAAAATGGATTTCGCGAACAGAATTCTTGCGAAACCCACACGAGGCCCATAGCACTGTAGACAAGGGCGCTCAGGTTGTCGCCGTCATTAGGGCTCAGTTCGAAGCGGGACTCATCACTGAAAACAATTTCACTGCACTCGATGATATTTCAGGACGAAGTCGCGTCTGGAGACACCCCAGGGGCAGCGACGGGATGCCAACCTGTCTGTCGTCCGCCTATTGTTTTGTCATCCACAGCACCCTTACAAGCACAGTGGTTCATCGACGATCGATATCCTTCGCCCCGTTGCGTTGCCATTCATGACAAGCCCCACTGGGCTTACAGTTCAGCAAGGTAATGCCCACCCACACACGGCGAGAGTTTCTACCGCATGCCCTCGTTCTCGCCAAACCTGACCTTGGCCAGCCAGGTCTTCCGATTTCTCCCGAATGGAGAACGTTTGGAGTATTATGGGCAGCGCCCTCCAACTACCTCGGGCTTTTGGCGGTATAAGGCGCCAGTCGGACTGAATTTCACATGATATCCCCAGGAGAACACCCATCAAGTCTATCATTCAAAGTCATTACTTTCAGACATCTGATGTTCCAAGGTGTACTAATTATTTAGTTATATATTTTAAGTAAGTACTTAAATTATCTTAGATAATCATTTGATAAATAGATTTACTGAAGTTCTTTCAATTACAATTGGTATAAATCTGCGGTTTGCTCCACAAATTTCTGAGCACTGACTGAAGAATAGCCCAGGTCGATTTATTGTAAATCTTCCTTCATTTAGTTGGCCAGGTGTGGCATCAATCTGAACTCCTAGGGCAGGCGCTGCTCATGACTGAAGAACACCTGAAGCTCTTGTTAATACTCGTACTTCTGTATTTATGGGTAGAATTGTTCGGTTATCGACGTCTATTAGTAAAAATCTATCACTTTCTAAATCTTGTTCTGGTGTTATATATGTATCAAATTCTACAAAGTTTTCCGCTCTCATTGTACATATGTACCGTTATTGACTATTAATACGATGACAGTTTCAACATTTCATCCAGGTTCGGTTAGCTGGACCTCACTACATAAACTTGAAACTTCCGGAGCGACTGAACAAGGAGCATTTATATGAAAGTATAGTGAGCAACTAAGCACAATGCAGTGGATACGAGGAGGACCTATGATACAAAGCACATATATATAGCGTGGTTAGTTAATTCCTGGCTTATTTAAGTCAATTCCCTGAACAAAACATAAATACCAGACCCAGTTTAGAGCACTGATTTTTGCCAAAGTACTTATCACTACATAAACCAAGACAGAAGTAAAAAGATTCAACTGGGCCATGAATCAAGGACTGTATAAGCTTCCTGCAGTCACTGGTGCACCGCCTGCAGCCGTCTGTCCCTGGTATAGAAGACTGTGTCGTTGGTATACACACATACAGAGCTGCGAGGGCATGAGGTGTTACCAGCAGCTGTGACATGTACACAGAGTACAACATAGGGTCCAAGACGGAACCATTGGCACTCCTGCAGGCATACTATAATATTATCCATTCATTCATCTCTATTTATAACATTTTTTTGCATTTAAAATTTGTCGTAATATAACTGTCATATGTGATGTTAGGGTGTTTTACTAATTTATATTTGTAACTTATGTGAAGAAACATGTGAAATGTATAATTTAATTAATGTGTGTGTTTGTGTCTAATTTTATATATTTGTGCAAACAGTCATTTGTATAAAATGGTACACTCTTATGAGCAGTGTGTGGGATATCTGTTATATAAAAGATGGAGTACTTTTGTACTGTACAGAAGCTACGGAGGGAAGTGTGAAAGGTGGCTTGCGTTTTGGCGCGCTACCTGTAGAGCGAGCGGGAACGAGAGGACGCAGTGGTTAGGCAGCAGTGAAAAAGGCAGCACTCGCACGCAGCAGACGATGCACAGTAGTCTCAGATGACGGCTGCTGTGTTATTACGGCATTGATACAAGTTGTTGGGCTGGGTAATGGGCGTTAATATGACGCCAAGAAAAATTAACTACCCTATACTTCAAGAAACTTGTACGCCGTATCATGGTCAGCGTAGCAGCCATTACTATTGGCTACGGACGACGATGTCCAGGAGATCGAGTGGTCAGAACTTGTAGGTGGACATGCAAGACTGCCGTTAAGTGATGTAACAGGAAATTAGGTAAAATAAGGAGAATACATTTCAATGTACGGCATACAATGGGCGCTCCTAGTGAGGAAGTTATCAGGTTTAGGCCGGTATAGGAGGACGAACAACTAAACAATTGGGCAACAGAAGAGGAGGCTATTTTTGTTACCTTCTGTTAGCTGCCTTTCATCGAACGTAGAGCCAGAGGCCCTGCCTTACAAGAAAGACGTTTCTTCTGCTCGAGGTTTGGATCACAAGGTGAGAAGTGAATGTGTTCTGCACTGCAGAATCCTCCAGAGTCCGCACACATGACCTGTATCCGACGCACGCTGAATCCAATGGCTAGCAGTTTAGCAGAGGGCTGAAGGGGTCTCCTGTCAGAAGCTGCAATTGGATAGAAGAGCCTCGGTTATGGAAGACAGAGAACTTGGGTCACGTAGGCACAGCAGAACTTGCTCTAGGAGGAAACGTGTAAAGATTTGACTGGTTCCTTTGAAATAAAATTTTTTAAACCAACTCTCTAAAATACTACTTGACTAGCTGCCACCCTGTATACCAACAGATCCAACGGCTACAGCCAACAGATTACGAACAGTATATTTAGAATTCTAGAAGCGTGAACTATCAATTCAAAATTAACTGTTTCTGAATAACTATTGCGTTAACACATAAAATTTAGTTCACCTGTTACTTATTCTCAATCATTCATCTATGTGGGGTACTTTCCTGGTGTTTCATTATTCGGAGTAAACCTGCCATAAAAAAGTGCTTTGTTCAGTATCTACAAGTACTAACTGTCATCTTTGAATAAATGTCTGAAAAGAATTGTTATCACAAATTTTTAAAAATAAAAGTGGGTAAATAAGTTTTGAGTAAAGTACAGAAATGAAGCACAGTAAAGTGCATAGAGTTAATGAAAACAAAATTGCTTAGGTGGCTGAGTAACACTGAAGTACGGCTGAATATAGATGACAATCGAGAGTGACTGCAACCTCCCTGCCTTTGCCTTTGGACAGATCATTTACTAAGAGAAAGATGTAAAAAAAAGTGTCTTAATAAATTTAAATGTATTATGCTATTAGCATATTTAAGCATCTAACCCATTCGTTATACAAAACTATAGAAGTCCTCCCATAGCAATTTTTTTATTTTAACACATAGTAATAATTAAAAATTCGCAGTCTTTCTAGATTGAAAATATATATATTTGGGTATAGTAACTAAAAGATTCCTATACTCTCTACGAAATTCTGAAGGTGGCAGTGGTAAAATACAGGAAAGTGAAAGGCTATTTACAATTTGTACAGAAACCAGATGGCAGTTATAAGAGTCGAGGGGCATGAAAGGGAGGCAGTGGTTTGGAAGGGAATGAGAGAGTGCTGTAGCCTATCCCCGATGTTATTCAGTCTGTATATTGAGCAAGTAGTAAAAGAGTAGGTATTAAAATCCATGGAGAAGAAATAAAAATTTTGAGGTTCGCTGATGACATTGTAATTCTGTCAGAGACAGCAAAGGACATGGAAGAGCACCTGAAGGGAATGGACAGTGTCTTGAGAGGAGGATATAAGATGAACATCAACAAAAGCAAAACGAAGATAATGAAATGTAGTCGAATTAAATTGGGTGATGGTGAGGGTATTAGATTAGGAAATGAAACGCTTAAAGTAGTAAATGAGTATTGCTATTTGGGGAGCAAAATAACTGATGATAGTCGCAGCAGAGAGGATACAAAATGTAGACTGGCAAGGGCAAGGAAAGCGTTTCTGAAGAAGAGAAATTTGTTAACATCGAGTATAGGCTTAAGTGTCAGGAAGTCGTTTCTGAAAGTATTTGTATGGAGTGTATGGAAGTGAAACGTGGACGATAAGTAGTTTGGACAAGAAGAGAATAGAAGCTTTCGAAATGTGGTGCTACAGAAGAATGCTGAAGATTAGATGGGTAGATCACATAACTAATGAAGAGGTATTGAATAGAATTAGGGAGAAGATAAAATAGTGGCACACCTTGACTAGAAGAAGGGATGGCTTGGTAGGACATGTTCTGAGGCATCAAGGGATCACCAATTTAGTATTGGACGGCAGTGTGGAGGGTAAAAATCGTAGAGCGAGACGAAGAGATGAATACACTAAGCAGTTTCAGAAGGGTGTAGGTTGCAGTAGGTACTGGGAGATGAAGAAGCTTGCACAGGATAGAGTAGCATGGAGAGCTGCATCAAACCAGTCTCTGGACTGATAACAACAACAACAACAACAACAACAACATGTCGTTCTCAGAATAGTATCTTCAAAGTTATTTGTGAAGTTATATTATGGAACAGCAGTAAAGTGGATCAAATCTATTTCTTCTGCTTTTCTGAAACTTATCCACTTCTTTGCCTAGATAGGTTGGTGACTGTAAATCCATTAGACAAACCACTTAATGAACTTAGTATAGATTCAGTATTTCTCCATTTTTATTGCATTTCTTTCTAACAGCTAGAAAATTAACTGGGGGAGAGGGGCATTTAGGAACCTATAAGACATTGCAGAAAATTTAGGAGCATTCGACTTGGCCCTCTATGGACCGAGACGTTAGAGAGATGGTTTCTCGGTTGTGTCGTGTCGCCGAGCCTAATAACGCTCTTCAACAGGGCTTCTGGAGTTCTGAGCGCGAATCCTGCCCCATGGACAAACAGCATATCGAATATATAGGGCCCTTACCTCGCACCAAGAGAGGCCGTCGGTATGTATTGGTTATTATTGACGCGTTTTCGAGGTTTACCTGGTTTCTTCCGAGTCGTAACGTGACTGCTGCTGCTATTACATTTAACTGAAAATCAGATGAGTGTGTGAAATCTTGTGGGACTTAACTGCTAAGGTCATCAGTCCCTAAGCTTACACACTACTTATCATAAACTATCCTAAGGACAAACATACACACCCGTGCCTAAGGGAGGACTCGAACCTCCGCCAGGACCAGCCGCACAGCCCATGACTGCAGCGCCTTAGACCGCTCGGCTAATCCTGTGCGGCTACATTTAACTAACGTATTTAGTGTTTTTGGATCCACTAAGAAAATCGTTATTGGCAATGCGCTGGCCTTCGTTTCGGCTCCCTTCAAGGCTTTCTGTTTTCAAAGTGGTGTGAAGCACGTGACTACCACTCCGTATTACCCACAGAACTGTTTCGTGGTGAGAGTCAATCGTAATCTCAAATCAGCACTGATTATCTTCCATCAGAAGATGCCCAGTAAGTGGGATTCTAGTCTCCCTTGGCTTAGTTTAGCCTTCAATCCCGCCAGCCATGAGGCTTTGAAGGCTACTCCGGTTTCCTTCATCTTTGCTTATCCTGTTAATTCCCCCATCTCGAACTTATAGGCCATTGAAGATCTCATCCCTGCGGATATTACACCTCAGAGCGTCAAAGAAAATTGGAATCGTGCCGGGCGCAATATTCTCAGGGCCCATAACAAACCAGCTGACCGTTACAACCGCAACCGACGAGTCTTTAGGGGAAACCCGGGGTCCAAGTGTATGTCGGTAATTTTCCTGGGAGGGAGGTGGGCGTTGGAAACCTTGGTAAGTTCACTCCCAGTTTCCTGGATCCTATACTATTATGCGTATTTTAGGCCCAGTTAATCTTCTGGTTAAGGACAACTACACCGGTAAGCAATACTGGGTCCATGTAAATCAAATGAAGTTTGGGTAGGCACTTGTTGGGTTACCCTCAGGTCGGCGTTTGGGGGGGGGGGGGGGAGCTTGAACCGTGTTGCGGCTCATGTTGGTGCCATTGGTAGGTTGGCGTCATGTAATAGGGATAGTGAAGTCTCATTTTCTTCTTGTGTTTACTGGCGCCACTACATTTGTTAGTATTGTCTGTGATCGGTGGTGGCAGCAGCAGCAGCGGCGGTGATTATCGATATCTAGTGTGGTGGTACTATCTTTGGAGGGACGTCAAGTTTTTTCCAGGTCAGAGCGTGTCAGGGAGTTCGGTTGGGTCGGAGCAGCAGTGAGGTCCGGCAGCGTGAGCACATGCCAGGATCACTGGCGGTTACAGGCACTGCCGGATTAAGGGGCTGAGGAGTGAATACTATCTCAGTAATGGAAACTCCACTATTTTGAGATCATGCTGTCTGTTTGCGTGTTGCTGCTCGCAGGGCCGCTGAGACAAAGAGCAACGAGTGGAGAGTTTGGAGTTGGCGAAATTAGTTAGCCGTCCTCCACTTATTAATCATTGAATTCCTTATGTTATTATTGGTGAAGTTCAGCCAGCGGTATTTTTATGCCTAGTGGCCGCTAGTACCCCAGTTACCTGCCCTGGAGGTTAGCATATTTTCGCGGCAGAGTACCTTTCCTCGCCTTGCCGCTGCTGTCCGGTAAGGCATGTAGTTCGACCGCCTCCTTTATTGTGGTTCAGATATTTTGTTTCTTTTGGACTACTCTGGTCGTAGTAGTTCCTTCTGCTTCTGGATGTTCTGAACACTGGATTCGGAAGACGCAGTGCTGTCTGTCGGTTCTGCTTGCCTGGGTTATTCCATCGTTGTTTTGGTTATCAGGCGTTAGGTAGATTTTGTAAGAGTGTTGGTCTGCATTTAAACTGTCACTACTTTGAGTTACCATCCACTTAAGTAAATACAACTCTTGGCTACCTGTCTCATCGTTTACGAAGTTGAGCGACTTTCCCAGATCGATTCTTGGAGCACTGTCTGAGGCTCTCTTCTCTCGATTTGGTCAGATTGTCATGATCATTTTTTTTAATAAAATTATTTTCACTTTCAACTATTACTGTTTCGGCCTTCAGCCAACAAAAAGTGTGAAGTTCTTGAATTTCTTGTCATGAGAAATTTTCATTACATACTGTGTCTTAATAGTGAAATTTTGACGATTGTCTTTTTTAAAAAATATTTTAGTATCTCTTGGAGATATTTAACCAGTTCTTTAGAATTTGCTATCCAGGCCTTCAGCCATAAAATTGCTTTTTCGAGTTATCACTATTCTGGCATTGGAATTTCTGGTCAATAAGGTCTTTGCCGAGATTGCAACTTGCTTAATAATTTTTTTAATTAGACATTGTGTCTTAACAGTCGATTTTGATAATTGTTCCTTATTGTCAACTTCATTTGCAATTGTTTCCAAATAAAATGTACGTGATCTTACAAAAAACTGAGCAACCAACGGTAGCTGATTATGATTTCGTCCACACCAAATCCTGACTTTCCCTAAGTACCAGGTCTCAGGGATGTAGCTTTGCTTTCTGAAGACAAAAGATGGCCAGGGAGTAGGATCGTAAGGGGATTGACAGTTCATACCGATTGGAGCGAATTCCGCAGATTTTCCAATGGATAATTGACACAGGGTGAACAAAAAAGGAAAAATCTCACTACGGTTGCCATCAAGTCAGCTACGTCTTAGAGCCAGTGGCCAACAGTGTGGAATGCCATTCAGCAAGAGGCAGAAGATCCTGATCCTTAGGATTGTCCCAGGGCAGCTCCTAACGCCAGTGATTGGCTGGTTGATCGGCCACCAGTGTGGTTAATGTCACTGACACGGGAGACGGCCGAGGGTGGCTACTGCTGGTTGGCGCTCTAGAAGACACACACCAAGGTGGAGAAAGAAGGGAACTGTTTTTCGTATGAGCCTTCTTGGAAGCAGGACGTTGAAATGGAGGAGTTGATGATTGTGAGGTCTGGTTACATAAAAGATCTTCATGAGTAGTCTATTTTTTGGAAGTCCTGGTGATCGATTTTGAGGACTGTGATTTAGCAGGAGCCGATGAATGGTGCGTCTTAGAGTGAGTGGGTGATAGTGAGGAGGTTGAACTGGCTATCTTCGGGGTGGCTGATTTGGCGACCGTGGCGGTAATGGTGAGATCGTAAGTCTGCATGGCTACCTCCTTAGTAGGTCTAGGAGAGGCGAGGACAGTGCTATATTTACCCGTTGGGGCACAGTGGGCTATCTACTAGCGAGTAACTTATGAACAGCAAACTTAGACTCCTTTTCCTTTACTCAGATTTCCTGACTAATTTGTTCATCTATAAAAATAAGGCAATCTCTAGAGGGAGCAGCGTGGTCGCTGGTACATTTGATGTAACAAGGGGAGGGGGGTGGACAATAATCCTCATGGGCATCTCTGCGCCACAGGTAACGCATTTGGCCGTATTGAAACACGACTGCCTGGTATGATTAAACCTCTGAGACTGATAGCGAAGCGTAGGGTTGGGGATGTAAGGGCGAACTGAAATTATCTCGTAGTGCACTTCCACCCAGACAGGGAAACAGTGTAGCAGTGTAGTTCGGAGCAAGTTTTGTGCCTGGAGAGCACTGACTGTTTCTAACAACAAAGTGACATTTCGTAACCAGGAACAAGACTTTACAGGACTTTTATCGACACCTTTCTGATTAATAAAAGGGTTTACTGTTGAGAAATCTTGACTTTCATCAGACCGAGAATCAATTGGGAATTTTGGCACAGATGGAAGAATTTTCTGTGGCTGAGACTCATCTAGCTTTCTCTTGTGGGCAGAAGTTGTAGAAGAAACCATTGCAAAAGTCTCCCCCATGTCTTCGATGGTGCACTGCTTCCTAGTGGGGCCCCTCTCTGAGGGCACTGCCGCCTTAGGTGGTTGTCCAAACCTCAGGTCAAACCTCCCGAGAAACGGACGGAGGGAGCAATCGGCATATAGGAAAGGTACCAACTTGGGTAATCACCCCTCCCTGGGCTTAGCCTTTATCAGGGGGTACGTATGTGTCCTACTTGTCTACCCAGGGCAGAGAATTACACTTTATCACATCACCGGCTATGCGTGGGTCGGCCTTCGGACACACACAGGGAGGAAAGAAAAAGGGAGGAACAAAGAAAAGGAAGGAAGAGAAGAATTCTTAAATGCCACATCGGAGAAGAAGGTAAAGAGGACAAAGGAAGGACAGATACTTTACATTGTAGTGATAAAACGCGAGAAAACACTTCATTCGTTGACAAGCATCCATCTCCGGACATAGGCGCAAAAGATTCTCCAAAAGATAGGGAGAAGGGGAAGGGAGGAGGTGAAGGGAGATGGATTGGAGACAGGGAGGGATGTGGAAAGGGAAGGTATGCAGCCCACAAAGCAGAGAGAGAGAGAGAGAGAGAGAGAGAGAGAGAGAGAGAGAGAGAGAGAGAGAGCTGCACAAGCTCGGGGTCCCAACACGCCATGCACGTATCCACAAGAGAGTTGTGGACCCCATGGGTGGCAGAGTTGCTGTGCAGTGGGTTGCGTGACAGCCGCTGCAGGCGCTCTGCCGGTAGGACAGATCGAAAAAACATTGTAGACTGACAGGTGGGAAAATTTGCTATTGCATCCTGTAACATCAGATTCAAGATATACATTAACAGACAGGTTGTAGCGTGTTTTGCATCAGTCCAGTCACAGCTGTCAGGGAATCATACGATTTTTAGATTGTACTTTACTTCTCTTCACTTAAATGAGAACTGATAATAGCATTCCATACAAGAAGCACAATGATGTGCCAGTATTTGTCACTTAAGGGGACCCGGAACGTCCTATACCTCCAATGTTAAATGTAAGGCACATTTTCTTATGAACTATTAACACCAGAATGATGAAACTTTTACAGTATAATATTACATATATTTAATACCATGTACCATATGGATTCTAATTTATTGGTGTGTTTTGGGAAGATATTAATTATTTTGTTACTGAAAATAATTGACATTTTTTGGCGTAGTATCTTTGAAATAAAATCTGTTATCAATTATGTATCACAAAAGGGCTATGATACAAAGTGTATATTGGCACTGTTTACATTCCTTGAAAATTTTAAGTCTTTATCTCTAATAGATTAGCAGAAAATGTTCCTTATGTGGCAAAAAAGTGAACTTGTGGAAAACGAGTTTCAAAGTTTCACTAACATTTCAGTGGAGTCCAGCACCATAAGAGGTGTTATCACTGTCACTAGACATCTCCCCATCTAGCCTTATTTTCACACCTTTCATTCTTTGTCTGGCTTACCTCTCACGCTCCTTTTCTTTCCTTTCAGCATCCCATTTCCTCTCATTGTCTATCGACATCATTGCACTCACCATGTACTTTCCCGGCATCACATCCAACTTCTGCAGCACATTGCACTTTATAATGTTACCTTTGTTGTACGTAGCAATGGCATCATATACTCCAAAATGAAGAGTATGAATTTCCACAAACACATTTTTTGAGATTCTGGTCCAAATTACATTATTCACACTCCCATTTTGATTTTGCGTACGTCCACGGAGACATTTCTTCGAAAGTTCAGTTGCAGAAAGATCTCTGAAAATTAGTTTTATAGCCTTCATGACAGTTTCTGGTACACTGTGATGATGCTTGTATACACGTTCAGATCCCTGATATTTGTTGTACTTGCACCAGGAATTGGGTCAAATGGTTCAAATGGCTCTGAGCACTATGGGACTCAACTGCTGTGGTCATCAGTCCCCTAGAACTTAGAACTGGTTAAACCTAACTAACCTAAGGACATCACACACAGCCATGCCCGAGGCAGGATTCGAACCTGCGACCGTAGCAGTCGCACGGTTCCGGACTGCGCGCCTAGAACCGCGAGACCACCGCGGCCGGCAGGAATTGGGTCCCTGTGGGCATAGTCCATGTAGTGGTTCCTCATCAGTCGATAAGGTGTGGTAGTAAAGTGCCATTACAGTCTTTTCCATTGCATCAACACTGAGTATTTTGTCTTATTGCCAGTCCATAGCCTCTCTGCAATCAGTTGATTACCTCGTCCGTCAATCTTTTAGCTCCACCCAAGGGTTTTCCATCACTGAGTACTTGGCCTTTCATTGTGGTCTTCACTCGACGCAACCTTGTTCCGATACATTTCTGAACGTGACCTATGCGCTCCTGTTTAGTAATGGTAACATCATTTCCATAAGGTTTCAGCTCAGATACAGCAGCAAAAGACTTCGAATCACCATCACCCAGGAACTGTAGATATCTGACCTTGGACCACAGAAGAGAGCGACTGAAAATGTCTTTCACACCGGAAACTTCCATGGCCCCACTAGACCCACTGTAATTCCTTCGACAGTTTTCTACATGCTCATCCTTCACTCTTTTAGGACACCTACAGTGCTTAGATTTAATTACAGCATCTATAACTTTTGTAGTATCAGCACTTGTTGCCGTTATTACCCCATTATGTGAAGTGTGCCCGCACTTCTGCCACGTACCATCTAGTGCGAGAGTCAGGTCCCGAGGATTCTGAACATCTGGAATTTCTTCATTCACCGCCACAGCCTCCTCCACTGCTTCTTTCATGGATTCTTGGGCAATATCTTCAACACAGGATCCAACAACCTAGTTATATTTTAAGAATTTCGCTGGTGGTGGTGGTAGATTCATTACACCACAAAACATTTGACCAGCAGAGTATCCCTTACCGATTGACCTTAGAGCATAAACACGTCTAATATTTACACCATAGTACTTGCTTTTCTCACTATCAGTTTCACCTTGGACTATTTGGACATATTCTGAGTACCAAAATGAAACACTGTAATGACAACTAGTACAATGGAGACAGATTTCTGCTCCAAGTCCTATGTGTCGCTTGACATTTACTGACATACTCAATTTGTAACATTCCTTACGCAGTACTGAACTCCCAGTCACCTTTGAGAGCAATGGAATGTTAATTACCTCATTCACATTATCCTCACTACACTTCTCCAATAAACTGCAGCATTTTTCAGTTGATCCATGCAACTTCTTGCTTGTGCTAGAGACAGGAGTAGATTTCCCTTCATGAATAACCTCACTATTTTCGGAATCATTTCCCAAGGTCGGAGAAATTGTCACAGATCCACTAGTGTACCTCGGAGGAGGCTTCTTCCCCTTGTAAACTCTACTACTAAATCGAGGCATATTTGATAAGTTCCAGTTACGCAATAGAAATGCATCACAAATCGTGCAATAACCACCAAATGCTCAATGTAAACAACAGTATCCAAAGACTACAATACGCAGACAAAACAATTGCCTATCGAATCGTGTTGCCAACATAATATAAAGTCTTTGGAAAGACCGGAAATTTTGAAAAACGATGTTTTCAATGAACATGTATCCACGGAAATTCAATGTCGCGACATGCCCTCTACAGCACATTATTGAAAATAATATTTTAAATACTTGGAGTTGAGCTACAGGTAAGAATAATATGTCACTTAAAGAGGAAGATCTGTAGTATTTTATTTCACAATAAACTTAAAACCCAAAATTTCATCATTTTTAGGTTCCAGGTTCCCTTAACACAGTATCTATTACGTCATCTTTCTGTAGGTGCAGAAGTAAATTCAGTCAGCTCAAAGCTTAAAATCCTAACCATAGAGGTCATACCGCAATAATCTGGATATTGTGAAACTTACAGTAGTTTGACATAGCATCATGTATGACAGTATGAAATACTTTATGGGTATTTGTCCAGCTTATATCGAATTATGCGAAGCGTAGCCTAAAAGTTTATAAAATTTTTTTTTGAAACACACGGTGCCTTGAGAGGTGGTACGCCAGTCTCACCTTAACAACGTTGTCAGATTACTAGGCATATCTTAGATCACGATCTCTATTTTCTCCAGTTGGTTTGTGTGGTTTATGACTTTTTACATGAGGAGATTGTGGGCATATAGTTCATATAACTGCATGTGTAGCTCATATAGAATTTTGAAGCTATGCACACTGTACTATTTTAAAGATATAGAAAGGAGGATAAAGAGAGTACTGGCTGTGTTTAAGACATGTCAGAAATCGAAACACAGAACATTCACAGAGCAGACGCCACAGCACCCTATCATTCTGGCGGAATTAAAGCATATGGCCGCCACAGATCTCGTCAGACCTCTCCCACACACAACACAAGTTACTGCTAAATACTAGTTGTCATGGAGCTAACGTCTAAGTTCGTCAGTCTAACGCCACAACGCCACTGAAGAAGGTTACCGCACAAACCGTGAGCAAAGCTTTTTTGAAAGATCTCTCGTCACAAGTAGAACATGTGACCAGAATCATCTGCGAAAGACGACCCCAGTGTAGCTCAAACAAATGGAAGGCCATGTTGAGACGGCACATAACAACACACATCTATGCATCCATAACATCCCAAATTGTGGCCAGCGGAGAGAATGGTCAAACGCCTCAGTAACCTCTGTCGCATCTACTGTACTGAAAGCCACGCCTCCTGGGATTCCTTCTTACAGGATTTCCAGGATGTAATGAATGAGCTGCCACACGGAGTCACAAGAATGGCACCAGTGAACGTGTTAAAAAAAAATAGGCAGCCCAATGACATGAGTCGAACGGTAATTGACTTTCCGGAGCGAACCCGGATCAGCATTTTCCCATTGCTGATTTACCGCAAATATTTGACTTATCCGGTATCCTTTCATGTCTCACTAATAGAAAATTACTTCATGGATAATTATGTGCCGGTTTCTTGTTGGAAACATGTCTGGTTTATCACAAAACTGGTTGGTTCAACACTTTAACATTGCTTGTCTCTCCACAGCAAAGGTTTGTGTTGCAACAACGTTAAAATTGCATTTCTTGGTTCAGAGATATTTGCACAAGTCCTGGAGACAATTCTTCTCAGAATTCATCTTGGAATGTAGTAATTGTTTGGTTTCTTCCGTTGATGCGTGCATTTCTGGTTGGGCGTATGCAAGATCTGTTCCACCATTCGGAGCAAGGAGGTGGTAGTGGTGCCACGGAAATTTGTTATCCAACAGGGGATCCTGGCGTGATTAGGAGCGTGCCACCAATACTGGTGGGGGTATCTTGGGAGATGGAGATGGATTGTCCACACCAGAGGCGTGTTGACGTTCGAGTATGGTTTCTTTCTCACTTTGGTTCGATCAGGGTTATCACCAGATAGGCTACAGTGCGGTATTTTTTGCTGGTGGTACTTTTCCCCTCTGGTTATCGCTTGTCGATTGATGTTTGCCTTGAGATATTTCGATCGTGGATCGCCAGCAGCAGAAGTGCGTCATCGGTAAAGTTTTGTATTGCGTCGCCTATGTGGAATGGGAGTCATGGTAGTGAGTTTTCAGATGGATAGGAAGGAAATGAATGGGAACAGATGAAAACTGAAGATATAAATCCTTTTGCACTAAAAATTGTTAAAAAGACTTTGTATTTTTGTGTCATTACAGCAGCTGTTTATTGATATCTGTATACTTTTAAGAGTTACTGGTCAGTTTCAGACAGAAAGATGAATTCATCCCAATTTCTGATCTATGCTGACAGCACAGAAGGGTGTTCAATTGGTGGTGAGCAGTATTCAGCACAGGTTCTGCGCCAAATATCCCCATCAACGTCACCACCCAGCAAGTTGGCATGAGTAGAAGTATCAAAGTCCACAGCATAAAGTAGAAAGTATCAGAGGTAGCTAAACTTGGTAATGAGTAGAATAATCATCAGTAAGTGCTTGATGCTGGGAGAGTGCTTTAAGTATGAATGTGCAGGCTGTGCCGGCTTAGCCCATCGGGATGTCCAAGTGATATTGGTGGAACTAACATGACGAAGAACAAACACAGCTTGACAACTAGAACATGATTAGATTATGGTTTTTTGATAAGAGATTCATTATAATGTTTTGTACATTAATTTAATGGAAGAAATCAGTAAGGCACTTTTTCATATTAATAACATTTTAAAGTTTAATGACTATCAGTTCATATTTCTGATATGGTTTTCTATGTATGCGCTTTTGTAAAAATTGTGAATCATGGCACTAAAACGTGTACTAAGGATTGTGCAGAGGACTGCAGAGTTCCAAATGACGCTCGAGCACCAGACCATGGCTGGACGTGGCTTGGGAAAGTGCAGGCGCCCATATCGCAATGATGGCAGGGCTTGTGGTGTCTTACTGAGATCTCAGGTGCAACTGCCAGGTTGACGTCACAACAGAGGACGTCCCCAGGCGAGAGGCCAACTATTGTGACGTCACTGCAGAGCCACATCGGCAGCTGTGAGCTACAGGTGACTCGTCCCCTACCCTAGGCGATAGGGCAGGTAACTGGCGAATGTGATGACACTGAGGCAGCTCAAGGACGACAGAGGCGCAGACAGAATCCTGCCCTTTCCTTTCGCTAATCCCAATAGGGGGGAGGGGGGGATGGAAATTCGCAGGGGTGCCTCGCCTGCAGCCGACAGGTAACAGAAGCTGGCCCCGACTTCACGCGACCACCTGGCGGCTACCACTGTCTCACCAGGGTCTCGAGGGACCCGGAAAGAAAGGAGGGGCTGCTGGAGAGCGCCAGACCGAGCGATATTGTCTGAGCACTTGCCATGACACTGACAACTGCTTCAAGGGTAGTTGTCATCTGCTGCCCAACTCTCTTCTGTGATAGTCCAGATGCCTACCTGTTGCTGCCATAGACTAGTGACAGGTTCTGCCCCACCATGCTGCTATCACTGACTGAGTAAATGGGCTAACATTTCTATTAGCATAAACTCTCCCACTATACCTGTCACATCCAACCTCTTACACACCTCTTTAGTGTAGTGCTGTGTTTGACTAATGTTAAAGTTAATTTTAGGACTTCCTACACGCCCTTGAGAAAGGAGCAGGGAGGAGACATGTTTGATTTAATTCTTATTTTTGTGCGCTGTGCTGCATTTTATTAGGTTAAAGACGTGTACCAGGGTAGGAGGTCACTCAAAATATAAAATTGACGAAACATCACACACAAGAAATACACTAATAATCAAACGACCTGTGTCATTGGTGCAAAGTCTCACTGTTACATTTGTCATTCTAATTTCGTTTATTTTGTGTTAACACAATTTACCCTGTTGTATGAAAAGAATGTTTTACTGAATGCTTGGATAGGATTTGTGAAGTAGTTGTCTATATGGAATATTGAATCAGTAAATGCTTTGGCAGGGGTAACAAAGTATCTGAGGCAGAGGATGCTCAATGATACTGTATTGGGGTTAGGGAAAAAGGTGGTGTCTGACAGTTTCGCTGTGAATGGGTTAGGTGTCTGCATGAACTTTTAAACATTAAATCATTGTATTTATGGTCAGGGGACTATTTCTAAGACCTGAGGGTCGACAGGAACAATTCTGACACGCAGAAAATCACAAATTTGCAGGCATGCAGCAGAGTGAGTGAGTGAGTGAGTGAGTGAGTGAGTGAGTGAGTGAGTGAGTGAGTGAGTGAGTGAGTGAGTGAGTGAGTGAGTGAGTGAGTGAGTGAGTGAGTGAGTGAGTGAGTGAGTGAGTGAGTGAGTGAGTGAGTGAGTGAGTGAGTGAGTGAGTGAGTGAGTGAGTGAGTGAGTGAGTGAGTGAGTGAGTGAGTGAGTGAGTGAGTGAGTGAGTGAGTGAGTGAGTGAGTGAGTGAGTGAGTGAGTGAGTGAGTGAGTGAGTGAGTGAGTGAGTGAGTGAGTGAGTGAGTGAGTGAGTGAGTGAGTGAGTGAGTGAGTGAGTGAGTGAGTGAGTGAGTGAGTGAGTGAGTGAGTGAGTGTGAGTGAGTGTCAACACAGGGCGTGTTTTTTTGTCGGCAAAGCTGTCATGGTGTGGCATATCATTCTCAATACCCAGTTGAAGTGTCAATTTCTTCGTCTCCATTTCACCTCTCTTCAATAAAGCCACACACAGAAAAAAAACACAGTTATAGCACTGTATATGTACCCTGTAGAGAGAACAGGAAGAAAGATGGATTGTCGGCCATATATGCTGTATCCTGGCTGTGCAAGTGATACTGGGAAGCAGCGTTCTGGATTATTGTACCCAGAATGGTGTTTCAGGCAGTGGCACCCCCCTGTTTCCGCTTAGGACCAGAGCAGGAGAGCGCCAGTTCGCAAAACATGTTATCTGGGCCATGCGACAGTCCATTGTAAAGGAAGCCAGTTGGCAAAAAGTGGGTGAAGGAAACCATTTAATAGAGACTACAGTAATCTGAGCTTTTGTGCAAATAGTGGGATGGTTAGCAAACTCCAAGCATTCTCGCATTTTGAGCCGGAACGATATAGACAGTGTGGGTGGTGCCTATGTTTAGTGGATGCAACTCTGTAGCTTGCCTGATGCCACAAAGTCGGCAGCTTCTTTAGTGAGTGGCAAAAATATTTTTCATGGGCATGACCCTCTGGGAAGCTTAACAGCCTTCTTTCAGAAACGAAATGGTCAGCCTGGAAAGATTATATCTCTCCATCAAAGGCTGTCATCCCATCTAGGTAGAAGTTTTTGTCAAAACAGCCATACTTACTGTGAGATTAACACCACCTTAGCCTAAACTTTTTTTCAGAGAAGAGTTGCTGATTAGCTCCTCTCTCAATATCCAAAGCAGTGACTCACTCCCCAGCGCAGCAACCCTGTGCTGGGTCTCAATTGCTACCAGGTCAACAGAACAGTCAAGAGACGGGATTTAGTGAGCAGAGGAAAGTTCTGTTGGTTTGTACAGCTGAAGGCTGATTCGGCTCCTGTACCGAGGCGTGGTGGAAAGTGATTGAGGGTCTTCATCTTCTTGTCCTACCCTAGTGGGAAACGTAGAGTCTTTACCTAGTGGGTGACATGTGGTCTACAAAATGGGGTAGACTAAGAGCCAGTGGCAATTTCCAACTTTACTGACAGTTTAACTGCATATAATCTCTGGCATATCGGGTGTCACGAGGTTGAACTTATTACTCTTGAGTTGGTTGCCTGATGTTTGACAATTCCAGCACACACCATCGTGCCTCTGAGTGTAATTGGCTTGGCCAGACCAGCGAATGGAGGCACCTCACACTGAAATCTGCCGGGGTTTCACGGCCCTGATGGGGAAGTTTTCTTCTTTCTAATAATCAGAACACGAGTCCACGTAGTTTGCAAATTTTCGTGGATGCATCAGAACGCTTCACCTGCTGCAGCGCGCCGTTCCTCGCCCACAGCGTGCTGTTCTCTGCTGCCCCATCAATCAAGGTGAGAGGGTGAAGATCTGCTGCAACAGTGTAGGGTTGTTGAATGATATTCACACTCCCTGTTCTCCAGTGGACCACATTTTGTGATATACTTGGTCGTAGTTGATTCCATTTGAACAGAATTTGACCTCCCAGTGTATTCGTGTAAACAAAGGCTGCATTGTCAAAAGAATTAATTCAGGAAAGAATCTGTATAGTTTTCACCCCAATGATTTCTTTGCCAATCAAGAACCATCCATTTTTCTGATCTGCGATTGTAATTTTTTTGTAAGAACCGTCAGGTGGTTGTAGTTACAAAAGGATGAATGAAACAAATTGTCAGATTTGTAAACTTATATACGCCACTGTCATATGCCTGAACTATTCACAGTTTTTATTTTTTTGTGTTAATAAATCGATACCCAGCAATTCAAGGTTTAATTTTTTTGAATTAGTTAATTTGATTGTTAATGTGAGTTCTGAAAGTGAGTGCAGATGTAGGCAACAAAAGTGTCATGAGTATAGTCATTAATTTCACAAATTAATGATGTAGCTTACGATTTGAAAGTTGTCGAGAAGATAGTATTTCTCTGTATGTAAAGACAATATTTGTCTCTCAAATATATTTATGATTAAAGCAAGCGACTGCTTGCAGCCTTTTTGTTAATGCACTCATATCTACCTTTCCTCGAGTTTTCCTGGAATATTACTGGAGATAGGTCCAAATAAGAGACTGCAAGATCAAAATTTTGCATTCTTTATTAAAATCGTATCAAAAGTGTGAAGAAACTCAAATTTCTTCCACAGTCATTTGTTGCACTGATTTCATGTCAGCATATCTGCTCTATTCTGCTGGCTGGCGATCCTCAAGGGGATTGTCTCCCTTTGGACCGCTGTCCCCGCTGTTTGCCCAGTCAGTGCAGTAGCAGCGTCTACATGGCCCTCTTGCTGCCTCGTGCAGTGGCGTCCTCCCTTCAAGATCTCTAGCGTTGGGGTCAGCTGAGGCCCCAAGCAGCAGCCGCACCACACGTGTGTTGCCCTCGTACGCAGCCAAGTGCAGGGGTGTGACCTGTCTGCAGTCCCTGGCGTCGACCTCTGCCCCAGCCTCCAGCAGGGACTTCACCGCTTCCACGTGTCCGCTCTCCGCCGCCCTGTGGAGAGCTGTACTCTCGCACTCGTCCCGAGCCCTTACGTCTGCCCCTGCCGCCACCAGCGCCATGATCTCCTCCATGTCCCAATCCTCAGCTGCGTCCATGAGCCTCCTGCGGCCCTCCTCTCTGGAAAGGTTGCTGTACAAAACACAAATTATCACACTTATGCAAGCACACGTACCTGACAGAGAAAGCGATCATAGAACAAAACTCTTCTCAGTGCATATCCGTCCAACAACAAACCTGATATGATACGATACAAAAAGAGAGTGAAACTTACATTAAGCTACAGAGATTCTGTTGTACCCCCTTGTCAGGTTCTTCATTCAACTATCCATTAAAAATTGCTTATTCAGTCACTCAAGAAATTCACTTGCCATATTTTCACGTTGACTCATGCAAGTCAGTTCCTGTTACCTGAGGATGCTTCTTGCAGCAAATACTATATATATATATATATATATATATATATATATATATATATATATATATATATATATATATATATATATATATATATATATATATATATATATCTCAGTCCAGTCATTTGCAAAATTTCGTGATACAGTCTCACCAAATAGTGAAAGTTGGTTTCACACACAACCACCTAGCAGTCGGTTCTCTCCACACCACTCCCTGTGCAAGGGACCCCGTGCTCTTTTCTAACTCATGTTCTGGATGGTGGAGTTGCTTTAAGTCTACATAAGCTGTGACGTTCGTATGAGCACTTCTGTGCCTCAGTGGTTTTGGCCAATAGAGAGGTGTATGCAGGAAAGGCCTGGAGTCCAGGTGAAGATTTCAGCTGCGTTATGTCATGACAAAAATGGGGCTTCTGAAATCAGATATTGAACTGTAAAGCGTATGCAAAGAAAACCAGATGTAAACTCAAATCACAATTCAGCTATGACGATGACTATGATGAAGCTTAAGACAACCATGAGCAGGAATCGAAATGTAATCAACTAGATACTGAAGTACTGAGGAATACAATTCCAGTTTGCGGGTCCATGACGCTGTAGATAATGCAATAACGAATATTACAGTTCTAAGATCAGTTGAATGGGAATGGACTTTTCTAACAAATGCAGGTAGAGGAAAGGAAACTTCAAGAAATCTTCGTGAACAGGAAGCAGATAAAGATAGAGGTACAGAAATAGAGGCCACTAAAGAATGGGAAGGTAAAGCAATACGGCTGCAGGAAGAACTAGAAGAACCTTAAGCAATGTCTGTAGGAAATAAATTCAACACATACAATAGTCTAAGAAACACTCAATGATATCTAACACTGTGTCAACATCGAGAACTGTAAAGAGATATCACCATTAAATGCAAGAAAGTTAGAATGGGATACACTGAAGACCTCTTGAGGGGGAGGAGCAATCTGAAGACATGAAAAAAGAAATGGAAGTCTAATTGTAAAAGAAAGGGGATTCAGTAGTACTCTGATTTTAAGAAGGCTTTGGAGGAGGAGGAGGAGGAGGAGGAGGAGGAGGAGGAGATTTGTGTTTAACGTCCCGTCGACAACGACGTCATTAGAGACGGAGCGCAAGCTCGGGCGAGGGAAGGATGGGGAAGGAAATCTGCCGTGCCCCAATCAAAGGAACCATCCCGGCATTTGCCTTAAGCGATTTAGGGAAATCACGGAAAACCTAAATCAGGATGGCCGGAGACGGGACTGAACCGTCGTCCTCCCGAATGCGAGTCCAGTGTGCTAACCACTGCGCCACCTCGCTCGGTAAAAGGCTTTGGAGTATTTGTGCACGAAAAAAGCGGGATGGTTAGATAACACTCGTCGGGATTTTCTATAATATGAAGATAGTAACTGCTCTCTAAAGAACAGACACCATTGATGACCGTGCAGCTTCTCTAGAATAAATAATTAACTGAAACAGTCAGCTGCCGACAGGTGGTGTTAATATAGCTCGGTGGGGACAGCTGAAAATGTGTCCCGACCGAGGCTCGAACCTGGGATCTCCTGCCTACATGGCAGATGCTCTGAGCCACGAAGGACATGAAAAGCGCGACTGCAGGGACTTCTCTCTTGCACGATTGCTGTGAGACCCACATTCCCAACTGTCCACAATCTACATACGTTATGTATGTAACATATTTGCCCATCCACTCATTGAAACTTCCTGGCAGATTAAAACTGTGTGCCCGACCGAGACTCGAACTCGGGACCTTCGCCTTTCGCGGGCAAGTGCTCTACCATCTGAGCTACAGAAGCACGACTCACGCCCGGTCGTCACAGCTTTACTTCTGCCAGTATCTCGTCTCCTACCTTCCAAACTTTATAGAAGCTCTCCTGCGAACCTTGCAGAACTAGCACTCCTGAAAGAAAGGATATTGCGGAGACATGGCTTAGCCACAGCATGGGGGATGTTTCCAGAATGAGGGTAGAGCACTTGCCCGCGAAAGGCAAAGGTCCCGAGTTCGAGTCTCGGTCGGGCACACAGTTTTAATCTGCCAGGAAGTTTCATATCCGCGCACACTCCGCTGCAGAGTGAAGATCTCATTCTGGCATCCACTCATTACTCACGCACACTGAAGTGACGATTCCCACCGAGGTATGTTAACTACACCTGTCAGAAGCTGAGGGTTTCCATTATTTTCTATAATGTGGAAGGTGGCAACCAAACAATTTTAGAACTTTGCAGATTTTATGAGACCATAGACATAGCATCATACTGGAGAAACTATCTTGACACTGTAGAGGCGAGCAACCTTTAGACAATGAGCCCCCATAGATCATTGATCCTAGTTATTGAAGATAATACACAGATGAACATAAGAGTATTTAAGATCTTTTAGCAGACCAACCGTTCTTGGCAATAGAAGTGGAAAATTATGAAGGTTATTGCAACAGCAGTACTTTACGAAATATAGCAAAGCCATAGAAATGTTGCTATGTTAACGTCGTATGTTTACTCAAGCAGCATGTGTGACAAACCTTCCACTCTGGCAGCTGCTGAAGTGCTTAACGTACTTGCTAAAGGGTATAGCTCAGGCCAAACACGCTCAGCTCGACTGAGTACTTGTACCCAACCCATTTATATTAAAATGGTTTCTGTGATATCTCTACCACCGTGCAGTCTGTCCTGAAGCTATCCGATACTAGAGCTGCCGCTACACGCTGCAGTGGGCCAACAGCGGTCCAAGGTAGCAGCCACGACCAGCAGCACATGGTCGATGGGTCACTGCCCACTGTGTCACCAAGCAACTGCCTTCCGACCGTGAGGAAGTGAGGCTAGGATCGCGCCACTGCCACGCGAGGGGCCGCTGAGCGTGAAGAAACGGCACTGGCGGAAGAGGAAATTGTGTGGAAGGGTACAGTCGGCCAATGCATGGTCCTGAGCGTCAACAGTATTTGAGGCAGAAGAATTACTTGGCCGAGACGCAGCCATCCTGCACTGGGCTGCTGCAAGATGTATTAATAATGAGTATTAAGTACTAACAGATTGTCTCCGCAGCACGTCCTTACATCCATCGCACATGTTCAGCTACTGACTGTTACACACCTTGTCAGAGTTGCTGCGACTCTGTTCACCACGACATATGAACTTACAACTTACAGAGCAGCGAATCGAGAGTTATTTATTATGGAGAGTTTGGGATGAGAAAGAGTCAGTACCACGCTATGTGGGAGGTTTTGTTAAGAATAAGGATCTGTGGATATGTCATTTTAGAGGTACTGGTAAACAGGACTCGCTAGTATGTCAGATGGCAGGAAGTGGGCATGAAAGGCCCGCCTCCCCTTCCAAACTCTCCCAGCGCTCTGGGCGAGAAGAGGTCGCTGCCGACCGGCCAGTGTCCTCTGCAGACACTGCTGCTTTTCCAGAGCATTATTCCAATGGCCCAGTCTGGCATCTGCCTTTCTTACGATTAATCTCACACGGTCGTTCCAATTCGAATCACTACACATACTCTTACGTACGTAACTGCTTCCAGTGATTATTATGCAGTTGTGTAATCACACAGTGAAGGGGTTTCTGTCTATTCTCAATACGTTACACTTACGAGATGTGTTCAAAAGGAAGCCGAACTTATGGAATGGCGCAGCAACCAGCAGAGAGCGCGCTTCAGGTACTGAGCGCACTTAGCGGCAGGTTTCGATAAAAAAAACTGCCATTTGCCTCATGTCGCTCGGAGAATTAGCCAATTAGCAAGTGAACCATAGCCACTGAAGTAAGCACGTGTACAGGGCCTGAGATTCTGCTACGAAGTTTGCGAAACCTTTAGAGAGGCATTTCAAACGCTTACACGAGCATGTGTGGGCAGGACCGATTAGCACGCAGTGCTACGAGTGGTTTAAACATATTTGAAAGGGCAGAATGTCTATATGACGATTCCAAGCATGGACGTCCTTCCACCTCCACAGATGATGGCCATGTGGATAGCGTTTGTGCTGTGAAATCTTAACTGTTCAGGAAGTTGCTGAGGTGGTGGGCATTAGTGTAGCATCGGGCCATCAAGTTTTGAGTGAAAACTAAAGATGCGTCGTTTCAGTGCAAAATTCGTACCGCGTTTGTTGACTGAATAGCAGAAATACCCGTGCTGAAATGTACAAGGAACTGCTCGTCGCTGTTCATGACTATGAAAACTTTAAGAACATCAGAACAGTCCATGAGACGTGGGTGTACGGTTATGACGCTGAAACAAGAATGCAGTCGCCGCTATGCATCGGCAAGGGGGCCACGTTGTCCAAGAAAGTGCGCAAGAGTGGCAAAATGGTTCGAATGGCTCTGAGCACTATGGGACTTCTGACACCATCAGTCCCCTATAACTTAGAACTACTTAAACCTAACCTGAGGACATCACACACCTCCATGCCCGAGGCAGGATTCGAACCTGCGACCGTAGCGGTAGCGCGGTTCGAGACTGTAGCGCCTAGAACCGCATGGCCACTCCGGCCGGCAGAGTGTCAAAAGTCAAGGTGGTGATTGTTGTGTGTACCTAGGAAGCCTTATCCATCATGAATTTGTGCGACATTGTGAGATGGTAAACGAGGAAGTCTACCAGGGAATTCCAGTGAGCATGAGGGTTCCTGTGTGCAGGAAGAAGCCTGAATTCTGGGGAAACCAATCGTCATGCATTGTCTGCAGCTCTCTAGCTAAACTCCACATTCCCGTTGTGCCCCATCCACTGTATTCTCTGGACCTAGCTACATCCGACGTTTCCCATTTCCCAAGCTCAAAAACGCATTGAACGACATTGTTCCCAAAGTGTAGAGGAGATACAGGACTATGCGAAGAGAATCATTCACGCCATCCAACAAAATGTGTTCCAGAAGTAGTTCCAAAACTGGGTGGTGGTGGTGGTGGGGGGGGGGGGGGATGGAAACTGTATATTGCCCTTAGAGGGGACTATTTTGAACGGGACAGTGCTTAAAATGTCGTACAATAAGCGATAAAGCTGATACAGCAAAACTTCGGTTTCTTTTTGAACACATCTCGTACGCTGAGGGTCAACTGTGATTCATACAATTATATTGTGAAACGTAGTGGTTCTGGAACACCATCCTGTTTAACTATATCTACTTCAAGAAATTTCTCTGTTCAGAACGACATACTGTTTTCTGTTTGCTAGAAACTCTTCAGTTAAATGACTATAATTATCGAAGCAGGAGAGATGAATTAAAATTCGTGCTGCTGCTCGGACTAACCTGGGTAGTCTTGCTTGCTAGGCAAGAATGCTTAACCATTACACCACCACAGCACGATGGTCAACATTGCTGAACGGTGTAATGGAAAATAAGCAGAAGATGTGTAGTGTGTGTTGGGGAGGGCACTTAGGTAGTTCATGCAGCTACATTGACCATCGGGATGTGGTGGTGTAATGGTTAGCTTTTCTGCCTAGCAAGCATGAAGACCCGGGTTTGCTGTTCATTACTTGGCAGTTTCTTCAATGCCTTCCAGAGGTGAAGGAGCACGGCATTAACGTGGGCACCTTTATCTACTGCTTTATGGATTTCTTAGAACAGAACAAGGCGGGGTTCCCCAAGCGTCGTTTCCAGAGCCCATATTGGTACCTATAGAGGCGATTTTCAGTCTACAGAAATGTTTCGATATGAGAGCGTGAAACGCCCCGAAATTCTACAAAAGACCGACGTCATAGATAAAGATCTATATAACTTTGTGCGTCTGATCGACGACCTTTCAGAAAAATGGGAATGACTTGCGCTTTTTTACTAAACATTAGGAACAGTTTAGTTCCCTAGAGAACTAGCTATACTGCTGCTCTAGAGGCGTAAACACTATCACATACTCTTGTCCTGTCTGGTCCAATGGCCTTCTCTGTTGAGCGATTTCAGTTGCTTTTCTAGCCCTTCGTCACCTATTTCGATGTGGCATTTTGTCATTCATGCGAATATTTAAACGAGGAACTATAGCTCGATGTTCCTGTGCCCAAGTTTTGGAAAAAGGCGTAGAGGTGTTTCAAAACGAACATACGTGTTACAAAGTATTATTTTGTCCAAACTATCGATCGCTGCGCTTCGGCCCAGCTATTGGAGGAACGAATACATAGTCTCGTTTATATTAACAGCCGCTAGATGTCAGTTGTCTTCTGTTTTTCTTTGTGACCGTCGTATGTTTAAAACGGCTACTCCGCAGCAGGAATCAGTTCGCGTTCTCCCGTTTGCGAATTGCAATTCCGCGATTACAGTGCAAAGACGTTTCAGGTTGAGGTACTAAATTGATCCTCAGATTCATTTTTTAACATCACAACGCACCCCATCACTGGAGTCGCCAAGTGCGCGAATATCTGAATGAAACTACCGAACCGTTGGACTGGTCGTCAAGGAGTTTGGACTTAGCATCTCTCAGCTGGGCTCCACAGTCTCCAGATTTGACACTCGCTGTCCTCTTCATGTGGGGTTTCATTAAAGACTACGTTTATGTACCACCACTCTCACAGAACTTGGGAGAGTTGAAGCACCAGATCCATACTGCCGTAACATGTGTGACAAAGGACATGCCTGCTCGAGTATGGAAGGAATTTGAATATCTATGTGATTGTCCGTGTCGCTGACTGAGGACATGTTGAACATCTGTAATACGAACTTGAGAGGTTCGTAAATGTTTCTAAAGTGTCATATTCGTATATCTTTAGTAAGTGTATGCATTCGAAATACGTATATTCTTTTTGAAAGACCCTGCATTTCTATCATTTGTGCGTCATCCTATGCTCCAGTGCCATTATGACCAGTGTGTCCACGCGTCCGCTGCTAATGATTTAACGTAAGACCAAAGCAACTTGAGTTTCCTGTCAAGTCTGTAGACAATTTTACTTTCGAATTCATTGAATGCTTTATGCAAAGCCTTCCATTCGCTATTTTTGGCCTCTGTTTGCGACGCTGTGGCTACGTTGCAATCTGCTGTGAAGTTCTCTTTGCTTCCGTGCCATCTTTGTAAAGCGATTGGGTTACCGCAGTGTCTCTTTTCCACCCCTCAATTAAGCTCGGCACATAGCATTCTAGAGTTTATTGTAGCGCGTGGCTCTAACTGAAGTGGAACCACTCACGGAGGCATGGTGTGGCCTGTAACTACCGTATGGGAAAGAAACTTTGTAGATACGCTATTGCATTACTGCTTAGTTCCAATTATGGCCACCTGGTCCAAATAAGGCATTGTACACAGCATGAGAGTATGACAGCCACATTTTCATTCGGCAGGACATAACGTTAGTTGGCAGTATGTGTGCAGAAGAGACCGAGCGGTTTTAGTGAAACATTTATATTCACAGTAGCAATCGCAGCGGAGCACTTCGACAGAATCGCCGAGTAGAAGCCTGATGTCATTAATTGGTTTAGAGAGGATAATGGAACTCGAAAAGTTTGGTGCGGCACCTGGAAAAGGAAGGCGTCCTATCCTGGTGGACGTTACTTACGTGGTTGCTGTTGCTGTAACTGACCATGCAGCATGGGCCCCGAGTAGTGTGTGTAGTTATACAAAAATTGTCCATTCCGTGGTCAATGGTACGCAAAGAGGTGTGGTCTATTTTACAAATGGTGCCCGTGCAAGATCCATACTGGGCTGCTACTGAGATCTCACGACTCACAGCAACGTTCTGAATTAGCTCTTTGGTTTTACGACATGTGAGCAAGCAGCATTCTATGGCGTGACGAGGCACATTTTACACTACACAGTACAGTGAGTACAAACAACTGCCGAATTTGGGGTATTGTTACACTGTGTGTTGAGCTGTAACAGTTACTGCAGTCGCCATATGGAGACACTGGGGTATGGATTCGCAAGGACCATTGTTCTCCGTCCACGTTCTTTGGAGACAGTACACCCAATGCACCTGTCAAGTGTACCATCACAGTGTATGTGAGTCTAGTAGCGTAGAAACCGAAGAATCGACATTACTATAAAAATGTCACGGTAGAAAAAGAGTGCATACCAGGTGACAATTATTGAACTAAATGAAAAAGTAAGTGACGCACTACAGCGTGCACACACTTCATTAAAGATGTAAACTTTACTAAGGATATTCAGATTTTCGTTATGACATGTTCGATTGGCAACGATGTGACGCATATTGACAGCGAAATTCTGCATGACCCACTGTCAAATATGTCCTGAATGGCTGCTTTGAGGTCAGCAACGGTTTTGGAGTTACTGCTGTACACGCTTTCTTTAACGTGGGTCCATAAAAAGGAGTTGTATGTGTTCAGATTCAGAGAATATAGCAGCCAGTCGAGGCCCAAGCCATTGGCCACTGGGCACTTCAAAGCCAGAATGCGGTACCCAAGGCGCTGCTTCAGGACATCAAACACACTGCCACTTCGTTGGGGGTCGAGCTGAGTCTTACATGAACCCCATCCTGACGTAATCAGGGTCGCTTTACGTGATGGGGATGGAATAATCTCCCAAATTCTTCACATACTCTTCAGCAGGAACACCGCACTGATTATTGTGCACTCACTGTACAGTCACCCCTTGAGGCTCAAGAGACTTCTCGATCGCAAAATGCGGATTCTCAGTCTCCCATATGAGCGAATTTTGCTTATTGACGAACTCATCCAACTGAACGTGGGCTCTGTCACTAAACCAAACCATATTCACCTCAAAATCAATGCTGTGGACCATTGTGTTGGCGAAGCACAACCACTGTTCATGGCCCTGAGGCGTAACAGCTGATTGAACTGAATTTTGTATGGGAAGAGATGCAGGACTTCAACAAAACTTATTGTCAGTGTCTCGCGGATGATTCCCACCGTTTTCCAGCTTGTATGAAACAGTGCATGTCTTCGATGCTTTCGGGCATTTTCACTCATTTTGCACAACAGACATTGCCAACACTGTCATCAAGACTACCTGATCTCTCATACTTACAACTAAAATTCTTGATTATTAGCACACATTAACCAGTTGTCTTCAGCTATAACTGTCACAGACTTCGAGCCGCAGGTGGGCTCCTATTGCTCGCATAGTAGGGCTTCACAAGCGCTACAGTTTCAGGCGCGCTGTACTGTGACGTTTTCACATGCACATGCACGTTCGCATACTAACTCCCATCATGCTCCGCGGCCAACCGCGCAGTTTGACCGTCCTAACGCAAACTGTTCAAGTGGTTCAAATGGCTGAGCACTATGGGAATTAACTTCTGAGGTCATCAGTCCCCTAGAACTTAGAACTAGTTAAACCTACCTAACCTAAAGACATCACACACATCCATGCCCAAGGCAGGATTCGAACCTGCGACGTAGCGGACGCGCGGTTCCAGACTAGCGCCTAGAACCGCTCGGCCACCCCGGCCGGCCGCAAACTGTTCAGAAGTTAGGACTTATTTCATATAGTACAATAATTGCCACCCTGTGTATTTTGTTCAATCCGAAATGCTCAGTTTGCTGCAACCAGTGTGAACAGAGCAGATAGGAAAGCGACGTGTCTATTGCCTATGCAGGTATTGCACAAAATGTTGCATGGTGAGTACCTGAATTGTCGTGCCAGCGCCTCAATAGACTCCTTCGCTGCAGTCTCTGGCGGCACCGGCTGCTGCGCTAGCCAGCTCTCAACCACTGCCGCGGCCTGCCCCACGCCTGCTTCCTCGCCAGACTCCTCCAGTGGTGCGCCCTGGCCGCCTGCTAGGCTGTCTCTCCCCGACTCTGCCATCACAGTCACAGTCTGAAACACACACTGGGACATCAGTGGGTCTTTTTTTTTTGGTGGGGTTTAAGGGCGCTCAACTACTGAGGTCATTAGCGCCCAGTCACTGTTGTTAGAGCACATGGAATCTAGTAAAACTCAAGGGTTGGTTGGTTGGTTGGTTGTTGGAGGTTTAAGGGACCAAACAGCGAGGTCATCAGTCCCTTGTTTCAAATATACTCCATTCTGCTAACGGGACATCTCAGAAAAGTCAGAACAATAAAACGGAAAAAGGGAAAAAAACGTAAAGGGCAGTCACGTTGTCATTGGTAAAAACAAATGAGGGAAGTCGGCAAGAGAACGAACCCAACACTATGCTGAAGCAGCATAGGCAAGACCACCTGTGACTTAAAAGGTACAACTGCTATAATGCAGAAAATACGTATGGGAATAAAAAGACTAACCAAGCCTTAAAAAAGGGTAAAAAGAGTAAAAGGGAAAGAAAAGAGGATTCCGGTCAGGGAGGTGAATCGGGAATCTCTAAACACTGCCTACAGTGGGAGACACCCAAACACTCACCGCCCTGCCCCAACACCAGAGAGATTAAAAACCTTAAAACTGAGAATAAAAACCACTCTCCCGGAGGAAACCGAGAACCAGAGAGACCATCCGGGAATCGTCAGCCAACATCAAAGGTAAAGTGTGGGGGAGTCTGTACTTAGTACGCAGAGCCAAAAGAAGGGGGCATTCAACCAAAATGTGGGCCACTGACTGGAAGGCTCCACAACCACATAGCGGGGGTGGCTCATCACGCAAAAGAAAACCATGGGTCAGCCTGGTATGACCAATGCGGAGACGACACAGTGTGGTCGAGTCCTTTCGGGAGAGGCGAAAGGAAGAACGCCATGGGCCTGGTGTCACCTTAATTGCACGAAGTTTATTAGACAGTGGAGTAGCCTCCCAAGAATTGGCCCATGACTGCGCGAAGTGGGATTTGATGTGAAGCCGTAAATCCGCTGCAGGAGGGGTTACAGGAAACGGGGGGTAAGTAACTGCTCCCCCAGCCAAACGATCAGCGAGCTCATTTCCCGGGATACCCACATGGCCAGGGACCCATAGGAAGTCAATGGAACAAGCAGCACGGTGAATAGCAGCGAGATGGTCATGGATGGCAGAGACCAAGGGATGGCGCGAAAAACACCGGTCAATAGCAAGAAGGCCACTCATCGAGTCCGTACATAACAAAACGCGGTTGTGTTGGGATTGTTTAATAAAGGTAAGGGCCCGGGAAATTGCCATCAATTCCGCAGTAAACACCCCACATGTAGGTGGCAGCAGATGATTTTCCGTTCCAACAGAGGACGTGAAGGCATACCCAACATGATCAGCAGATTTAGAGCCATCAGTGTAAAAAACAACAGCATCCCGAAACTCCCATACAATTTTGCGGAAAAAGGAACGAAACACCACCGGGGGGATGGAATCTTTCGGACCGCGGCGGAGATCCATCCGAATTCGAGGCCGAGGAACTAACCAAGGAGGGGTGGAGCGGAGGGAGCGAGGAAGACAGGACAAAGAAGGAAGTTGAAAATCACGGTAAAGAGACGCAAGGCGCAGCCCAACCGGTAAACCCGCCCGAGGGCGGGAGTCGGGTGGGCGACGTCCATGGTCTGGGAACAGGATAGAATAGGAAGGATGAGAGGGAGAAGAACGGATAGTGAGGGCATAAGACACCAGAAGCTGGGACCGCCGAACAGAAAGGGGTGGGATCCCAGCTTCAACCAGGAGACTATCAACAGGGCTAGTAGGGAAGGCACCGGTGGCCAAACGGATACCACGATGGTGGACTGGATCCAGCACGTGCAGTGTGGAAGGAGCAGCTGAACCATAAACTTGACAACCATAGTCCAAACGAGACAGAACTAGAGCACGATAAAGACGGAGGAGGAGAGAACGGTCCGCACCCCAAGAGGAGTGGGCAAGGAAGCGAAGGACATTGAGTTTACGTAAACATCCTACCTTCAGGAGTCTGATATGGGGCAACCAAGTGAGCTTGTTGTCGAAAAGAAGACCCAGGAAACGAAACTGTGAAACCACAGGCAATCGTTGTGCAGCGAGATAGAGCTCTGGATCAGGGTGGACCGTAGTACGGCGACAGAAGTGGACCACCCGCGATTTTAAAGGAGAGAATTGAAACCCGTGTGAGAGGGTCCATGCAGAGGCACGCCGTATAGCCACCTGGAGCTGCCGTTCTGCAGATGCCATCGAGGAGGAACTAACCCAAATGCAGAAATCATCCACATACAGGGCAGGGGCGACCAAGGGACCGACAGAGGCCACAAGTCCATTGATAGCAATGAGGAAAAGAAGGACGCTCAAGACAGAACCCTGTGGGATGCCCGTCTCCTGGGTCCGTGGAGAACTAAAAGCAGTACCAACTCTAACTCTGAATGACCGATGGATCAGGAACTGGCGGATAAAATTCGGGAGTGGGCCCCGAAGACCCCACTGATGAAGGGTTAGTAAGATGTGATAGCGCCAGGCCGTGTCATAGGCCTTGCGAAGGTCAAAAAACACTGCAACCAAATGGCGGCGCTGGGAAAAAGCCTGCCGAACTGCGGATTCCAAGCGAAGTAAATGATCGATTGGAGATCGTCCCTCTCGAAAGCCACACTGGTAAGGGGACAATAGATCCCGAGATTCGAGGACCCAAGTGAGCCGACGGGCTACCATCCGTTCAAGTAACTTACAAACAACATTGGTCAAACTAATTGGCCGATAGCTGTCAACAGATAGGGGGTTCTTACCAGGCTTAAGGACAGGAACCACAATGCTATCCCTCCACTGAGAAGGGAAGTCACCCTGGAGCCAGATACGGTGAAACACCCGAAGAAGATGTTGCCGTTGTGGAGCACTGAGATGTTGAAGCAGTTGGTTATGAATGGAATCTGGGCCAGGGGCCGTATCATGAGAAGAAGATAGAGCAGAAAGAAATTCCCATTCAGTAAAAGGTGCGTTATAAGATTCTGACTCACAAGTGGTGAAACATAAGGTGAGAGCTTCAGCCTGCTGTTTGCGATGAAGGAAAGCAGCGGGATAGGAGGCTGACGCCGATGCCACTGCAAAATGGGTCGCAAGATGTTCGGCGATAACTAATGGATCCGTACAAATGCCATCTGGGAGGTGAAGGCCTGGTAGGGTGGACTGCCGATGGCAACCTTGGAGAGAACGAAGTGTAGCCCATACCCGCGACAGAGGGACAGTGGAACCAAGGGAAGAAACGAATCGTTCCCAACATATCCGCTTGCTCTGTTTGATTAAATAACGGGCTTTAGCGCGAAGGCGTTTAAAAGTAGTAAGGCTGGCTACGGATGGGTGCCTCTTGAAGTGTTGCAAAGCTCGACGGCGATCACGGATGGCAATGGCAATGGCCGGACTCCACCACGGGACGTGCTGGTGACGAAATAGTCCAGATGAGCGCGGGACAGCAACGTTAGCAGCGCGAACAATCGCGTCAGACACGTCACGTAGGACGTCATCAATACAACCCGACAAAGAGGGAGAAAACTCGACCTGTGCAGTGTATAGAGGCCAATCGGCGCGGTGGAAAGACCAACGAGGTAACCTGTCCATCGGGGAGCGCGAAGGGAGCGTGAGAATCAACGGGAAATGGTCACTATCACAAAGGTCGTCGTGTGGCGACCAGTGTAATGAAGGGAGGAGAGAGGGAGAAGAAAGAGAAAGATCAATGGCAGAAAAGGTACCATGACCAGCACTGAAATGAGTAGGGGAGCCATCATTAAGAAGGCACAGGTCGTGGTCTGCAATAAATTGGTCTATAAGAAGACCGCGTCTAGATGGAAAGGCACTGCCCCACAAAGGATGATGAGCATTAAAATCCCCAAGGAGGAGGAAGGGAGGAGGAAGTTGCTGAAGAAGGGTGGTTAAGGCAGCAGGTGTAAGAGCCCTGTCAGGAGGGAGATAAAGATTGCAAACGGTGACTGCAGAGTCTAAGTGGACCCTAACAGCAACCGCTTCCAATGTAGTTTGGAGAGGAATCCACGTGCAAGCAATGTCGGTACGGACCAACGTACAAACGCCACCAGAAGCCCGCAAGGGTCCGACCCGATTGCGACAGAAAACACGGAACCCACGGAGGGTCGGTGAGTGAGCATCAGTAAAATGTGATTCCTGGAGAACCACACAAGCTGCAGAGTAGGACGAAAGAAGGGATTTCAATTCCGGAAGGTGTCGATAGTAGCCATTACAATTCCATTGGAGAACCACAGAACGATGGTTTAAATGAGGGCTGAACACGCTAAATCCAGTCATACTGCCGGGTCCCCACCCGTCACAGACAAGGAGGGGGCGACATCCATAAACGACAGGTCAGAATCCAGTTGTGAAGTCGGGGAAGGGACCTCCGGTGACACGAGAGGCTCTTTGTCCCGGGACTTATGTTTCTTCTTCTTTTCAGGCTGAGATCGAGGAGGGCTGTGTGGCATAAAGGAGCCAGCTGCAGCAAGATCAGGAACAGAAAGAGACCGGGCGACCTGGGGGCCGACAGACCGCGGCTCTCGCGGTCGCCGCGCGGCAGCAGACCTTTGACCTGGAAGGTGCCGGGAAGGGGCATCCCGGGAGAGGCGCCCTTGACCGGCAGACGCCGAAGGAGTGGGACACTTCTCCGGCTGGGGAGGGGGAGCAGCACCCAGAGGAGAAGGTGTGGGAGCCGCAGGGGAGGGGGGGAGGAGTGGGGTCCGGGATGGGGGTAAGGAAGGGGGGGGAAGGGGGGAAGATGTAACCAAGGCGTAACTTGATGTCATAGACACAGGGTGCAGTCGTGCATATTTCTTACGGGCCTCTGTGTAGCTTAAACGATCGAGGGACTTATACTCTTGGATCTTTTTTTCTTTCTTATAAACTGGGCAATCTGGTGAACGTGGAGAATGACTACCACGACAATTTACACATACAGGAGGGGGAACACAGGGACTCCCCTCATGGAGTGGACGTCCACAGTCACCACAGAGAGGGTCCTGGGAACAGCGAGAAGACATGTGGCCAAAACGCAAGCACTTAAAACACCGCATAGGAGGTGGGATGTACGGCTTCACATCACAGCGATAGACCATAATCTTAACTTTCTCAGGAAGGGAATCCCCTTCAAAGGCCAGGATAAAGGCACCAGTATCAATACGGTTATCTTTAGGACCCTTCTGAACACGCCGAACAAAGTGAACACCCCGCCGTGCGAGATTGTCCCGAAGTTCCTCATCAGTTTGAAGGATGAGGTCCCTGTGGAAAATCACACCTTGGACCATATTTAGAGACTGGTGAGGGGTAATAGACACAGGAATTGTGCCAAGATGGGTACAGGCACGAAGGGCCGCAGATTGGGCAGCTGAAGTAGTTTTAATCAGCAATGAACCCGACCGCATCTTGCTCAGGGAGTCCACTTCGCCAAACTTGTCTTCAATGTGTTCCACAAAGAATAAAGGCTTGACACTGGTGAAAGTATCTCCATCAGTCCTGGTGCAAACTAGATAACGGGGGAAAGGTTTTGCCCCTAGACGACGGGCCTGACCCTCTTCCCAGGGGGTAGCCATGGAAGGGAAGGCCGAAGGGGCAAGAGAAGCAGCACTTGAGGAATCAGTACCACGCAGAGAGACGGCCGCAGAACGGCCAGAGTTTTGGACCCTTATGCGTTTCATCTGCATAGCGTCCGCCCTGATACCACCCACTCCGATCAGGGGCTCTCCTCACGGGCGCCACCCAGCCACAGCAAGGGCCGTCTGGCACGGCGGCCATTGCCGGGAGTTCCGATGCTCCAGGATGACGAGCAACCACTCCAAGGCATGCATGAGGAGGTCACAGCTCAGGTATCAGAAGTGTGATCCCTGTGTGTTCAGGGGGCTCAACCAAAAGGGTACATAGCGACCCCACCACACGGGCTGGCTACCGTGCTGGCTATGCACCCTAGCATCAGACCACGACGTGAAAGAAAAGGTGGAATGTACTAGGAGGGCGCACGTCGGAGACACTAGGTAAGGTGCTCTTCCCCAAATGGCTCACACTACGGAAGAGAAATTTTGGAATGGAGGTCAAACCCCAGAGGGGGACCAAGGAATGCCAAAAAGAGGAGATAAGGACGCAACAAAGCCAGAGAGTAAAACCAACAGAACCAGGAGGATAGCGGGGCCAACATAAGCAAGGACACCAATAGTGGGAGAGGAGAGGGCGAGGGGAAAGGAGCATGGAGGGGAAAGGAGGGGAAGGAAAAGGAAATGCAGCCCGGGACAGAAAGAAGGCTGCAATGGCTCGGGGCCCCGTGCTCGCCACGCACGTATCCACAAAAGAGATGTGGACCCCCTGGGGGTAAAACTCAAGGGGATGGGGGGACACCAGAAAGACCTGACATGCAGATAAAATAAGTAGAAAGGTTAGATGTCTTTGGACAAGCCAGTCAAAGTTATAAAACGCAGAATACGAGCAGCTGATAGAGCGTCATCAGCTAAAATATCTGGTAAAGTAGATGGCAGGGACAGGAAAACACGAAATTGACTAAAACGGGGACATGACAATAAAACATGTCGCACTGTTAATGCCTGACCACAAGGGCACTGCGGGGCTGGGTCACCGGAGAGCAGGTAGCGGTGGCTAAACCGGCAATGCCCAATCCGCAACCTGGTCAGAAGGACCTCCTCTCGCCGAGATGGTCGGGAGGAGGTTGTCCAAGCAGTTGGGAGCGGTTGTACTGCCCGGAGCTTGTTTCCTTGGAGGGATGACCAAGCATCCCACCACAACGACACAAGCCTCTTACAAACATCCCCACGAACGTCAGATGACTGGACACAATGGGAGGCTCGCCGAGGCAGGAGGACTGCAGCCTTGGCTGCAGCATCCGCAGCATTCCCAGACGCTCCTACATGTCCGGGAACCCACAGAAAGCTGACAGGAGAACCATTATCAGCGAAAGAATGGAGGGACTGCTGTATCCGTTGAATCAAGGGATGGACCGGATAGGGAGCTCCAAGGCTCTGAAGAGCACTGAGTGAGTCAGAGCACAGTACATACGATGAATGGCGGTGGCGGCGGGCATACTGAACGGCCTGATGGAGAGCAAAAAGCTCGGCCGTAAAGCTGGAACATTGGTCGAGGAGCCGGTATTTAAAGGTGGCGGCCCCGACGACAAATGCACAGCCGACACCATCGTCAGTTTTGGAGCCATCGGTTTTAATAAAGGTGTGACTGGCAAGTCGAGCACGAAGTTCGACAAACCGTGAGCAATACACTGCAGCCGGAGTACCCTCCGTCGGGAGTGAGCTGAGGTCGAGATAAATATGAACCAGAGAACGATGCTTTCGGAATCCGCATTGGACAGGTGTTAAAAGACTGCGGGATTCCAGCCACCACGCTAAACGGTAATTCACCATACGCTCCAAAACCTTACAGACACTACTCGTGAGAGAAATGGGGCGATAGCTAGAGGGGAGATGTTTGTCCTTTCCAGGTTTCGGAACAGGAACGACGATAGCTTCCCGCCATCGTCTGGGAAAAGTACTGTCGGTCCAAATTCGATTATAAAGGCGAAGGAGGTAACGCAGACTATGGGTTGATAAATGCAGCAACATATGGCCGTGGATACCATCTGGTCCTGGGGCGGAGGAGCGAGAAGAAGAGAGTGCATGTTGGAGTTCCCGCAAGGAGAAAACAGTATTGTAGCTTTCGCGATTTTGAGAGGAGAAAGCAAGAGGTCGCACTTCCGCTGCACGTTTCTTCGGGAGAAACGCTGGCGGGTAATTTGAAGAGCTCGAAATCTCGGCAAAGTGCTGACCCAACGAGTTAGAAATTGCGACGGGGTCCACTAATGTGTCATGCGCGACAGTGAGCCCAGAGACCGGGGAGAAACCAGGCGCGCCTGAGAACCGTCGAAGCCGACTCCAAACTTCCGAGGAGGGAGTGAAGGTGTTAAATGAGCTAATAAAGAATTTCCAGCTTGCCTTCTTGCTATCGCGGATGACACGACGGCATCGCGCTCGTAGCTGCTTATAGCGGATACAGTTGGCCAAAGTAGGATGGTGGCGGAAAACGCGGAGAGCACGTCGCCGCTCACGTAGTGCATCACGGCATGCCTCGTTCCACCAAGGAACTGGGGGGCGCCAGGGCAATTCGGAGGTGCGTGGTATTGAATGTTCCGCAGCTGTAGGAATAACGTCGGTAATATGTGTGACCTCATCGTCGACGCTGGGAAAGTGACGGTCATCGAATGTCGCTAGAGACGAAAAAAGTGTCCAATCGGCTTGAGCAAACTTCCAGCGTCGCGGGCGCATATTTGGCCGTTGAGGCTGCAGTCTAAGGACACATGGAAAGTGGTCACTCGAGTGTGTATCATCAAGGGCGAACCATTCGAAGCGCCGAGCTAGCGGAACAGTACCGACCGCAAGGTCCAAATGAGATAAATTTGTCGTGGAGGCAGACAAAAACGTAGGGACCCCAGTGTTGAGGCAAACTAGATCTGCTTGGTGGAAGACGTCTAGCAATAGTGAGCCACGTGGACAAGGATGTGGAGATCCCCAAAGCGGGTGGTGGGCATTGAAGTCCCGAACCAGCAAATATGGGGGTGGAAGCTGACCAAGAAGATGAAGGAGATCAGCTCGTGCCATTGGTGTGGACGATGGAATGTATACAGTACAAAGAGAGAACGTGTATCCGGAAAGGGAAAGACGGACGGCGACAGCTTGGAAGGAAGTGTTTAAATGGATTGGGTGATAATGGACAGTTTCATGGAGAAGAATCATGAGTCTTCCATGTGCTGGAGTGCCTTCAACAGAGGGGAGATCATATCGGACGGACTGAAAATGAGGGAGAACAAAGCGGTCATGGGGACGCAGCTTTGTTTCCTGAAGACAGAAGATGACCGGCGAGTAGGATTGTAAGAGGATCGACAATTCATCCCGATTAGCTCGAATACTGCGGATATTCCAGTGGATAATGGACATAGGGTGAACAGAAAATGGAGGAATGTGACCAAGGTCGCTGTCAACTCAACGACTGCTCTGAGCTTGCGACCGACAGCATGGAATGGCATTCAGCCGAAGGCAGAAGATCCTGATCCATAGGTTGGTCAGGAGCAGCTCCTGCCACCAGCGACCGGCCGGTTGATCGGCCGCCAGCAGTGCGCCTCGGCGACACAGAAGACGGCCGAGGGCGACTTCCGCCAGGTGGTGCTGTAGATGGGACACGCCTTGGCGGAGAAGGAGAGGAACTGGGTTTCTTTGTAGCCTTCTTGGAAGTATGATGTTTAGAGGAAGGAGGAACCGATGGTTGGGAAGTTGCCGTACGTAAAAACTCTTCACGAGTATGCTCTTTTTTCGAAGTCTTCGTGTCTGACTTTTGGGCTCGAGATTTAGCAGAACTCGACGAAGGGTGAGCCAGAGAGTGGGCAGGCGAAAGTGGTGAGGTTGAACGGGCGATCTTTGCGCTGGCCGATCTGACGTCCGTGGCGCTAAAGGTGAGGTCGCAAGTCTGCGTGGCCGCCTCCTTCGTTGGCCGAGGAGAAGCAAGGACAGTGCTGTATTTTCCTTTCTGAGGCACGGTGGGCTGTCGACTGGCGAATAATTTTCGAGCAGCAAAGGTCGACACCTTTTCCTTTACTCTAATTTCCTGGATGAGCTTTTCGTCCTTAAAAACGGGACAATCTCGAGAGGAAGCGGCGTGGTCACCCATACAGTTGATGCAGCGAGGGGATGGAGGTGGACAAGCACCCTCATGGGCATCCCTGCCACACGTAACACATTTGGCCGGATTGGAACAGGACTGGCTGGTGTGATTGAACCGCTGGCACCGATAGCAACGCGTAGGGTTCGGGACGTAAGGGCGAACGGAAATTATCTCATAGCCGGCTTTGATTTTCGATTGTAGTTGAACTTTGTCAAATGTCAAGAAGACAGTGCGGGTTGGAATGATGTTCGTGTCAACCCTTTTCATAACTATGAACAGCCGTTACGCCCTGGTCAGACAGGTAGTGCTGAATTTCTTCGTCAAACAGTCCATCGAGGGAGCGTGTATAAACGACTCCACACGAGGAATTTAAGGTACGGTGCGGTTCCACCCGGACAGGGAAGGTGTGGAGTAGTGACGTACGCAGCAATTTTTGTGCCTGGAGGGCACTGACTGTTTCCAACAACAGGGTGCCATTCTGTAATCTGGAACAAGACTTTACAGGACCTGCAATTGCGTCGACACCTTTCTGAATAATGAAAGGGTTGTGGAGAAGTCGTGACCTTCGTCAGACCGAGAAACAACAAGGAACTGTGGCAACGATGGAAGAACTGACTGTGGTTGAGACTCAGTGAACTTACGTTTGTGAGCAGACATAGTGGAAGGTGAGGAAACCATTGCGGAAGAATCCCCCATGATTACCGGCGTGTCCGATGGCGCGCTCCTCCCTTGTGGGGGCCCTCGCTGAGGGCACACCCGCCTTAGGTGATTGTTCACACCTCAGGTCACACCTCCCGACAAACGGACGGAGGGACCAATCGGCACTTTCCGAAGATATCAGCTCGGGTAATCACCCCTCCCTGGGCCTGGCCGTTACCAGGGGGTACGTACGTGTCCTACCTGTCTACCCGGGGCGGGGAATTACGCGTTACCCAGTCACGGGCTACGCATGGAAGTGCGTGGGTTGGCCTTCAGACACGCACAGGGAGGAAGAAAGAGAAAGGGAAAGGAAAGAAGAGAGGTCTCAAACGCCGCAGCGGAGAAGGTAGAGAGAAGAGGTAAGGAAAAGAGAAGGACAAAGGAAGGATGAAGACTTACAAGCAAGGAAGGAAGGCGAAGAATGTAGTATATGTACAAGCGTCCGTCTCCGGATGTAGGCACAAACCGTAACCCCAGAGAAAGGGAAAGAAAGAGCCAGAGGTGAAGGGGGGGTGGCGAAGATGGGGGATGGGGAAGGATGCGGAAAGGGAAGGTATGCAGCCCGGAAAGGAAGGAAGGCCACATCAGCTCGGGGTCCCGTGCTCGCTACGTATGTATCCACAAAAGAGTTGTGGATCCCCTGGGGGGGGGTGGATGGAGTTGAGACGGCGTAAGAGGGATGGCCGAGCGGACGAGTAGACGAAGCTCCCACAATCCAGCTTCGATCGGACTATGGACCGATACAAGCGAAGCGGGACAGTGCGATCCGCTCCCCAAGATGAACTGCTAAGAACTCTGAGGACATTAAGGGAACGTGTAAAACGGGCAGCCAAATAAGAGACATGTGGAGACCAACACAGTTTCCTGTCCAACGTGAGCCCTAGAAACTTAGTTGTTTCCACGAATGGGAGAATAACGGGACCGAGATGTAAGGATGGCGGAACGAACGCTTTATATCACCAAAAGTTGAAACAAACCGTCTTCTCTTCAGAGAACCGGAAGCCATTTGCCACACTCCATGAGTAGAGGCTGTCTAGACAACGCTGAAGGCAGCGCTCCAGGAGGCATGTTCTCTGGGCACTGCAGTACATCGCGAAGTCATCGACAAAGAGAGCCTGAGACATTAGGTGGAATGCAATCCATAATTGGATTGATCGCGATGGCAAAAAGGGCTACGCTCAAGACTGAGCCCTGAGGCACTCCGTTCTCCTGGAGGAAGACGTCGGACAATACGGAACCCACACGTACCCTAAACTTTCGATCTGTTAAAAGGAATCAATAAAAAGGGGCAGGCGACTGCGTAGGCCCAACCTGTGCATAGTGCAGAGGATACCTCCTCTCCAACAGGTATCATAAGCCTTCTCCAAATCGATGAAGACAGCTACCGTTTGGCGCCTTCGCAAAAAGTTGTTCATGATGAAAGTCGACAAGGTCACAAGGTGGTCAACAGCGGAGCGGCGGCGACGAAAGCCGCATTGGACATTAGTAAGTAGCCGTCGAGATTCAAGAATCCAGACTAACCAAGCATTAACCATGCGCTCCATCACCTTACAGACACAGCTTGTAAGAGAAATGGGGCGGTAACTAGAAGGAAGGTGTCTATCCTTGCCGGGTTTGGGTATAGGAACAACGATGGCGTCACGGCAACGCATGGGGACCTGACCTTCGGTCCAGACGCGATTGTAGGTACGAAGAAGGAAGCTTTTGCCCGCTGGAGAAAGGTGTGCCAGCATCTGAACGTGAATGGCATCTGGCCCCGGAGCAGAGGACCGGGACAGTGGAAACGCACGTTCGACTTCCCGCATAGTAAAGGGGGCATTATAAGTTTCCAGATTCAGCGAGTGGAAGGAAGGTCGCCGAGCCTCTTCTGCCTCTTTCCTGGGAAGGAAGGCAGGGTGGTAATGGGTGGAGCTTGAAACCTCCGCGAAAAACCGGCCGAAGGCGTTGGAGACAGCCACAGGATGAACGAGGACCACATTACCTGAGGTCAGGCCAGGTACCGAGGAGTGGGCCTTAATGCCCGACAGCCGGCGCAGGCCACCCCATACGACAGAAGAGGGAGTAAAACTGTTGAAGGAGCTGGTGAAAGAGGCCCAACAAGCTTTTTTGCTGTCTTTGATGACTCTACGGCATTGCGCTCGGAGTCGTTTGTATTCAATACAATTCGCCAACGTAGGATGGCGGCGAAAGGTGCGTAAAGCACGTCGTCGAGCACAGATAGCGTCCCTACAAGCCTCGTTCCACCAGGGGACGGAAACGCGACGTGAAGAAGAGGTAGTACGAGGAATGGAACGTTTGGCAGCATTGATGATAACAGCCGTGACGTATTCGACCTGACTGTCACAACTGAGAAAATCGTGGTCCGGAAAGGTCGCCAGCTCGAAGGACGTGGGGATGGGGTGTGGTGCAGCAGACGAACGACACAGGGGAAGTAGTCGTTCGAATAGGTGTCAGAAAGGACATACCACTCGAACCGACGGGCAAGAGTGGTAGAACAGATCGAGAGGTCCAAGTGGGAGTAGGTATGAGTAGAGTCCGAGAGGAAAGTCGGGGCGCCGGTATTGAGGCAGACAACATTGAGATGGTTGAAGACATCCGCCAAGAGTGAGCCTCTTTGACAGGATGCAGGAGAGCCCAAAGGGGATGATGGGCATTGAAGTCGCCAAACAATAAAAACGGCGGGGGAAGCTGAACGATCAGGTGCATCATAGCCCGACTAAGAGCAGATGACGATGGAGTGTAGATGGTACGAACTGAAAAAGTAAAAGCAGAACGAGTAATATGGACAGCTATTGCTTGGAGTGGGGTGGTCAATAGGATGGGATGGTAATAGACATCGTCCCGAACGAGCAACATGACCCCACCATGAGCTGGGATACCGTCCACAGGGGTGAGGTCATACCGCTCCGAGGTATAGTGGGTGAAGGCAATACAGTCAGTTGGGCGCAACTGTTTCCTGGAGACCAAGGACGAGCGGACAGTGCAGGCGGAGGAGCAGTTGTAATTCCTCCCGATTAGATCGAATACCTCGTATGTTCCAATGTAACAAGGCCATCGCTAGTCAAAAAAGACGGGGAACGAGACGGGGAAGAGCTGGTCGCCTCGACGGCCACGGAGGGCCAGGTTGCGAGGGAACAACGCTACAACCGGCGGGAGGCGGATCCTGTTCCATCGAGTCGTCGCCAGCTGCGGCCGCTGTCCCTGGTTGTGTAGGAGGGGCAGCATCATTTGCCGACGAGAGGCCAGCTGAGCACCTGGCAGTAGAGCGTCCCGGCGAAACTGAGGACGGCCGGGAGCAGCGACTCACGGATGGAGCGTCAGACGAAACGCGCCGGGGTGGAGAGGGGGATAGAGACTTCTTCTGGGAGGCCTTCTTGGAAGTCCAAGAAGGCGCAGGGATGGTGGGCTGGACCCGAAGAAGGTCCTCACGCGCGGGGTCCGTTTTGGAACGCCGGACCTCGGAAGCTGGGGTCCGGAACGTTTACCCGATGGACGCCTGAGAAGAGGATCGCTTCTCAGGCGGCGGGGGGGGGGGGGAGGAGGAGGAGGAGGAGGAGGAGGACGAAGGTTGGCCCCTGGGGCAGAGGGGGTGGGGGCCGCGGGCGAGGAGGATTTGGAAGGGAGGGATTTGGGAGGCGGAGTCAGAGACCCCGGATGGGGGGAGGAGGCGGAGGGGGGACAGGATAGGGGTGAGGATACCGCAGAAGGAGTGGACACAACTGAGGCAAACTAAGTGGTCAAAGGCACGGGATGGAGGCGATCATACTTCTTCCTGGCCTCAGAATAAGAGAGACAATCCAAAGTTTTGAGTTCTTGTATCTTCTTCTCCTTCTGATATGCAGGGCAGTCTGAGGATCTATGCGAGTGGATGCCAGGACAATTAATGCACCGAGGTGGTGGGGTGCATGTATGTTCCTCACGAAGAGGACGTCCACAATCGCCACAAAGGGGCTCAGCCTCACACCGTGATGACATGTGCCCAAAGCACAAACACCGAAAACAGCGCATAGGAGGCGGAACGTAAGCTCGCACGTCGCACCGGTAGCACATCACCTTTACCTTCTCCGGGAGAACGTCCCCCTCGAAGGCGAGGATAAAGGGCTCGGTGTCGATGTGACGGTCTGATGCCGCGCTGGACTCGCCGGACGAAATGCACACCTCGGCGCTCCAGGTTGGCCCTGAGCTCCTCATCAGATTGCAGCAGGAGGTCCCAATGAAAAATAACCCCCTGCGTCCTATTTAGTGCCAGATGCGGGACAATGGACACTGGGATGTCCCCTAGGCGGTCGCACGCCTGGAGTGTCGCCGACTGTGTGGCGGAGGTGGTCTTTATAAGAACGGACCGCGAACGCATCTTACTGAGAGCCTCTATTTCCCTGAAGATGTCCTCAATGTGCTGAACAAAGAACATGGGCTTGCAGGTGGTGAACGTCCCCCCATCGGTTCGAGAACAGACAAAATAGCGGGGGAAGTACTTCGCCCCAAGCCGGCGGGCCTGTCCCTCCTCCCAGGGAGTGGCCAAGGGGGAAAGGGCAGGAGAACCAGAACTAGAAACAGTACCTTTCCTTTTGAAAGACTCGGCCGCAGAGCGACCCGATACGTGTTTATGTTTCATCTGCGAAACGTCCGCCCCGATACCACCCACTGCGACCAGGGGCTCCCCCACGGGCGCCACCCAGCCTCAGCAAGGGCCACCTGGCAGGATGACCGTTGCCGTGAGTCCTGATGCCCCAAGGAGACTGGCATCTACTCCTTGGCCGACGTGGGGAGGGTGCAGCTCAGGTATCGGCAGTACGATCCCTGTGTTGTCAGGGGGCTACAACCTAGAGGGTACATGACGACCCCACCACAACGGGCTGGCTACCGTGCTGGATTTATGGTGCCATGGAAAGTCCATCATGATCGTAGGTGCAGATGGGGACGCACTATGGGCGTAACTTGTACAACCCATCAGGCGTTTAGGCCCAATTTGAGGAATAATGGGTATGGTTACAACGCCAGTACAATGCTGAGTGCCAAGGTCTTAGTGCACTGATGACCAGTGGTACACCACGTAAGGCGTCCTTCCCCAGAAGGCTCGTACTTCTGTAGAATTTTGAAAAATGGAGGTCAAACCTCAAGGGGGACCATCACATGGAAGGCCGAAACGGTTGAAACTCCTTTTAGTCGCCTCTTACGACAGGCAGGAATACTGCGGGCCTATTCTAACCCCCGAACCTGCAGGGGGGACACTGACGTTGACGCTCCCAATGCTTAGTAACAGGTACTTGGGGTAGTCCAACAGCCACGTGCTGTCGTTGACAGAGGGCAAATGTAAACATAAGCAGAATTCACACCCGACATTCCGTCAACCATTGTCAGTTGAGTTGTATGAGTAGAATGTACACCAACGAAAAGGTAGAAATGCTACTCACCTATGGGGAATGTAAGTTAGCAGAACAGTAATTTAAATACTTTTTCTTATGTACAGGTACATTAGTATAGTCGTTTACTCGTTTTAAATAATGCATCGACATAACTTTTCTTTTGTTGTTGTTGAAGGTAGGCGAAATGCTACGCAGGCAGCGGAACTCTACAGAGAGGAATATCCTGGCAAGAATCCACCTTCCCGACGGATGTTTTCTCCTTTTGTTGCGACGCTTCGGGAAACGCGAAGTTTCAGCGCACGACAACGCAATCGTCGTAGCACTTGCACAGACGAAGCTGCCGAAGTTACTGTTCTCGCTTCCGTTGCTATGAATCCACATGTGAGCACACAGGAGCTTGAACAAGAAATTGGCATTCCTAAAACCAGTGTACATCGTGTTCTTACACGTGACCTGTTCCATTCTTACCACGTACACCTACATCAAGAATTGCATAGGAATGATTTCCACAATCGTGTACAGTTCTGTCAGTGGGCACAGCAGCAAATCCTCGCTAACCCGATGTACTTCTCCAATGTTCTATTTACCGATGATGTTTCTTCTCGCTACTCCCCGTTTATCATTTTTGTGAGAGTTTTCGTGCTTTTTATTTTCTCGGACAAATGTACAAGACCCCTAATTCTTGTATTAGTTAATGGAGTAACTTCTGGGCTGAAAAATCAGGCAGTCTTACATTGCCACCACATAACTGACGCTTATTATACACTTTTTTGTTAAGTGTTCCCTTGTAGTAACGCTTATTTCATTTCGCCACTTTTTCAGACTATAGATCGGGTCTGCAACGCCCTAGTTTCTTTCCAGCTACTTTTTCTGGGTAATTTTCTGTCTGAGCTAAATACAGGTTCAACAGAGTTCAAGTTGACACTTCACAGGAAAGCCCGTTACTGCACAGTAGACAACCAACTCCTAATACAAACTGCTGTTTTGGAAATGATTAAATTCAAGTAGTACTGTATAACAACGAGGTCACTCAACTAATGCAAATGAGGCGCTGAGAGCCACAAGGGCCAAAAGAACGCCGTGTTCGATCCCCCATATTTAAGTGAGAACTTTTCGTTAATGTTCAGATACACATAGAATGTGGGGATACAGACAAACATGACATGTCAGAAACATGAACAAATGCTACAGTCTCACAATCGACGATTATGTGCTTTATGGTTCTAAGCGCCTCGAATGGATTCCTGTATGATAAAATCCAGAAAATGTGTAATTCAGAATCCCTGAAATAGGTATATCAGTATAGCTATAGGATACACTGATTCCTATCTAATTTTATTATACAGGGCTATTACAAATGATTGAAGCCATTTCATAAATTCACTGTAGCTCCATTCATTGACATATGGTCACGAAACACTACAGATACGTAGAAAAACTCGAAGTTTTGTTCGGCTGAAGCCGCACTTCAGGTTTCTGCCGCCAGAGCGCTCGAGACCGCAGTGAGACAAAATGGCGACAGGAGCCGAGAAAGCGTATGTCGTGCTTGAAATGCACTCACATCAGTCAGTCATAACAGTGCAACGACACTTCAGGACGAAGTTCAACAGATATCCACCAACTGCTAACTCCATTCGGCGATGGTATGCGCAGTTTAAAGCTTCTGGATGCCTCTGTAAGGGGAAATCAACGGGTCGGCCTGCAGTGAGCGAAGAAACGGTTGAACGCGTGCGGGCAAGTTTCACGCGTAGCCCGCGGAAGTCGACGAATAAAGCAAGCAGGGAGCTAAACGTACCACAGCCGACGGTTTGGAAAATCTTACGGAAAAGGCTAAAGCAGAAGCCTTACCGTTTACAATTGCTACAAGCCCTGACACCTGACGACAAAGTCAAACTCTGAATTTTCGGCGCGGTTGCAACAGCTCATGAAAGAGGATTCGTTCAGTGCGAAACTTGTTTTCCGTGATGAAGTAACATTTTTTCTTAAAGGTGAAGTGAGCAGACAATGTGCGAACCTGGGCGGTAGAGAATCCTCACGCATTCGTGCAGCAAATTCGCAATTTACCAAAAGTTAACGTGTTTTGTGCAATCTCACGGTTTAAAGTTTACGGCCCCTTTTTCTTCTGCGAAAAAAAAGGTTACAGGACACGTGTATCTGGACATGCTGGAAAATTGGCTCATGCCACAACTGGAGACCGACAGCGCCGACTTCATCTTTCAACAGGATGGTGCTCCACCGCAGTTCCATCATGATGTTCGGCAACTCTTAAACAGGAGACTGGAAAACCGATGGATCGGTCGTGGTGGAGATCATGATCAGCAATTCATGTCATGGCCTCCACGCTCTCCCGACTTAACCCCATGCGATTTCTTTCTGTGGGGTTATGTGAAAGATTGTTTAAACCCCCTCTACCAAGAAATGTGCCAGAACTGCAAGCTCGCATCAATGATGCTTTCGAACTCACTGATGGGGACATGCTGCGCCGAGTGTGGCAGGAACTTTATTATCGGCTTGATGTCTGCCGAATCACTAAAGGGGCACATATCGAACATTTGTGAATGCCTAAAAAACTGAGTTTTTGTATGTGTGTGCAAAGCATTGCGAAAATATCTCAAATAATAAAGTTATTGTAGAGATGTGAACTCGCTTCAATCATTTGTAATAACCCTGTACAGTGAGTGAATTCGCGTATCTGTAGTGCGCTACAACCTTGTGGGATTTATGGCGAACGTAGATTGTCTGCTGCAGTGTGTTACCACCTCGTGGCAATGGGATATACAGGGTGATTCAAAAGGAATATATGGGTTTTAAGACTTTGTAGCACATCTTACATTCACATTACGATTATAACTAATGCACCACTTGAAAGAGAAACAGTCTTCGTTACAATTGTTCAGTGTGAACACCGTTCGCACATCGAGTCTATAAGCGAGTTGTTCCGAAACCTTGATCAATGTGTCAGGAGTTACTGTTGCAGTAACACTGCGAAGTCGGATAGATCAGCTGGTATCAGAGGGACATACACATGCTCACATCAGATCGTGTGTGAACGTGGTCACGCTTGAAATGCCGTGTCAATCGGCCCCTTGCACCCAATTGACTGCTCGGGTACAATGTCGTTTAACCAGTCACGTACTGACTTATGCCACCATCATGCTCCCAAATAAAGATGTGTTGTTCAGCTTTTTCCCATTGAGTCACGGGACATAGCTGTAGCACATGAAGGTAAGAAACATCAGTTACAGTTGATTCACCGGAAAAGAAATGCCCATAAACTTTTTACAGGGATATTTCTTGGGGCTAAGCGTGGATGACTCACTCGCTGAACACGTTTTTTCAGTCACTGTCATTCCATACTCTTCCCATTGCGCACAGGTATACAAACCAAACTGAGTAGCTCCTTCATTTGGTGTATTATTAACAATCTTACATTGAAGGTAATATATGCTACAAAGCTTTAAAACTGGTATGTTCATTTTGAAACGCCCTGTACTTGTCGGGTGGCAAAATGCACACTGAACCATCTACATTGCTTATGAAACACGTATGGATTTGTCCACAAGGCAATTACGTCACGGCAGTTGCGCAAGTGCAGAAGTTCCTTAAAACGTGCACAAGTGAAGGTGTGCTCCTTACCCTTAAGGTAAGTTTCACCGAGTCTGGCGGGGGCAATATGTAGTGTAGCGAGGCAGATTTAGTGCCGTGCGTTTCAGATTACCGCATAGACATTACGTTTAACAGAATTCAAGAAAAACTAACCAATAAATCGGCAAGGTGCCAAAAGGGTTTTCATGCGGTCTTGTGCTCTTAGGCAGCAGTCGCCACCAATTACTTTTCATATTCCGTGTACAATACTGGCTAATACTGGCCTTAGATTCACGGTACTGGATAACCACAGTAAGATATTAACAAATACTTGGGTTTTATTTCGAACGGTATTAGTGCGTTCCTCAGTCACTGTCGCTATTGTGAGCGCCTTAGCGACTACAGGAGAGAAGGTAACTAGGATTAGCGCGTGTCACGATAAGTTGACTTTACATGCTTAATTTCTATACTAATGGAACTTTTATTGAATGAATGTCTTCTTGTTTCGCGTCGCCGACGGCAAACCCTTTGCCGCTGCGGCTTCGGCAACTGAAGGCCGGTTCTGACCAGAGGGCGGCAGCCAGCGCCTCCCGCGGCGGTTCGCGGAATTTGCGTTCGCACCCAAGAAGCGGCAGTCGCCAACGGTAGCCAATGACGGACCGCCTCTGAGGTATGGATGGTGATCTTTGGTTTGTGGGGCGCTTAACTGCGCGGTTATCAGCCCCCGTACAAATTCCCAACCTTTGATCAGCCCAGTCTCTGAACTTTCATGAATGATGATGAAATGAGGACAACACAAACCACTCATCTCGTGGCAGGTGAAAATCCTTGACCCGCCTGGAATCGAACCCTGGACCCCGTGCTCGGGAAGCGAGAACGCGACCGCGAGACCACGAGCTGTGGACAGGTATCAATGGGGACCCACTGAATTGTGCGGTGCATTTGATTCACAGGACCATGAGTCTATACGAAAGGAAGACAAAGTTGACTGAAGACATGCCAAAATTTTACTTTCTTTTCTAAATACTCTTTCACATATTTCATTATTCACGTTTTGTTATTTCTGCTTTGATGAGTTACCATTCGCGATTTTTCCCTATGTAATTATATAGTCAACATTTAGAGAACTTGTTGGTCCATAAGAAAAGCTGTGTGACCCCTAATAGCTTCTAGTATTTTGATTTGCTGTACCTAAATGCAATTTACTAAAGTGATAGTACGCTAGCTTTCGTATGGCAGACATTGCTTTTTGTAAATGAAATGTCTGACAGTTTATCCTTATAATTTGCTTTATTTTGATCACATGTTTTAACCACACAGTTACTGAAACGATCAGTTAAGTACTATAACAATACTCAACATTATCTCTAAACTGCTATTAACATTTTCATACCCAGCATAGACAGAACGCCAATCTCCACCAACCACATTGCTGCAAGTCAACATCCCGCCAACATTACAGACAATGAACCCCTTGAAAAATATTTCATAAAACGAAACAAGGTATACAGAGTTTAGGGAGTCAAAAACTTAAAATGCGAGACGAATTCAGCAGCAGGAACAGGAAGACAAAAAATATAATATTGGCTCTGAGGAAGGTATGAAAGGCCAAGCCACCTAGTAGAACTCTGCACAAGGTATAACTTAATCATGGCTAACACTTTGCTTAAGAATAGTGGAAGAAAGATGCATGTGGAATAGGATTTTCGAAACCAGATTTTGAGTTTTAAGACATGTCCAGATGCAGACTGACAATTTGTTGGTTATTAACTGCAGATTACAACTAAAGAAGCAGGACGAGGTAGCAAATTAAAGAGATGAAACTTAAGTTACGACCCACAGTCAGTGGGAAATCAAGGGGATCATTAGGCAATACAAGAAGGAATCCTCTACGCGACGAATGGGTACCTTTGAGAGAAGTAGCGAATGCAGCAAAAGATACAACAGTAAAAATCCTTGGGTAAAACACCATATATTGAATAACTCATAACTGGAGAATATCTAAAGAGATGACATTGGCACGAAGTCCGAAATCGCAAATAAAGAACTGCCAGGAGAAAATTGTTCCTTTGCGATTTTCCATATGGAAAGAGAGATGGCACATGTGCGAAAATTAAGCAAAGATGAGAAGGCTGGAAAGTGGAAGGAATATGTAGGAAGGGGAGGGTGTGGGCACTGTACCAACTAATTTGAGCACACTGTTACATTTCTGTGAAATGGCTGAACTCGCAAAGTACTGTGTTTGTAGCCTTTGTACATTAAGATAAACTTTGACAGTCTTGACTGAAACACACTCTTTGAAGCTCTGGAGTTCTCAGGGATCTACAACTTGCACAGAAAACAGACTGCAATTGCAATTCTTCAAGGACTTTAAAGGGAAGCAGTAGATGACAATGCAGAAGTGAGGATATAAAATGCAGACTGACAACAAAAAAGTTTTCCGAGGAAGAAATAATTGCCTCCGAATACAAATTTAAATGTTTGGCAGTATTTTTTGACGGTATTCAAGTGGGGTGTAGTATGTATGTGAAACGTGGACAATAAACATTTGTCAAGAAGACAATGGATGCTTTCGAAATGTGGTGCTAAAGAAGAATGCTGAAGAGTGGATATGTAGATCATGAAAATAAGGAAGAGCTACTGAGCACAATTGGGGAGAACAAGGCGATTACGGTGCAACATGTTAAACAAGGGATTGGTAGACAGGACATACTGAGGCATTATGCAACCACCTGTTTAGTTGTTGAGGCAAAATTGCAGAGGGAGAGACCAAGTTTTAATAACAGTAATCAGATTCGAATGAATGTAAGATGCAGTAGCTGTGCAGAGATGGAGATGCTTGCACAGGATAGACGAGTGTGGAGCACTATGTCCACACCATCTTCAGGCTGAAGACTACAAGTTGCGAGACGAATTGCATTTCCTGTCAACGTAGGCCAGCAAAAGTAGCAAAATCTTATTATATAGGTCAGTTGTGTACTATTGCTAGAACTTTTAACATAGCCTCTAGTGCATATAACTTCTGACGTATTTGTGTATAATGTATCACTCACAGCAAACAGTCATATTAGGGAAAGCTACAACCTGTAATTCAATTTTCTTTTGGCGACTGTCAACTAATAACGTCGATTTATTGTGTTTGTCACTTTAATCAAGAAGTGCGGCATTTTGGCAACGAATGTAGAATCGACCATTCTACCATAACAGCGCATCTAGCATTATGTATTATCATCGAGCACTTTTGAGTATTGAACACGATGCACATATTATACTTGGTACTTGTGCCAAAGTGTTTCACAATGCTGCGATCAGGGACAGTCTTGTTTCAAGTCTGCTCCCCATCTATGAAGACTATTTTAGCGGTGCTGAAAAGAATTGGCACGCTGGTGTTATTACGTGTAGTTTTAAGATATTCTGAACATTTCAAATAAAGAGTGTCTTAAGGCAGAATGAAACAATACTTCAGGTACATGGCAGTTACATGTTATACTAGCAAATCTGTTTCGGTTTAAGCTCATAGGTGTATGTAGAATACTAAAGTTTTCCATGTCTCTGTGCTGCTCATTTCAGTGCTGTTAAATGCTGTTTAAGAACCACGTCGATCCATTGTAAAAAACTACCACATCTCAAAAAATAAGGTTAAACATTTATCACGTGAGAAAATGTGAGATCTTAGCGAGATACCACTTCCAGAAACCCAAGTTCCAGTATCTTTAACAGTTTACGGTGTTTGACGAGTTGATGCCTACATGACTGCCGACAAACGGGAAGGAACAGATCACATTGCATCTGATGATCTAGCAGCCCGTTCCCCGACGTACGATTCAGTATCTTGTGAAACAATGATAGCTACGGTTTTGCTCGCAACGTTAAATACAATGTCGGCATCTTGGCTACACTTTATATGCGATAACGTACAGGGATAGGCAAAATAATGTAAATACCCGTACTTCCTTGGGAATCTCATCAATAAGGGTTGGAGCCCCATTTGCCTGTAATACAGCTGCGATTATTCTGGCGATACTGGCATATAATAATTGGATAGTCTCCATTGGAATGTTATGCCACTTTTCGATCAGAACCACTTGTAACTACTGTAGTGACTAAAGAGGCAGAAATATGCTCCAGACTGTGCACTCCAATACCACCCACGAGGGTAGGATAATTTTCAAATTTGGGGACTATGCTGGCCAGGGACGAGGCTGCAGCTCAGTTGCATGCTCTTAACAACCCTACCACAACAAAGGTCAGCATTTAATAACGATTGTGCTTCAAATGGTTCAAATGGCTCTAAGCACTATGGGACTCAACTTCTGAGGTCATTAGTCCCCTAGAACTTACAAGGGAACCTCCCCATCGCACCCCCCTCAGATTTAGTTATAAATTGCCACAGTGGATGGGCCTTGAAAAACTGAACACAGATCAATCGAGAAAACAGGAAGAAGTTGTGTGGAACTATGAAAAAATAAGCAAAATATAGAAACAGTAGTCCATGTGTAAGATAGGCATCATCAGGGACAATGTCAGCACATGAGCGCAGTGGTCCCGTGGTTAGAGTGGGCAACTGGAGAAGGAGAGGTCCTTGGTTCGAGTCCTCCCTCAAGACAAAATTTTACGATCTGTCCGTTAATTCATTGACCTTTCTGTTCACTGTAATAAGTTTAGTGTCTGTTTTGCGACCGCACCGCAAAACCGTGCGATTAGTAGACGAAAGGACGTGCCTCTCCAATAGGAACCGAAAACATTTGATCGCAAGGTCATAGGTCAACCGATTCCTCGACAGGAAAACATGTCTGATATATTCTTTACGACACTGGTGACGGCATGTGCGTCACATGACAGGAATATGTTGTCGACCCACCTAACTTGCACACTTGGCGAATGGGTAAAAAGATTTTTCTACCTTGCCTGATTTAGGTTTTCCTGTGGATGTGATAATCACTCCCAAAAAAGTGACGAAAACATAAGAGTGTCACATAAACTGCAACAAATGAATGCAACAGTTTCACAATCGCACAGTTTTCCCTGTCCTCTGTCAAAACATATGTTTTTACGTTTTCAAACGTTTCCGTGCGTAGACCGTCAAATCCTGTATATGTCCAAGCAAATCTGAACATGTCCTGGAATTTTGGAGAGCGAAGTTGATTATGTGTGTGTGCCTGAACTTTGATAATTATCTGAAAATAAAAAATTAAAATTCACTCGAGAGAAGATTTGAACCACGGACCTCTCGTTCCGCAGTTGCTCACGCTAACCACGGGACCACGGCGCTCGCAAGCCAACACCGTCCTTTATGTTGCCTACGTTGCCCATGGACTACTCAGTTTGAATATTTTGCTTATTTTTATCATAGTTCCACACAACTTCCTCCCGTTTTCTCGATTGAGCTGTGTTCAGTTTTTCAAGGCCTATCCCTGTGCCAGCTTTTAACAAAATCTGAGGGGGGTGCGATGGGCAGGTTCCCTTGTTAGAACTAGTTAAACCTAACTAACCGAAGGACAGCACACACATCCATGCCCGAGGCAGGATTCGAACCTGCGACCGTAGCGGTCTCGCAGTTCCAGACTGCAGCTCCTAGAACCGCACGGCCACTTCGGCCGGCTAACGATTGTGGTGTTGCTCACGCTGCTAAATACTGCATTTTCGGGCTACAACAGTCATTATGTGGCAGGTGTCATTAGAGCACAGTTAATAAAGTCATTTCATGTAATAATGAAAAAACTAGGCACTCATTTGTGTTTTCCACGCTGGTCTCGTCTTAAGATTATGGCTCAATCGTTGAAAATTTAGGTGGTTATGATTCCAAGCTCGGATGCAAAGAGGCCTAGGTTTTATTCTGCTATATTCAAAAGTTTTGTAGATGCGCTTCTCAAACCATTCTTGGAGATTAAACCTTTCAAAGTTAGCACAATGGTGATGTAAAAACATAATCAGCACTCCGAATTAACGTTACACTTCCTTTTAACTGCTTTTATTGCAGTATCACGTATCACACAAAACATCACTTCACAATACAGAACATACTTGAAAACATCTTCCTCACAGTCGCAGTTAAAGTTCACATTTTGTAAGCTGACTACGTTATGAGTCTTTCCAACATGACGTCCAACACTTTACCTTCTCAAGGTTCGACTCACTAACAACTCAACACCTAACTAATAATCGCTTACGCGCCCAAAAATCAGAGTTACAAGTACGTCAAAGATAATAGTGACAAAAGAAAGAATACACAAGAATATCATTGCAATATAAACATATCGATGTATCACAAATGCAATAAAATCTGAATGTTGTCTCAGAAATATATCAACTACTTTGAAGAAACACAGTAGAATATTACTGGTATCGAGAGGTTCATATGAGGTGCCGTAAAGGTTACGTAATTCAAGTACCATTACATCCTCATACCACGACTGTACTGTCCTGGCTGTGTGAATGCGTGCATTATCGTCTTGAAATATGGCATCATTGTTGGGAATATCATTTAAAATATGGGGTGCACCTGATCACCTAAAATGGTCACATAATCGTTGGCTGTAACACGGCCTTTGAGAGTAATGATGGGACCAGCGGAATGCCATGATATGGCAGACGACACCATCACACTTCCCCCTCCGTGCTTAACCGTTGAAATCAAGCAGTCAGGATTGTAAGCTCCTTTTGCCAATCTGCAGACAAACCTGGCGCGATGTTGGAAATAAGGAAGACGTTGACTCGTCAGACCATATGACGTGTTTCCACTGTATCAGCCGTCCAGGATTTATGCTCCTGGCACCATTCGTTGTCGCCACTAATGCTTTCGGTAGAGCAACTCGTCCATTAATATTCGCTTTATGGAATTATCGTCTGACAGTATCGATAGATTCAGGGTCTCGCAGATGGCTATTGGGCTCTTAAGCCACCTTAGTTTTGTAAAAATGGCATTTCAGTCTTTGATCACTATTTTTTATTTTCAATGACCGGTTTCAGGCTAGTTGCCCATCTTCAGATCATATATTGCATTAACTTGTCAGTACAGAACTATCGGTTCGCTGTCAGTTATGACAATTAGCGATCAAAGACAAATGCCATATTTTTATTTAACGAATGATCGCGGAAATCCCATTAAGACAATCATGTCTAGTTTTGATAAACCCTAGGTTTGTGTTTTGACGTAATTCGTGTTACCATACGACGATTTCAGCCATTTAGTTTTGCTTTGCGCCCACTATTACGTTTTCACGATGATGTCTTCCCATGTTGTGTGTGGGCTGTCATGACTGTTGAAACATTCGCTCTTAAAACATTCAGTAAGTTGGCTGTCTTCGTTCCCGATGCTCCAAGCTAATCGAGGCCGCACAGTCTGCCCTCTTTGAAACTGTTGGGTCTTTCATTGCACATCGAGCTCTGCCTCTGAATGCAAATATGAAGTGTGCCCTACTCGAAAACAACCTGCACTAGTCCGTACCGAACACGCACTGTCCAGCGCCACACGCGTCTTACCTGCGTTCTTGACCGTCAAACAACCATCCCATTATTACCACAGCTCACATTTTGCCTATCCTCTGGATGAGCTGGACTATACACAAGTACATATGTTTACATATATCTGTATTCTAATACGCATCTCTATACCAGTTTCTCTGGCGCTCCAGTGTGTGACATTCCGCCACTCAACTCACGTCGACAACAGAAGTAAGCAAGCAGACTAAGGTTTCGCTCTAACTTCCTCTGATGGTTCGCTGAAGCGCAGGCAATCAGAGAACGCGAGCGTGTGCGAACCGAACACGAACGTACGCTATTCCCTTGCGCTCGCCTGCTTTCGACGCAAGATATTCCTCGTCCGCCGACACTAACGCACTTCTGTTCTCTCCCGAGTCAGCCAGTCTTCAAGTTACAACATCGTAGCCACTTTAAGTCCCTGGTCGTTGTACCGTCATTTTATCGGCAGCATTGCAACTTAGCGACCGTAATGGCTACTGAGTAATACCAAACATCTTGAACGGGAGCATTCATCACTTACAAGGGGAGGCCGCCAATTGTGAAATTCAGATTTGATTCATACTGCGCATAAAAGCTCATGGCCAGAGGTGTAATGTGGCAAAGCACCAAGATGCACTTCTCAGCCGTTGTCGAGAAAATCGACAGTTAAAAGAAACCGTTGCGGTGAAATACTCTCTACGATTAATAACTCTCTACAGCGTCGTGGCGCAGCGGTAAGCGCTGGAGTTCGTAATCCGAAGGTCGCCGGATCGAATTTCACGCCACGCAATTTTTTTTATTATTATTAGTTTATATATATATATATACTATTAATGAATTGCTTATGCATGTTGGTGAAGGCGGATCGCTCTCCAATTGTACCGCCTCCATTTTTCCGTTTTTTTAACAGGGTGTACCAAAGCTCTCCCGTCCGCACTGATTTTCGACGATGTTAGAAGTTGCGCTAGGGACGGCATCTACCTTCTTTCGAAGTTAGCACGCAACTACGCTGTTATGCGGCGGCTCGTTTCGGCCCATTCAGCACCTGTCCAAGTGTAACGAGCGAGTAACGAAGTTTATATTTCATACCTGCCACAGCAAGTTTGTGTTCGTGGGGTCTCTATTCTATTTCGAACGTTTGACTTAGCTACACGTATTCGTTTCGGAATATCGTTTCTACGCCTTCCGTTAACTATAGGTGGTTAACATTATGAAGACAATAACATTTGTGAAATACAACTTTGTTTGCGGAAAACATAATGATGTTCGAAGTCGCCAGTTTTTCCACGACAAACGACTTTCAACAACTTATTATATGCATAATTGTTGCAATTGATTGCCGGGAGTTTATATATATATATATTTATTTACAAAAAACAAATACTAAATTTAAAAAATGGTGGGATGGAACGAGATTTGATGCGGTGACCTTTGGATTACGAAACCGAGCGCTTACCGCTGCGCCACGACGCTGTAGAGAATTACTCATCGTAGAGAGTATTTCACCGCAACGGTTTCGTTTAACTGTCGATTTTCTCGACAACGGCTGAAGTGCGTCTTGGTGCTTTGCCACATTACACCTCTGGCCATGAGCTTTTATTATGCGCAGTATGAATCGAATCCGAATTTCACAATTGGCGGCCTCCCCTTGTTAGACGTGTGACAAATGTCCCCGCTCCTCAACCCCCCCGCCCCCACTCATCTTTCGGTCGTGACGTATTTTATCTGTCGCGTTTTGGTCTTAAGTTGGACAAGCCAGTGAATGGGCGACGAATGCAGTAAAGGTTGAGGTGAAAGACTGACAGCCGAAAGTATATATTCGCTTCATACATGACGCACTTTCCATTATAAGTATAGGAACAAACAAATTGCGAAAATACAGATTACCAATAGACAACTACCGAACGAGCATTTCGCATGTTATGAGCACGTGGCAGAAGATACTACGCAACCCACTTATTCACTGGTAGCGCATTTCCCCGTACTTCCGTACATTAAAGGCTACTATGATATTTCACACTTCCGCAGTACACAATTTAAAGGACGATAATTACCAAATAAAACTCAAATGTTTCGCATAGAACGAATATTATCTGTCACCTACACAGGCAGTTTGTTTCAGCCATTCACAGCACAGGAAAGCCGATGTCACGTGGAAACTTTCGTCACACGTTTATGAACGAGATCTTTTTTACCAGTCGACTCTTAATGTAGGTTAAAGTAACTTCCCGACTGGGTAACTAACACTTTACATTTCACTCATTAACCCTATATCTACAACTAAACTAATGACCGCTTCAGCTGTATGATAAATCTTTCTGTTGCAACCAGATTCGCGGCCTTAGAGCCACATCTTCGAAGATACGGATTTAAATAATTTATTCCAAACAATAAGCATTAGATGACCGAACATTCTTTGTCCAATTGTAACAGAACTGTTTAGCCGTCGAGAGGTCGGTAGTTTAATCTGAAATCAGCAGGATGCAGGGAACCAACCTTCTGACGGTTAAACAGTTTTATCGCAATTGGACATTCAGCGTTGTGTCATCTACAGATTAACGTTTGGAGTAAATGATCCGTATCCCTGAAGACTTACGAACGCTGTGAAACTAGTTGGATCAGAAAACGCTCTATGGAACAGCTGAAGTGGTCTAATGGTTCAATTCTACAGCTGTTGATGCTCACAGTACAAAATTTGCTGCAATCACTGCATTGTGACTGTCAACTCTGAACTCCCAGGTATGTAATTCGCACATTAGCAGATGAAGTCGGTATGAGTAGCAACACGTGATCTAGATACAAAAGACATTCACTCAATGCTGATTTAATTCATACTACATAACCCTTATGAACTAAAATCACGACTTCAACTATTTACAGTCCGAAAATCTTGAACCTACTAATAGTACCCGACAGCTTCGACCCATGACATTCAAAATGCAATACCCGTCAACTCTGCTCAATGTTAGGAATTACTGTTGCACACACGAGACTGCCTCAGCATTCTCCACTCCTTCCAAATTAATGACTTACGTGTAGACCAGATGTGGATTGAGAAAAATAGTATCTGTAGCAATTTAGAGATTTATACCAAATAAATTAACAAACGACTGAGCTGATCCTCGTTGGTAAACAAAACGGGTCAAAACAATGTCTTAGTAACGAGAAAAACCATGCCAAATCTAAACGAGTCAAAATCCATAAGACTGGCGATCTTTCACAGAAGCTCGAAATTTAGCGTGGACTTCAATGCGAGATGCTTGTAACAGTGTCCACAACGAAACTGTCTCGAAACCTGGCAGAAAATCCAAAGAGATTCTGATCATATGTTGAGTATTAGCTGCAAGAAACAATCAATGCCTTCTCTGGGCGATAGCAATGGACATGCTAATCGAAGACAGTGCTGCTAAAGCAGAATTACCAAACAGCCTTCCGAAATGCCTTCGCAAAAGACGAAGTAAATATTCCAGAATTCGAACCAGGAACACCTGTTAACATGGGTAACATAGAAGTAAATATCGGAGTAGTGAAGCAACTTAAGTCAATAAAAATGAGACTATTTCAGTTACGTTCCTTTCAGAGTGCTGATGCAATAGCTCCATAATCATATACAACAAAAATGGCTCTAAGCACTATGGGACTTAAAATCTGAGGTCATCAGTCCCCTAGACTTAGAACTACTTAAACCTAACTGAAGGACATCACACACATCCATGCGCAAGGCAGGATTTGAACCTGCAACCTAATCAGCAGTTCCTGACTGAAGGGCCTATAACAGCTCGGCCACAGCGGCCAGCTAATCATATACAACAGTCCGCTCGACGAAAGATCCGTACCCAAAGACTGGAAAGCTGCACAGGTCACACCAATGTTCAAGAAACTTAGTAGGGGTAATCCACTAAATTACAGGCCCGTATCATTAATGTCGATATGCAGCAGGATTCTGGAACAGTGTTCGAACATTATGAATTACAGAAATTCTTCCAATCCATCTGTGGCACGAATCAGCAAACCTGTGTTTAGTAGTATTAGTAGAAAACAGTCTTGGCTGCAGTTTTAGTTCTTTTATTTATCGACTACGCGTTTCACCTTATATAGGCATCTTCAGGATGATCTTAATTTGTTATTTCTTAAGACGATCCTTTAGACAGGGGCATCGTCGAGTACATCAGGCCATCATCGCCTTCAGGAGTATGAACGCGTTATGCATGTCTGAGTCATTCATGTCCATCTAGAAAGTTTTTACTGAGATTAACGAAGGCGATGATAGCCTGATGTACTCGTCGATGCCTTTTAGCTACACTGTCTGAAGGATCGTCCTAATACCAAATTAAGATCAGCCTGAACATGCCTAAAGAAGGTGAAACGCGTAGTTTAAAAATAAAAACAAATTGCAACCAAGACTTTTCAACTAATTTTATGAATTACCTCTAAGAAAACTATTGACACAGTCAACACGGGTTTAGAAAACAACGTTCTTTATTCGCATGAAGTGCTGAGTGCTACTGACAGGTGGTTTCAGATCGATTCCGTACGTCTGGTTTTCCAGAAGGCTTTTGGTAATGTACCACCCAGGCGGATTGTAGTGAAATTGGGTGCTTATGGAATATAGTCTCAGTTATGTGACTGGATTTGTGACTTCCTGTCAGAGGGGTCACAGTTCGTAGTAATTGACGGGAAGTCAGAGTAAAACAGAAGTGATTTCTGCCGTTCCCCAAGGTAATGTTATGGCCCCTTGCTGTTCCTTATCTATATACACGATTTGGGAGACAATCTTAGCAGCTGTCTTAGGTCATTTGCAGATGACTCTGTATCGTCTAGTAAAGTCATCAGAATATAAAAAAAACTGCTAAACTATTGAGAAACTATATCTGTATTGTGCAAAAATTGGCAGTTGACCTAAATAAAGAAAAGTGTGAGGTCATCCAAGTGAGTGCTAAAAGGAATCCGTTAAACTACGGTTACACAATAAATCGGTCGGAAATACGGAAGCGTCCAAACCCGCGAGTCTGCTTTGATCCATGACGTCACAAATATGGCGGAAACGACCATAAACCACGATTCCAATATGGCGCATATAAAGTCGTTGCGTACACATTGTGAGGACGAAAATACATCGAAAAACAAACACACACTTTCCACAAAAAGCCTAATGACTAACAGGACAAGCGCGGGAAATAGGGGGGTTTAGGGTGGGGACAAACTAAATATAAACATATTTAGACACCCACCCCCATACAAAACGACGAAAAAACTGACAACACAAAACTCCCCAAATACCACTAAACTCACTATCATCTGGAATCGGACACTTCCCTTGACCTATATAGCTCAACAGCAGCTCCCGATCCCATAAATTAGGACCTAACACTTCCCTCGACCTATATAACTCAAAAACATCTCCTGATACCAATACCAACATTCACAGCCACACATTGGGATCTAACACTTCCCTTGACCTGTTATCCTTACATCTCCACATACAGCCGTCCCTGGCCCGAGACGCCGGAACTTTAAGTAAGCCTCGTTTCTTCACGACATACTGAACACTTCACGACTTCATTCAAAAACCCGAATAGTTGAAGAAATTTTATTAGAGACAACGCACTGTCCCCCATCATAGCCGACAACCGAAAACTGTTGACCCTGTCAGTCATATCCATACCTACCAAAGACAAAAAAAAAAGCAATTTACAAAAATTCACACACACTCGCAAACTAAACCAAACTCACCGGCCGCGGTGGTCTAGCGGTTCTAGGCGCGCAGTCCGGAACCGCGCGACTGCTACGGTCGCAGGTTCGAATCCTGCCTCGGGCATGGATGTGTGTGATGTCCTTAGGTTAGTTAGGTTTAAGTAGTTCTAAGTTCTAGGGGACTGATGACCACAGATGTAAAGTCCCATAGTGCTCAGAGCCATTTGAACCATCACCTAACACCACCAGACAGCACCACCGATCACATCAAAACGACACCTACAAACACGCCACTCTCACAAACTAAATTCCGCGCCGTCGTGACGTCACACACCACAACAGCCTTACGTCACGAGTCAAAGCCGACGGCTGGAATCGGACGCTTCGGTCGACCCAATCCGTCAAATATAAAGGACGTATGTTCATCTAAATACCTAGGAATTACAATAAGGAACAACTTTAATTGGAAGGAACACACAGAAAATGTTGTGGGGAAGGCTAACCGAAGATTGCGTTTTATTGGCAAGACAAAACAGTCTGCTGCCTGAAGTACGGTTGTCCATCGTCTTTCAGAATATTGCCGCGCGGTGTGGGATCCTTACCAGATAGGACTGACAGTACATCGAAAAAGCGCAAAGAAGGGCAGCACGTTTTGTATTATAGCAAAATATGGAAAGAGTCACTGAAATGGTACAGGATTTGGGCTGGGCATCATTAAAAGGCGTTTTTCGTTGCGACAGAATCTTCTCACGAAATTCCGATCTCCAACTTTTTCCTCCGAATGCGAAAATATTTTGTTGACACCGACCTACAGTGGGAGAAACGATCACCGCGATAAAATAAGGGAAATCTGAGCTCGTACGGAAAGATATAGGTGTTCATTCTTTCCGCGCGCTATACGAGATTGGAATAGAGAATTGTGAAGGTGGTTCGATGAACCCTCTGTCAGGCACTTAAATGTGGTTTACTATCTATGTTTAGTCGCCAGTATGCTAGTAGCTCCTGAAAACATAGGCTGGCGCATCCATCTTGTTTCCCAACGAATGCTAAACACAGCACGTAGCTTATGCTAACTGTGCTTTGTTCAAGCTTTCTGAAATATTTTCGGAGCTCCCGCATAGAGCATCAGATAGTGCTATTTTGAGCTTTCATTCCACTCATGTTTACATCGATTTGTGGATTAGACAAAATCTCGCGTTTTATTTGCTTATTGTTTTTCTTTGCCGTCAGAATAAAGAATAAAGGTGCCTGTATATTTCTTTGATAGAATCGCGGAAGTCAAATTAAATATTCGACAATGACGTTTATTAGATCATATACCAGGCTCCTGCAAGTACGAGTTGGCGCGGCTGCACCTAAAGTGCATATTTGCCCAAGAACCAAGTATAAATACCAAACTCACCGAACAACGCACTTCTAATCGAATGAAGTGTTGATTCGTTAAATTTCCAGGACACAAGAACACACTTAACACACAGCACACAATTCCTTCTCCAACGTAAAGCACAAGATACGTGTAAATACGTAAAATAGTTGAAGCTGACAGAGAGCAAAATATTATATGTTTTGTATATTAGCCTTTCTTGAATGATGTGCGGTATCTACCTCTGACAATAGCAAATGCCCATTTCATGGTACAGCCCTACATAGTACACGCCTACTAACCCTAGAGAGAGCAACGAGCTTTAGTGCAGAGGCATATCAAAGTTCGTCATTGTGACTATTGGGCGGCGATGTGATATCGGTGACATTACTGAAATACAAGCCAAGATCGCTTAACATTTTTACTTAGACGACATGTTTCGGCAGAACTAAAAAACTGAGTATAGCTTTTGACGTAACCTAAATCCTAAACCCTATCAACCCAAGCGCTTAATGTTTTACGTTACGTGGTGCTATTGTGAAACGCGGATAGTGGAAATGGCGAGCTTCCTCTACTTTAAAAATATCAGATAGCTCTTAAGTGTTACTATTGTGATACAGATCCGATGACGGCAGTTTAGGCGTAATTCGGCCGGAAACTCATCTAAATACGTTTTTAGCGATCGTGGCTTGTATTTGATTAATGACAAACTATGAGACACATATTTCACTCTAAATACTATATTTTCTGGACTCTTACCGCGTTATATTTGGGGGCTGCTAACTCCCTACAGGCAGAATCTTCTAAGAGGTAGTACTTTCAAAATAGCTGAACAGAAACCTACGTGCGATCATCACTATTTTCACTATTAAATATTGCTTCAGGTTATAAGTATTTACCTACAGTACATAACTGTGCGCTCCGCTCACGTTCCCAGTTTTCGCAACGAGAATTTTCTTCTCTTCGAATCTTTTAGGAAACTAATCAATCTAAATCCACTTCTAGAATTGTTATAACAGTTTGTGGCAGCACAACCATTCATAATTTCGCGCTAAAGTGCGGTGACGCAAATGCTATAGCACCGCAGAACGTTTACACTTCAGAGAACTGGGAAAGAAAAGGGCGGATGCGCCAGCTCGTACTTTAGGATGCTGTGACGTCACGTCTTTGTGAATATTTTGATTTAAATTTCTTTATAGCACTATTTATCGTATTTTCGTTGGTTTAGAGAAATTACACTTAATTGCAGCTGTGTATGAGAAGCACTGCAGTTTTGAATGTCCAAGGAATTATAATATTCAGTTGGTTTATTAGTCTTGTTTAGAATGATGTTTTGAGTCTTAGTATTTATCCTTGCACGCACTACAGCGATAGCGCTTACGATACATCTTTAGCTGCCATATAGCCTAATATTGGTATCGTTGCGTGCCCTGAATGAAACGCGATATATCTGAGTAGGATCGATTGTATTTTTAAGTGTGAAATCACATTCATATTGCGAAATGCTGTCTTTCTTATTCAAACTCACGGATTAGCAGAAAACAGACTCGCCTTTAGTACAGTCTTTCTTTTCTGGATTCTGCAACTGTTCCCAGTTGGTGGATGCGTAGGAACCTGAGAAATTTGTTTGTGCTTCGTTCTGTGCATACCGCGCACGTTTTTCTATTTCGTTATGGCGTCGTTTATTTTCACTACAATGTTTGACTAACCAAGGTTCGTCATTGCGCCCGCTAAATTATGCAATCAGACACCTCTCGTTGCTAAGAGCAGTAAATTTAAGATTTGTAGAAGTAGAAATACATCTTGTCTACATTTCGCTATCTGAGAAACAATACACGTCCATGCATTTTAGTAGATGCCAGATGACTAAAGTTCTACCTCGGATTGCTTGTTATCAAGCTAACGACGCAGTTTTTAGAAAAGCTATTAATAATAACGGAAGACGATACTCTTGACATTCACCATTCTAAGCAGGACAAAAGGTGTGAAAGTTTGCACATTAAGGAACTCCACGCCCATTTGGTAATTCATCTAAGCCTGCACTAACAGCAATAGTCAAGATAAAGTTGAAAAAGGAGAGCCTAATCTGACGTGACTATGCAACATTAGTTTGACACCACAAACTTCATTCTAAAACATTCTGATCGAAATTAAATTTTAAAGTGGTCAGCCGCAACACGACGCATTTGAGTAACGACACCCGATGTGCTTCGCTGACACATCGTACTAGCACTGGAAGCTAACTGAGCGGACGCCATATTGGACTAAATGTATACTCAGCCAAGCGCTATTACTAGTGGTTTCCGAAACGTTATGTGCTTTGTTGCTAAAATGTGCTGTTTATTATGTTACTGTGCGTTGAGGAACTCTCAAAAACGCACAGTGGTACCATCTCAACCGGTAACCGCAACAGCAGACCACAGTAATTGGTAATAGGAAGTTCTTACACCCAGCACAGATTCAAGGTTTGCCTTATACAGTACAGTTCGAAGGGGAAGTGTTTTGTTCCCCTGCGAAAGATATGTCTTCCATCATGTATCGTTATTAGCTACTGCGATTTGGGGACATTACCCCCCCCCCCCCTGCCTCATTCCACAGCCTATTCAAATTTTGGTTGTGGTGATACACCAAGCTGTAATATGGCTATCTCTAGGTTGGGTTGAAACCTGATTTTCACGTTACATTTAAAGGTACTTTGGTCTATAAAGCGCACCTTCCCCTCACAAAAATTAAAAGTTCTGGCTAAATACAGAAAATATGTAATACATAATAGCACGGTTTTATTCGTCTGATGTGTACTACGTTCATGTATCGCAAATATACTACGAAAAACGAAAGGTCTACCATGCAAATATCACCCTGTTATTCCTTACTCAGAAGGATTTTTCAGCAGATTCGTGGAAGTACAGAATTACATTCCGTTTAAAGTTCTCATCAAACTGGCGAGAGCACAAGACTACACCTCCCGTCCAGTTCACGCTACACTTTTCGTACCTGAAATATGTCAAGCAGCGGGATTTACGAGACTACAGCTATAGTTAGGAATATACGTAGCAATTTTGATAAATTCGCCAGTAATTATTTAAAATTTTGTCCCGTGTAGCATCGACGGTGAAATAAAAGTACTGTCGCTACGCGAAGTAAATGTGAAGCACGCGCAAGAACGAAAAACTACCTACCTAATTCGGTTGAGGCGGCAAACGATCTACCTGCAGCACTGTGTAACACCTCACGCCGCTTACTACCGCTGTGTCAAATCGGATGGCACACAGAGGGGCTATCGCAGAACAGTGCAACGCGGTCAGTGCTGCCAACTGCTCTGATGACTCCGCATTTTCAGAAGAACGAATGACGCAGTGAAAACGTTTAATCGCGGATTCGAGGCAAGAACTGTTTATGAAATTTAATTTGTTCTGCGAAAGAGCCCTACACGCGCAGCAATATATCGGCCGACGGACAAATTGGACGAGTGTACGCGGTTTGACCGACCGACCGACCGACCGACCGACAGACGAACTTCCCCTGTCGGATGTCGGGCGGGTAGGACGACGCGACAGCCGAGCCCTAGACCACTCCACCCAACAAATCGTCCCCTGTGTAGCGCAGTCGTGCCAACAGCCACACAGAGCTTCCTCTTTCGTCACTGGCGCAGGATTCAACGCTACTTTACAGAGTACGAGGTGTGAGAGAGTTTCTGAAGAAATTTAAAGACTGCAGATATTTTGGGTCACGTCGTTCGACGAGTATAGCCAGAGAGCTGCAAGAAATGAAGCACTTGTTTAATGTTTTGACGAATCTGTAATACACTCATCAAAAAAAGTTTGCGTCACCCAGTTCCCGGGACTCCTGAAGATAGACGTTGGCTGTGGATATTGTACCACATACACAGTTCATTTGACTGTTCAGAGATACCACTAAGCCCGCCCGAAGATGTAAAGAGAACCATGCATGAGCAACTCGTATTAGACGGAGGGGGTCCGATAGTCGATCAGTTCCAGTCATTCCACCAGGAAGGAGGTACACGGCTCGTGTTGTCTGGAGATCAACCATGCCTAGACGGTCAGTACCGCGGTTCGATCGCGTCCGCATTGTTGCTTTGTGCTAGGAAGGGCTCTCAACAAGGGAAGTGTCCAGGAGTCTTGGAGTGAACCAAAGCGATGTTGTTCGGACATGGAGGAGATACAGAGAGACAGGAACTGTCTGTGACATGCCTCGCTCAGGCCGCCCGTGGACTACTACTGCAGCGGATGACCGCTACCTAAGGATTATGGCTAAGAGGAACCCTGACAGCAACCCCACCATGTTGAATAATGCTTCTCGTGCAGCCACAGGACGTCGTGTTATGACGCAAACTGTGCGCATTGGGCTGCATGATGCGCGGCTTGACTCCCCACGTCTATGGCGACGTCCATCTTTGCAACCACGACACCGCGCAGTGCAGTACAGATGGGTCCAATAACATGCCGAATGGACCGCTCAGGATTGGCATCACTTTCTCTTCACCGATGAGTCTCGCGTATTCCTTCAACTAGACAATCGTCAGAGACGTGTTTGAAGGCAACCCAGTCAGACTGAACGCCTTAGACACACTGTCCAGCAAGTACAGCAAGGTGCAGGGTCCCTGATGTTTTGGTGTGGCATTATGTGGGGCTGACGTACGCCGCTGGTAGTCATGGAAAGCGCCGTAACGCCTGTACGATACGTGAATGCCATCCTCCGACCGATAGTACAACTATATCGGCAGCATATTGGCGAGACATTCGTGGACGAGAATTCGCGCCCCCATCGTGCACATCTTGTGAATAACTTCCTTCAGGATAACGACCTCGCTCGACTAGAGTGGCCAGCATGTTCTCCAGAGATGAACCCTATCGAACATGCCTGGGATAGATTGAAAAGGGCTGTTGATGGACGGAGTGACCCACCAACCACTATGAGGGATCTACGACGAATCGCCGTTGAGGAGTGGGACAATCTGGACCAACAGTGCCTTCATGAACATGTGGATAGTATGCCATGACGAATACAGGCATCCATCAATGCAAGAGTATATGCTACTGGATATTAGAGGTACTGGTGTGTACAGCAATCTGGACCACCACCTCTGAAGATCTCGCTGTATGGTGGTCCAACATGCAATGTGTGATTTTCACGAGCAAGAAAAAGGGTGGAATTGATGTTTATGTTGATCTCTATTCCAATTTTCTATACAGGTGCCGGAGCTCTAGGAACCGAGGTGATGCAAAACATTTTTTGATGTGTGTGTGAATGTGTTGTGTGGTTTGTGGAATGCTTGTGCCAAATTTTATTTAATTTACCGTCCAGTTTGTGTTTCATTCCCCCAGACACTGGTGTACCACGTGTGTTTCTTTGCACACCATGAGGTTCCAGTACGAGATAAACACCACTCGTGTTCGAATTGAAGCCTCAGTTTCATGGCAGAGTGGATGTGTTCTTGTTTGGTAAACTTATTTACGAAATTAATGAGTTGTACGGAATTTTCGAAGTGGACTTTGTTCTCTGAGATCGACCGTTAAAGGCTGTCGTGCTATGACCCAGTGAGCTTACTTGTGCAATAGGGAAGCTATTTTTTCCTAAATACTATCTTTCATTGTGTGAATGACCAATTTGGCGTGTGTGACCTCGATGAATCGTATCTAGTAATTTTGCAGTCTTGCTACACATGTGTCGGTCCAGGTGCTGCTCTGTATAATGTACGATGCGTCAATGCACACGCTAGCACCCAAGTAACTGTATTATAAACTTCTGTGCGTGTGTGTTACTGTTAATGAGGATATAAATGTGAATTATTGCTAAATTCTTTGTTATTACATCTCACAGCGCCATTCGTCTCCCTAGCCAGGATTCTTAAAAGTCAGTCAGTTTTCACCTCCCCTTAGCAATGTTTCAATTAAATTTTTCCTGGTTGTGGTATATCCAATATGCGGATTGGTATTTTATTAAAACATGAAATGATCTGTGAGGTGGTGACCTTTTTCATCAGCTTAATTAATTAGTATTTAAATTACTTTGGCGGACTAATCAGAAATTTTGTGTTTGGTACTTGTTGCAGGCAAGCAAACGTATCCTCTACTTGCAAAGTCGTTCTTGGGATTTAGGAAATCAGAAAAGAGATATTTTGCGTAGCTGATCTTACCAGTAGCTTGCAGTAGTAAAACACGACACGTATTGTTCACTATGCCTTGTTCTGATAACCATTAATACGGGGTCATCTGGAGGTAGATTGGTTCAAAGGTTGAACGAAGGGTAGCGCTATGAAGGGAAGAGGAAAAAAAGTGCCAAGGGAAAAGAAGCCTCTGCGATGGTTGGGTCGCGTAGTATGAGTGATGTTTAGTAAAGAATGATTATAATTGATTAAAACTGTGTGCCGGACCAAGACTCGAACTCGGGACCTTTGCTTTTCGCGGGCAAGTGCTCTACCATCTGAGCTACCCAAGCACGACTCACGCCCCGTCCTCACAGTTTTACTTCTGCCACTACCTCGTCTCCTACTTTCCAAACTTCACAGAAGCTCTTCTGCGAACCTTCCAGAACTAGCACTCCTGAAAGAAAGGATGTTGCAGAGACATGGTTTAGCCACAGCCTGGGGGACCTAGTTCTGCAAGGTTCGCAGGAGAGCTTCTGGAAAGTTTGGGAGGTAGGAGACGAGGTAGTGGCAGAAGTAAAGGTGTGAGGACGGGGCATGAGTCGTGCTTGATTAGCTCAGATGGTAGAGCACCTGCCAGCGAAAAGCAAAGGTGTTGAGTTCGAGTCTCGGTTCGGCACACAGTTTTAATCTGACAGGAAGTTTCATATCGGCGCCACACACCTTTACTCATCCTCATAATTTTGATGGTACTTCTCAAAGTAGTCTCCCATGAATGCGATGCGCTTGTCCCAACATTTCTGCCAATCTTCAAATGCACGCTGGAAACAATTTTTGAGAGGTCCTTCAAAGTCGCCTCCGCAGCCTTCACCACTGCTTCTGATGATTGACAATGCCTCCCACGAAGGCGTTTCTTCATGTTAGGGAATAGAAAAAAAATCACATGGGGTAAAATCTGGACTATAGGGAGGATGAGGGATGAACGTCACTTTGATTTTTGCAAGATATCCAGCAGCAACACTGGCAATATGCGGCTGCGCTTTATCTTGGTGCAGCATCCAGCCGGTTTCACGGAGATGTGGTCTTTTGATCCTTATATGGACCTGCAGTGGTTTCAGGACATCCCTGGAGTATTGACCCGTTACTGATGTGTGTGCAAGGACAACATGCTGATAAACCAGTCCATGAATATCAATGAAACAAATGACCATAACTTTCCCAGCAGAAGCAACCACTTTTGCTCTTTTGGGGGTTGGTGATGAAAGAGATTTTCGCACTGAGCTTTGCTGTTTGCTCTCAGGATCAAAATGATGTAGCCAAGTTTCATCAGCAGTGATTACATTTAAAAGAAACTCCACCGGATCTTATCTGCATGCAGACTCACAGGCGAATGTCCTTTTGTTGGGGAATCGACAGTCTTGGAACCCATCGCGCACAAACACGTGGCATGTGTAATTTTTCTGTCACCAACGTGTCTGTGGCACACAATGAAATGTTCAATATTTCAGAAAGTGATCTTAGGTGCCGGACGATGTGGCCGAGTAGTTCTAGGCGCTTCAGTCCGGAACCGCGCTGCTGCTACGGTCGCAGGTTCGAATCCTGCCTCGGGCATGGATGTGTGTGATGCCCTTTGGTTAGTTGTGTTTAAGTAAAGTCTAGGGGCTGTAACACTAACCAAAACGGCCTTGCTGTTGTGGTACTGCGAACGGCTGAAAGCAAGGGGAAACTACAGTCGTAATTTTTCCCGAGGGCATGCAGCTTTACTGTATGATTATATGATGATGGCGTCCTCTTGGGTAAAATATTCCGAAGGTAAAATAGTCCCCCATTCGGATCTCCGGGAGGTAACTACTGAAGAGGACGTCGTTATCAAGAGAAAGAAAACTGGTGTTCTACGGATCGGAGCGTGGAATGTCAGATCCCTTAATGGGGCAGGTAGGTTAGAAAATTTAAAAAGGGAAATGGATAGGATAAAGTTAGATATAGTGGGAATTAGTGAAGTTCGGTGGCAGGAGGAACAAGACTTTTGGCAAGCAGTAAAGGAAACAAAAGAAAAGTTCGGAGTAGGTAATAAAATCCATGGAGAAGAAATAAAAACTTTGTGGTTTGCAGATGACATTGTAATTCTGTCAGCGACAGCAAAGGACTTGGAAGAGCAGTGAACGGAATGGACAGTGTCTTGAAAGTAGGGTATAAGATCAACATCAACAAAAGCAAAACGAGGATAATAGAATGTAGTCGAATTGGATCGGGTGATGCTGAGGGAATTAGATTAGGAAATGAGACAGTTAAAGTAGTAAAGGAGTTTTGCTATTTGGGGAGAAAAATAAGTGAAGATGGTTCAAGTAGAGAGGATATAAAATGTAGACTGGCAATGGCAAGGAAAGCGTTTGTGAAGAAGAGAAATTTGTTAACATCGAGTTTCTGAAAGTATTTGTATGGAGTGTTGCCATGTATGGAAGTGAAACATGGACGATAAATAGCTTAGACAAGAAGAGAATAGAAGCTTTCGAAATGTGGTGCTACAGACGAATGCTGAAGATTAGATGGGTAGATCACATAACTAATGAGGAGGTATTGAATAGAAATGAGGAGAAGAGGAGTTTGTGGCACAACATTGACTAGAAGAAGGGATCGGTTGGTAGGACATGTTCTGCGGCATCAAGGGATTACCAATTTGGTACTGGAGGGCAACGTGGAGGGTAAAAATCGTAGAGGGAGACCAAGAGATGAATACACTAAGCAGATTCAGAAGGATGTAGGCTGCAGTAGGTACTGGGAGATGAAGAAGCTTGCACAGGATAGAGTAGCATGGAGAGCTGCATCAAACCAGTCTCAGGACTGAAGACCACAACAACAACAACAAATCTAGGGTACTGATAACCTCAGATGTTAAGTCCCATCGTGCTTAGAGTCATTTGAACCATTTTTTAACCTTGCCTTCCTTTCACAGGCTGGAACCAGGAGTCCCAACAGTGAAACTACTTCGGCGTATTTGTTGCACGTTAAGCTAACAGAATGTTGTGGTTGTGGTTTTCACTCCTGAGACTGGTTTGTTGCAGCTCTCTATGCTGCTCTATCCTGTGCAAACTTCTTCATCTCCCAGTACCTACTGCAACCTACATCCCTCTGAATCTGCTTAGTGTATTCATCTCTTGGTCTCCCTCTACGATTTTTACCCTCCACGCTGCGCTCCAATACTGAACTGGCGATCCCTTGATGCCTTAGAACATGTCCTACCAACCGATCCCTTCTTCTATTGAAGTTGTGCCACAAACTCCTCTTCTCCCCAATTCTATTCAATACCTCCTCATTAGTTATGTGATCTACCCATCTAATCTTCAGCATTCTTATGTAGTACCACATTTCGAAAGCTTCTACTCTCTTCTTGTCCAAACTATTTATCGTCCATGTTTCGCTTCCATACATGGCTACACTCCATACAAATACTTTCAGAAACGGCTTCCTGACACTCAAGTCTATACTCGATGTTAACAAATTTCTCTTCTTTAGAAACGCTTTCCTTGCCATTGCCAGTCTACATTTTATATCCTCTCTACTTCGACCATCTTCACTTATTTTGCTCCCCAAATAGCAAAACCCATTTACTACTTTGTCTCATTTCCTAATCTAATTCCGTCAGCATCACCCGACTTAATTCGATTACATTCCATTATCCTCGTTTTGCTTTTATTGATGTTGATCTTATATCCTCCTTTCAAGACACTATCAATTCCGTTCAACTGCTCTTCCAAGTCCTTAGCTGTCTCAGAATTACAATGTCATCGGCGAACCTCAAAGTTTTTATTTCTTCTCCATGGATTTTAATACCTACTCCGAATTTTTCTTTTGTTTCCTTCACTGCTTTCTCAATATACAGATTGAATAACATTGGGGAGAGGCTACAACCCTGTCTCACTCCTTTCCCAACCACTGCTTCCCTTTCATGTCCCTCGACTCTTATAACTGCCATCTGGTTTCTGTACAAATTGTAAATAGCTTTTCGCTCCCTCTATTTTACCCCTGCCACCTTCAGAATTTGAAAGAGAGTATTCCAGTCAACATTGTCAAAAGCTTTCTCTAAGTCTACAAATGCTAGAAAGGTAGGTTAGCCTTTCCTTAATCTATTTTCTAAGATAAGACGTAGGGTCAGTATTGTCTCACGTGTTCCAATATTTCTACGGAATCCAAACTGATCTACCCCGAGGTCGGCTTCTGCCAGTTTTTCCACCCGTCTGTAAAGAATTCGCGTTAGTATTTTGCAGCCGTGACTTATTAAACTGATAGTTCGATAATTTTCACATCTGTCAACACCTGCTTTCTTTGGGATTGGAATTATTATATTCTTCTTGAAGTCTGAGGGTATTTCGCCTGTCTTATTCATCTTGCTCGCCAGATGGTAGAGTTTTGTCAGGACTGCCTTTCCCAAGACTATCAGAATATCATAAGATTAAATTATAGCGCGAGAAATTATGGCCATAAAAAATTGTGATCATTGTTTATTGAACAGCCCTCGTAAGAGCAGTAGCAGATATCTTGCTGCCTGTGACAGTTGATGCAAGGGTAGATTTGTTAGTAACGGGTGTCGTGCATCGATATCGTGTCATAGCCACAGGTCGATGTAGTGAGAGGAGTGTGGTGCGGCAGCGCAGTACGCTACTTTGCGCCCTCTGCTGCCCACCGTCATTGGTGACTTGGCGAACCCGCAGAATAAAGTTGAACGGTGCCAGTTTGCTGTCGTGTGGCGTCTCCTGTTTACTATAAGGCGCAGTTTTTCTGCAGTTGAGCAGATCGGTCTCAGGCGTCGATGACCTCAGCAGTGCCGCGCGGGATTAGCCGAGCGGTCTGAGGCGCTGCAGTCATGGACTGTGCGGCTGGTCCCGGCGGAGGTTCGAGTCCTCCCTCGGGCATGGGTGTGTGTGTTTGTCCTTAGGATAATTTAGGTTTGGGACTGATAACCCTAGCAGTTTAGTCCCATAAGATTTCACACACATTTGAACATTTTGAACCTCGGCAGTTTGCTCCCATAGGAGCTTACATTTCCAGATTTCTGAAGTTGATCCTCGAGCAGTTCTGCTTGCCCGACGAGCTGCGCTGCTGACTCCTTGGAGAGACGCAGGCCGTCCTCTCGCGCTTGGGCGATGAATGCTGTCTCCTTTTTATTCTGCCACGGTGGTGTTCTCTCGTGCTGGTGGCTAGTCGGCGGTGATGGGCGGCCACGGAACTATCGATCGCTCTGTGGCCAGGTATGTTCGCTGCCTGCACGCAGATCATTCCGTCTGAACCCACAGATGCGTAGACCAACTCGAGCTTTGTTCAGCTCCTCAGAAGTGAACCTTCCCATCGCACCCCCCTCAGATTTAGTTATAAGTTGGCACAGTGGATAGGCCTTGAAAAACTGAACACAGATCAATCGAGAAAACAGGAAGAAGTTGTGTGGAACTATGAAAAAAATAAGCAAAATATACAAACTGAGTAGTCCATGTGCAAGATAGGCAACATCAAGGATGGTGTGAGCTCAGGAGCGCCGTGGTCCCGTGGTTAACGTGAGCAGCTGCGGAACGAGAAGTCCTTGGTTCAAGTCTTCCGTCGAGTGAAAAGATTACTTTCTTTATTTTCGCAAAGTTATGATCTGTCCGTTCGTTCATTGACGTCTCTGTTCACTGTAATAAGTTGAGTGTGTGTGTTTTGCGACCGCACCGCAAAACCGTGCGATTAGTAGACGAAAGGACGTGCCTCTCCAATGGGAACCGAAAACATTTGATCGCAAGGTCATAGGTCAACCGATTCCTCCACAGGAAAATACGTCTGATATATTCTATACGACACTGGTGACGGCATGTGCGTCACATGACAGGAATATGTTGTCCAACCACCTAACTTGTACACTTGGCGAATGGGTAAAAAGATTCTTCTACCTTGCCCGGTTTAGGTTTTCTTGTGGATGTTTCGATGTTGGTTTAGGTGTAGCGTCCCCATACTACGGCGAAGTTAGCTCACATCGGACGGACGGACAGATAATAATTGTCTGAAAATAAAAAATTAAACTTTTCACTCGAGGGAAGACTTGAACCAAGGACCTCTCATTCCGCAGCTGCTCACGCTAACCACGGGACCACGGCAGTCCTGAGCTTACACTTTCCTTGATGTTGCCTATCTTTCGCATGGACTACTCATTTTGTATATTTTGATTTTTTTTTCACAGTTCCACACAACTTCTTCCTGTTTTCTCGATTGATCTGTGTTCACTTTTTCAAGGCCTGTCCACTGTGCCAACTTATAACTAAATCTGAGGGGGGTGCGATGGGGAGGTTCCCTTGTCAGTAACTGTGCCGTCCATCGGCCTCTAAGCGAGGACAGGCTGCGACTCCTCTTCTCGAGCCTTCTTCGCCTGGTCGGCAGACTCAGAGCTACACGACTGACGGCCCTTTCCTGGCGGGAGGTTTCTTCTGCGCTGTTTCCTTCCCCACGTTGTGTCGTGGTTAGCACGACAATTTGATTTTGCTGGTACAGCAACATCCGACAAATTGGTTCGATAGGTGTCGTGTATAATTATCTGAATCGACTGCGAGCGAGCAGTGATGTAATAATGCCTCGAAGAGGTTACACTGTGTGATCAGAGGTATCAGGACACCCCCCAAAAATGCACGTTTTTCATATTAGGTGTATTGTGATGCCACCTACTGCCAGGTACTCCATATCAGAGACCTCAGCAGTCATTAGACAACGTGAGAGCTCCGAATGGTCCACTCCACGGAACTCACAGACTTGGAACGTGGTCAGGCGATTGGGTGTCACTTGTGTCATACGTCTGCACGCGAGATTTCCACACTCCTAAACATCCTTAGGTCCACCGTTTTCGATGTGATAGTGAAGTGGAAAAAAAATGGTTCAAATGGCTCTGAGCACTATGGGACTTAACATCTGTGGTCATCAGTCCCCTAGAACTTAGAACTACTTAAACCTAACTAACCTAAGGACATCACACACATCCATGCCCGAGGCAGGATTAGAACCTGCGACCGTAGCGGTCGCGCGGTACCGGACCGTAGCGCCTTGAACCGTTGGGCCACTCCGGCCGGCCCGAGTGGCAGCTCATAAGCCACACATTACGCCGGTAAATGCCAAATGACTCCTCGCTCGGTGTATGGAGCGTGAACATTGAACGATTTAACAATGCAAAAACGTTGTGTGGAGTGACGAATCACGGTGCACAATGTGGCGATCCGATGGCAGGATGTGGGTATGGCGAGTGACCAGTGAACGTCATCTGCCAGCGTGTGTAGTGCCAACAGTAAAATTCGAAGGCGGTGGTGTTACGGTGTGGTCGTGTTTTTCATGGAGGGGGCCTGCAACCCTTGTTGTTTTGCGTGGCACTATCACAGCAGAGACCTATGTTGATGTTTTAAGCACCTCCTTGCTTCCCACTGCTGAACAGCAATTCGGCGATGGCGACTGCACTTTTCAACACGATCGAGCAACTGTTCATAATGCACGGTCCTGTGGCGGAGTGGTTACACGACAATAACACCCATGTAATGGACTGGCCTGCACATAGTCCTTACGTGAACAATATCCTTGTAACGGACTGTGAATCCTATAGAACACCTTTGAGATGTTTTGGAACGCCGACTTCGTGCCAGGCCTCACCGGCCGACATCGATACCTCTCCACAATTTAGCAATGCGTGAAGAATGGGCTGCCATTCGCCAAGAAACCTTCCAGCACCTGAGCGTATGCCTGCGAGAGTGGGAGCTGTCCTCAAGGCTAAGGGTGGGCCAACACCATACTGAATTCCAGCATTACCGATGCACGGCGCCACTAACTTATAAGACATTTTCAGTCAGGTGTCCGGATACTTTTGATCACATAGTGCAGGTTATTGTCTTTGGTGTGCATGAGAGCACAGCGGGCAGATAACGTTAAGCTGTGTTAGAGTGAGGAAGCATCGCTGATGTTATGTTTCAAATGTGGAGTTTCAATTTATCGCTGTGTTTAACTAACACGATTATATTAAGACTGCATCGGAAATGATTTGTGAACGAGGAAGTTTAATGGAACTAACAGTATACCAGAAGTGGAATATCAAAGGTAAATACACTACTGGCCATTAAAATTGCTACACCACGAAGATGACGTCCTACAGACGCGAAATTTAACCAATTTAACCGACAGGAAGAAGATGCTGTGATATGCAAATGAGTAGCTTTTCAGAGCATTCACACATGGTTGACGCCGGAGGCGACACCTATAACGTACTGACATGAGGAAAGTTTCCAACCGGTTACTCATACACAAACAGCAGTTGACCGGCGTTGCCTGGTGAAACGTTGCTGTGATGCCTCGTGTAAGGAGGAGAAATGCGTACCATCACGTTTCCGAATTTGATAAAGGTCGGATTCTAGCCTATCGCGATTGCGATTTATCGTATCGCGACATTCCTGCTCGCGTTGGTCGAGATCCCACGACTGTTAGCAGTATATCGAATCGGTGGGTTCAGAAGGGTAATACGGAACGCAGTGCTGGATCCCAACGGCCTCGTATCACTGGCAGTCGAGATGACAGGCATCTTATCCGCATGGCTGTAACGGATCGTGCAGCCACGTCTCGATCCCTGAGTCAACTGATGGGGACGATTGCAAGACAACAACCATCTGCACGAACAGTTCGATGACGTTTGCAGCAGCACGAACTATCAGCTCGGAGACCGTGGCCTGCATCACAGACAGGAGCGCCTGCGATGGTGTACTCAACGACGAACCTGGGTGCACGAATGGCAGAACGTCATTTTTTCGGATGAATCCACGTTCTGTTTACAGCATCACTATGGTCGCATCCGTGTTTGGCGACATGGCGGTGAACGCACATTGGAAGCGTGTATTCGTCATCGCCATACTGGCGTATCACCCGGCGTGATGGTATGGGGTGCCATTGGTTACACGTCTCGGTCACCTCTTGTTCCCATTGACGGCACTTTGAACACTGGACGTTACATTTCAGATGTGTTACGACCCGTGGCTCTACCCTTCATTCGATCCCTGCAAAAACCTACATTTCAGCAGGATAATGCCCGACCGCATGTCGCAGGTCCTGTACGGGCCTTTCTGGATACAGAAAACGTTCGACTGCTGCCTTGGCCAGCACATTCTCCAGATCTCTCACCAATTGAAAACGTCTGGTCAATGGTGGCCGAGCAACTGGCTGGTCACAATACGCCAGTCATTACTCTTGATGAACTGTGGTATCGTATTGAAGCTGCATGGGCAGCTGTACCTGTACACGCCATCCAAGCTCTGACTCAATGCGCAGTCGTATCAAGGCCGTTATTATGGCCAGAGGTGGTTGTTCTGGGTACTGATTTCTCAGGATCTATTCACCCAAATTGCGTGAAAATGTAATCACATGTCAGATCCATTATAATATATTTGTCCAATGAATACCCTTTTATCATCTGCATTTCTTCTTGGTGTAGCAATTTTAATGGCCAGTAGTGTATCATACTGACGTTACTTTTTTTCGTTATTGCTGCGCCATTGGACTAACTATGCTATTGTACTGAGAGTTGCTAGATAAGAATAGGAAAGTGTATCGTTTGGATGTTAAGGCGTTCATTAAATTTAAAATCAGCAATGAGCACTTTTTCACAGTATACAGAAAAACTTAGTCTTGTCACTTATGCCCATATTTCATTTTTCACCTACCTTTCTCTTGCAGTTTTCAATTGATCATGGATCCGAGTGTGCTCGGAAAGTACTTTGATTAGCAGCGAACAGAGTACCCATTGCACTTCTCGAGTGTCTCTGTGCAGATATAATAATTTGCAGCTTTCGCATAGCGGCGCGCAAGACAGAGCAGTGCTACAACGCATTATCCAGATTTGCGCAGAATAGGGGCAAGGACTAAATATTTTGATTTTTTTTTTCAGCCAGGGCCGACTTATGTCATTCAGTTAGATCTTCCGTGTTGTGTATCACTTTTAGTTCCGGTATGTGTTATCAGTTTTGCAAATATAACTATCGTAGGTTTCGTGTGAAAGTTCATTATTCAAGCAGTTTATACCGTGCAAAATTCTTGCAGTCAGATTGTTAACTTTTAGATTACAACAATTAATCATTATGAGAATGCAGCTTTCGCAATGGTTAACACACTGGACTCGCTTTCGGAAGGACGACGGTTCAATCCCGCATCCGGGCATCCTGATTTAGGTTTTCCGTGATTTCCCTAAATCGCACCAGGCAAATGCCGGGATTGTTCCTTTGAAACGGCATGGCCGACTTCCTTCCCCGTCCTTCCCTAATCCGATGAGACCGATGACCTCGCTGTCTGGTCTCCTCCCCCACAACAACCCAACCGAACCCCAATGCAGCTTTCCTTCACATTACGACAATACTAGTTTCACTATGACAGATGATTTGTTATTTCAGCTGAGATCTTGCTGTGAGGAAAAGTACTTAGTCTAATTTTTATTTTATTCAGATAACTTTCAGCTTTTCGCCGCGGACGCAGCGCGGGAACTTCTGCAAGAGCTCTCTTCAACCCTGTAAGCGTACCGTATGCGGCAGAAAACGCTCCTCATGCGTCGCTGGCTCAGGCCGAAGACAGAGCAACCGACTTTTTTTTCCTTTATTGTTATTTCAATATCTTTACAATAAAGGCAGGGCGGCAGCAGCCTATGTAAGTCTCCCTTCAAAATGGTTCAAATGGCTCTGAGCACTATGCGACTTAACTTCTGACGTCATCAGTCGCCTAGAACTTATAACTAATTAAACCTATCTAACCTAAGGACATCACACACATCCATGCCCGAGGCAGGATTCGAACCTCCGACCGTAGCGGTCGCTCGGTTCCAGACTGCAGCGCCTAGAACCCCACGGCCACTCCGTAAGTCGCCCTTCGGCCACAGTGAACACATACAGGAAACAGAAAGACAGAAAAACAAACAAACATGGTGGACGAAAACGGGAGACAGACATAGTAAAATAAATGAAGCCGTTCACGGGCGCACTCTTTGAATAAAAAACGTTCATCACTAAACACAACGGGGAAGAACGAGTTTACACACGTGAACGGAGGAGCACAAACGGAGAAACACTGAAGCACTGACGCGAAGACACATACGAGCACTGGCGACGATCTCCGGCTGCACGAAGATGCACTGTTCACGCACAAAGCTGGGGACCTTCCAAAGGGAAGAGGTGCGGATACGAGGGAGTGTTGATGCCAGTGGGAGAGGAGAAGGGAGGGGGAGGGGTGACGATAGGGGGGTTGTGGAAGCCCGGGGGGAGGGGAGGGAGGGTGCCGTGGAAGAAAAACACAGGGGAAGGAAGGGGAGTATCAAAGTTGGTAGGAGGGCTTCATCAGGGAGGAGGAGCTGGCGGAAGCCACCTTGGGCAATGGTATGGAGTGTGGAGAGATGAAAAGTAGGTGGGATGTGGGAATACAGGCGCGGCAGCAGACGGGGATGGGAAAGGATGGGAGAGGGGTGAGGGGGATCTAGTTTGAGGGAGGTGTAAGGGATCCCTATCCGTTCGAGGAAAAGGAGGAGGTGTGAGAACGGAATTAAGTCTTACAGGATCCACGTGGGGGAGGGGAGGCGGATGCGATAGGTGATGCGGGGTGCATGGCGTTCCAGGATTTGTAGGGATTTGTAGAAGGTAGGAGGGGCGGCGATCCATGCGGTAAGAGCTGTAACGTACCCTCTCTGTTATGTTATTGTTGTTTTGTGTTATTGTAGTTGCAGAGATATAAAATTATTGTAGCGGTTTGCTTAGTCAGCCGTACTTCGGAATTTTTGACATTAAACGGAGCCTGAAACTTGCGTAATAAATACTTCGCGTGAAGTGCGATTTGTGGCATAAACAAAAATTAATTGTGGAGATGCAATTCACTGAATATTAACAGAAAAAGCTTTAGAACAATGCATACGACTGACTAGACACATTCAGAGGGTACGTACATTCGCGTGCGAGTCGTTGCGATCTGATGAGAAAGATCTATCTTAATTTTTTTTCGTAAAATAATTACGTCGTAACGCACTCGGAGATTGCGAACGTACAATCAGGGTAGGGGCACGTACGTTCTATCATTCCCCGTGGCCTGGGTAAAAGAATTTCAGTTATTTAAATTTAAGGATATTTCTTTTTCTATCGGACTCCTATTTTTATACGGAAAGGAAGATTGCAAGTTCTGAATGTCTCGGCAAAAACACTTCGGAATTAGCCTTAGCGGCCACGAAAGGAAAGTGGTGAGCACGACCATGCACCTCTATTGTTGAGCAGCGCCGTCGTGAAAATCGTCGCCCCCATCTAAAATTCGCCTTCTCGAGTTAACAGAATAATTTGTACTGCATTGGTATGGGATTTAGGCTTGATCTTGACAGAAATTATAAAACACATTTTTTCATCATTTAACACCTTCATTTAACTCACACATAGACATGAAATTATATAGTACGTCTTTACGCCACCACATCAGAACAAAAACTAGTTAATACTAGAAGTAATAAAAGAATCTCGAAATTAGTCCTTTGTCTAACAAGGATAAAACAGTTTTTCAGAGTATTCCTCTGGTATGACAGTCGAACAAATTTTCTTCTTGTATCTTTGAGATTAAATTACAAGATTCTTTAGTTACTTTTCACACTTTACGTCTGCCATTTCGGAGACTGAAACGAGGAGCCGCATTACGATCTTCATTCTGAAAATACTGTGAAATATTAATTCGTTTTCAGATACCCACATTTTGCGAAGTATCGCGTGAACACAGTGGTGAACTCACCAAGATGGCATTTTTCACTCCACGAACGTTCTATGAGTGCCGCTCTGGTAACACGAAACACGCCCAAGCCGTGGTCAAGATCGTTCCGTAACTTATGCAGCGACATCCTACCAGCGGTCAGCACAGGAACGTTGACGGGTTCTCTCAGCTGTTCCAGTGTCCTTGGCAATGAGGACACGTGAACACGGTCCACTGATGAACCCCCTAAGGACAAAAGTCAGAAGGCGACCTGGAGGTCCAGAGCGACGTCATCTTCCACCCCTACAGCCAATCCAGCGATGCAAAAGTTCGTAATTTGGGTAGCGACAGACATCGATGATCCCTTGTAGTTTTAGTTCCTATTCAGAGCATAGCAGAGGATAGGGCGGATGAGGGATTTATAGGTGTGGAGGATGGTGGTCCAGACCCCACGTACGGCCGGAAAGCAGCTTGAGGAGACGGAGTCAGGAGCGTGCCTTGGCTTGGACTGTCCGGAGATGAGGGGTCCAGGAGAGGCGACGGTCGAGGGTGACGCCAAGGTACTTAAGGGTGGGGGTGAGGGCGATAGGATGGCCATAGATAGTGAGATAGAAATCGAGGAGACGGAAGGAAGCGGTGGTTTTGCCTGCAATGATCGCCTGAGAGCAACCGACACGCCACGTGGGCTTAAATAGTATTCCAGTCAGAGAACCTCAGACCAGCGCCTCTGGTTGGAAGACTAAAGCAATGGACGACCACCGACAAGCAAAGAGGAGGCACTACTCAGGCCATGACGCCAGTGCGCACGGCTCGTGTTTATATCATTCCATTGGTGGTTTTGGTTCGTGTTATTGTTCTTCCCACAACTGAACTGAACGCACACTCTCGCCAGTTATGCCTAATCTTATTTGGTCTAAAACATTTCCATTTGCTTGGTGACTGTCGTAATTATTATTTCTGTACTTCTGATCTTGTGGGTGATTATTGTTTCTACTGTTTACCATCTGAGCACTCATGTGGTTATCATTATATGCGCATTCATTGTACTGGCTCGGACACGGAGTATTAGTACGCCTAACTGCCTCGCGGAGTCGACGCACGGTTAGATGCGCCATGCCACGGCCCCTCCTACCGGAGGTTCGAGTCCTCCCTCGGGCATGGGTGTGTGTGTTGTTCTTAGCATAGGTTAGTTTAAGTAGTGTGTAAGTCTAGTGACCGATGACCTCAGCAGTTTGCTCCCTTACGAATTCACACGGAAGAGTGGCGCCTCATATCGCTCCTGTCTAGAGCCTGTGTATCGGGAGAATGACTCATGTGTGCACAGTGACAGGTGGTCGGAAGCGGGTTCAGTCGAGTACGTAGTTTTACTTTCCATCGGCTACAGGACAGTAGCGCACAGAGGCATTCAAGAAACAGGTCAAGAGAACATTTTTTTGAACTTTTCTGCCTATTTCTTGGAGACGTTTTTGTCTACGAGGTGTGGCTAGAAAAAAACCGGACTAGTACTGGTGAAACAATAAAACGAATGTAATAAGGCTGAAAGTCGCGTGGCCTGTCACGTGACTCTCGCTCCGCCTACTGCTCGAGTTTCATCTGCCTCCTGCACTCAGTCTGCCCGTGGCGTCTGTTTTAAGTAGTTGACGTTTTGTCTGTGCGTCGGAAAATGTTGAGTGTACAGAAAGAACAGCGTGTTAACATCAAATTTTGTTTCAAACTAGGAAAATCTGCAAGTGAAACGTTTGTAATGTGTACGACGATGATTGTTTATCGCGAACACAAGTGTTTGAGTGGTTTAAACGATTTAAAGATGGCCGCGAAGACACCAGTCATGACACTCGCACTGGCAGACCATTGTCAGCAAAAACTGATGCAAACATTCAAAAAATCGGTAAACTTGTTCGACAAGATCGCCGTTTAACAATCAGAGCAGTGTCTGAGTTAACAGGAGTTGACAAGGAAAGTATTAGGCAGATTCTTCATGAAAGTTTCAAGATGAACAAAGTGTGTTCAAAAATGGTTCCAAAATGTCTCACAATTGAACAGAAGGAACGCCGAAGAATGATTTTTTCTGACATCCTGGAAAACATTGAAAGTGATCCCACCTTCTTACAAAATGTTATTACTTGCGATGAATCGTGGTTTTTTACTTACGATCCCGAAACTAAACGCCAATCGATGCATTGGAAAACTCCTGGTTCTCCACGACAAAAAAAAGCACGAATGTCAAAATCGAAATTCAAGGCAATGATGATTGTTTTTTTTTGACGTCAAAGGGATTGTGCACATTGATTGGGTACCAGACGGACAAACAGTGAATCGGCATTACTACATTAGCGTCCTGGCTACCCTACGTGAGCGAGTACGGAGAAAACGGAACGATTTGTGGAGAAAAAAGTCATGGATCCTTCACCAAGACAATGCCCCAGCTCACAGTGCGTTGTCAGTGAAGACGTTTTTGGCAAAACACAACATTCCCATCTTAGATCATCCACCCTACTCACCTGATTTGGCCCCCTGTGACTTTTTTCTTTTCCCTAAAGTCAAGTCAGCTTTGAAAGGAACTAGATTTCAGATTGTTGAAGCAGTAAAAGAAAAAGCGACGGAAGTAATGTATGGACTTCCCGAAAATGATCTGCAGCATTGCTATGAACAGTGGAAAATTCGTATGGAGCGGTGTAGAGACCGAGGAGGAGAGTGCATTGAAGGAGATAACATGAAATTGTAAATAATTGTAAATAAATGTTTTTTCCAGCATCAGTCCGGTTTTTTTCTAGCCGCACCTCGTATTGCGTGAATGTGATCTAAAGTAAATATGTAAATCATTGTTATACTAACGAACGCTGTAGTGTGAGAAATTTTTAAGACGTTGTGAATGCAGACGATAGGGAATTTTATATCGTAATATGTTAAGTAAGTATATGATAAACGCAAAGCTAATTCGAGTGCAAATGAAAATAGTTAATAATGTAAAGTATAAACAAATTATCAGAATGTTAAATATTTATTTCGGGAAAAGTACAGTTCAAAAGTGTGTTATTAGTGGGGTTGGTTAGTCATGAAAAGAGCGGACTAAAGCCGGAGAATAATGTTATTCTATTGGCCTTGAAGAGAACTGACCAATCAAAGAGCGGAGTATTCTTCGCGCGTCTTTCCTCTTAGAGACAGAGAATGCTTACAGATGTGTAAGGGAGTCGGATCCCACCCTTTCAATGGTACGTTCGTGTGTAATATGAGCTCCGAAGGACGTTGTAATTTGCCGGCTTTAGTTATGCTACATGTTTCAAAAGTGTTTTAAAGTGAAGGCGTGTTTATTCCGGTGTGTTTTTTAGAAAGTACGGAATGTTTCAAGTAATTTTGTGTAGGAGAAAATACAGTAATTCTGCGTGGCCTATTAAGCAGAATCGGTGACTACAAAGTTGAGTGCATTAGACACCGATAAACCTAATATTGTGGCGAGCATTTTCATTTAAGAACAATCCGTGCTTAGTACCTGATTTCGGGAAATACATTGCCGTAAACTTGGTAACGTGAATGAAAGGGTTTGTGCATATCTGTGTTAAGATTAGCACGGGCTTGGGAATGAACGTGTACATTACCTAAGTTCAGAATATACCGAAGTTTTACCAGTATTTCCACGTTTCGTTCTAAATTAAGACCTTTTCCCGATTCTTGGAATAGTTACGTTATCTGCAGCCTGGCGTGAGTTGCGGTGTGGTAGGTTTCTGCCCGTCTTTCCTACCGGCGATCTGCTGCAACTTCACAGGTAGGAACAAGAGAAAGGGAACCGCGCCACA